>NC_048287.1:0-340000 GCF_009762535.1 Notolabrus celidotus | reverse complement strand
CATGGTTTACATATAAGGGCATCCTCGGGTCTCAGAGAGGTGTCAGACCTCAGATGAAAAAGCATCATGTCTCCGGAAATGCTCCGTCATATCTCCACAAAACCTTCGTCATGTGTCAGAATTCAGATGAAACAGCCTCAGACCACATAGCCTCAGGCTAAATGGAGTCGGGCTAAATGGAGTCAGACTTAACGGTAAAGGTGTTCCATCGTTTGTAAAATTGTTTCCTTCAATGTAAATTTGTTTTGGCCTTGGTAAAAGTGTTTTGCGGATGTAATTTTGTTTTATAAAATGTAAAAATGTTTTCCAAAATGTAAATTTGTCTCCAATTTTGTAAAAGTGTTTCTTCTTTTGTAAAAAATGTTTTGTCTTTCAGGGCCACCGTAGCGCATAGCTACGAGTGAACTATCTTGACTCAGTGAAACATCTTGGTGTCGCAACTCGTGACGTGGCACGTTCCCGGAAGTACGGGCAGGAGCACAGAGCAGAGAGACACAGCTCGTCAGTAAAGAAGCTGTAGCGGGTTAACCAACATGTACAAAATGACAGTTTCAAGTTCCCCCCGGTTTTAAGGGCTTTTTATTGGACTTGAAAAACTTTGGGACTGTCTTCTCCTGAGTTCAGAGCATCGTTTCGAGCTGCGGCTGCTAGCATCAAGTGTTGAACCGGAGAAGTCAGGCGAGTCTACATTCAACACCTGCCTCTCTCCCTCCACAGAGTGTTTCCTCCTCTGGTCAGGGCTGTTTTGGAGGTACAGTTTAACACACTGAAGCCCTCACAGTCAGGACTCTTCCTCTGTGGTGTTACTGAGTGTCGTGTCTCGGCATTGTGTGATGGCGTGGCAGTAGCCTCCTCCTCCTCTTTGTCTGTGTAATCCGTGTGGGAACTAATGTTACATGGACAATCCGGATGTTACAGCATCGAGTCAAGGAACCACTAGAGGATAACCCCCCTGAAGTAGTCTCCTCTCAGCCGGTGGCACTCAGACGACATCCCCTCACCACTTCTCTCCCAGGTGTTGGACAGGTGAGCAGCTGAAGATGGAGGATGAGGTGTTCGACCAGGTCCTGTTCGTGTTTAACCAGCTGGTGGCCTGGGTCGCTGCTGGGGCCATGGTGTTTGGTGGGGTGGTCCCCTACATCCCCCAGTACAGAGACATCCGCAGGACCCAGAATGCAGAGGGTTTCTCCACGTATGTGTGCCTGGTGCTGCTGGTGGCGAACATCTTAAGGATACTCTTCAGGTAAAAGTTCACACCTGTATCTCACATTAGGCTGGGGTGATTCTGCATTAACACACTCCAAAATAATACAATACAAAATAAAGGATTGGACTAGGATAAGGGGGAATGTTCTCAGACATGAGGTGCTTTTCAACTGCAAGAACTTTCCCCAGGAACTAGGTACCATTTAAGGTGCATTTCGACCAAGAGTTCCCGGGTCTTTTAGCCCCCAGAACTACTTTACCCTGAACTTAAATGTTCCTGTGCCGCCATTGTTGTCTGTGTTTCAACCGTGGGCTGAAGTCCCAGGTAGATTGTGTAAATCAGGCCAGTGACGTATGGAGGAAATAAAAGTAAATGCACTACACCACCAGACCAGTAGAGGGCAGTAAAACAAAGAGGAATGCCATTCATCACAGATGACACCATAGAAGCAGACGGACAGGCAGGTATCATTATGAGCAACACAACAGTTAGCCTGTTAGCATGAAGAGACTCAGCTGGCTCTGTTTTAGATGGTGCTATATTTCATCACAGATGGATTCACTGAATCAACACGTGAGAGGAGATAAGCACGAGTAGCAAAGACGTTTCAACACGGCTTTAAAATCCTTTTGAACTCAAAAAGCCTTGACAGAGATCGGACGGGGTTTTGGTTTAAACAGCGACCCTGTTAACTGGAGACTCTCAGCCGGATGCATCCCTCATAAACGTCTTTAGATAATAGATAAGTATCTGATGAGGATATTTTGAAATCTTAATAAAAACAAAACTAGTTTGCATTCCCAGGAACTCCCTCTGTGTTTCAACAGCTGTGTAAACTCCACAAACACTGACACGTTCAGCTGAAGGTCTCCAGTTTACAGGGTCACTTTTAAAACCGGAACACCGGGAGAGACGCATTCGCGGTGGGCTGAGAGAAGACTACTGTTACAAGCTGCTAAATCAAGAGAATCACAGCTTCTTCTTTTGAAAAGTACACACACATACAAAAAAGATAGAACAAATCAAAACTAATGAAAGAAAGAGAAATCAAGTGAATCACAGATGTGTGTGATGTTATTGTGGACGGAGGGTGGAATAAAAACACTGAGGTTAATCTACCAATCAGACATGTTCAGCATTTCAGGCCCCGCCTGAAAACGTCATAGAAACATAATGTGACTTTTTTAGAAGTCACTTTTTTATCACATGTAGAGGAATATTTGTGATCTTCTTCACTTTTAATTTTGTTGTGACAAATAAACACTGCGTGCACTATTTTTAGGCACATGAGTATTTTTGTGAATATTTTAAAAACTATGTTAACAGTCGTTTTCAAATTTGTCAAGAAGTCAGATAGTGAATATATTTCTTCAACTGTGTGGTTAAAATGATGCTTTTCAAAGTACGTTGCCTGTACTTCTAAATAAATGCAGAATCTGCAGAAATGAGCGTGCCAAATTATTATGCAAGTTGGTGATAAGAGCATATAACTTGTAAAAATGAAGAACTAGGCACCATTTTAAACGTTCTGTTGATTGAAAATAATAATATTTACTACAACTGTTTTCAAACTTCAACAAAAACCACAATTTGTTTACAAAATAAAACTGTTAATGTCTTTAAAACATTTCAAATCTAAAGTGTTTATAAAATGTCCAATATAACCTCCTTTTCTTTCAGTGAGGGTCAGAGGTCACTGTAAACTGATTTAGTTTCTGATGACTTCTCTGCTGACTCTGTGAGCTGTACCTTGTATGTCTTTCCAAAGAGGCTCTTTGAGCTGTATTTCTTGCCATCACTGTAAATTATCTCCTTTATTATTGACCACAAGTTCTCAGTCGGGTTGAGATCAGGTGAGCAGGCAGGCCAGTTCATGAGGCGATCCTCTTTTGTATTTTCCTCCATGGAGAAAAAGACATTCAGCTAAAGTGAAAAAGATGCTAGTGTTCATGCATGAGCACAATGCACCGTCACATGCCTCACGTTATTGCCAGGACAGAATGACATCTCAGGGCTTTAAAGAGGATCGCCTCATGAACTGGCCTGCCTGCTCACCTGATTTCAACCCGACTGAGAACTTGTGGTCAATAATAAAGGAGATAATTTACAGTGATGGCAGAAATACGGCTCAAAGAGCCTCTTTGGAAAGACATACAAGGTACAGCTCACAGAGTCAGCAGAGAAGTCATCAGAAACTAAATCAGTTTACAGTGACCTCTGACCCTCACTGAGAGAAAAGGAGGTTATATTGGACATGAAAGAAACACTTTAGATTTGAAATGTTTCAAAGACATTAACAGTTTTATTTTGTATATAAATGTAAAGAAAACAGTTGTTTTTGTTGAAGTTTGAATACAGTTGTAGTAAATATTATTATTTTCAATCAACAGAATGTTTAAAATGGTGCCTAGTTCTTAATTTTCACAAGTTATATGCTCTTATCACCAACTTGCATAATAATTTGGCACGCTCATTTCTGCAGATTCTGCATTTATTTAAAAATACAGCCAACGTACTTTGAAAAGCATCATTTTAACCACACAGATGAAGAAATATATTCACTATCTGACTTCTTGACAAATTTGAAAACGACTGTTAACATAGTTTTTAAAATATTCACAAAAATACTCATGTGCCTTATGATTGTGCACGCAGTGTATTAAGTTAAAATCACTGTTAAATCTAAATGGTAAATACTAAATTTTAATGTTAGATATTAAATCTAAATGTTAAATTGCCTCATATAAATTCACTCTGCCGTCTAGCGGAAGTTCCAAAATAAAAGCCTCATAAAGTGATACAGATATCCTAACCATAGTCTGTCAGTACTGACTCCTACAGGTTATAGCTGGACTGCCCGCTGTAAAAATCTTTTAAAGGCAGTTTTGGATTATAAAGAGATTTCACAACGCTCAGAGACAGAACTGACCCAGTCTATGGGATGGACAAGATAAGTTGCTATTGCTAAGTCTGTATCACTTTATGAGGCCTTAACTTTGATATTTCCGGTAGGCAGCACTGTGAATTTGAATATTAGCTAAATATTTAGGATCACAGAGAAACATTTAACATTTATATTTACCAATTAGATTTAGATTTACCATTTAACATTTATATTTAATATTTCTATTTAACATTTAACATTTAGATTTAGATTTAACACGTAGATTAAACATTTAACATTCATATTATATTTAACATTTGGATTTAGATTTAACATTTAGATTTATTTTTAACATGTAGATTAAACATTTAACATTTAGATTTATTTTTAACATGTAGATTAAACATTTAACATTTATATTATATTTAACATTTACATTTAGATTTAGCATTTATATTTATATTTAGCATTTAGATTTACCAGTGATTTTAACTTTAGATATTTTTCTCATCAAAATTAAAATTGAAGAAGATCACAAATATTCCTCTAAATGTGACCCAAAAATTCACATTCCGTTTTTATGGCGTTTTGGAGCTAACTGTGGAGAAATGTTGCTGTTATTTTTAGTGTGTAAAACTGTACAGACTGCGCCCCATATATTTTCATTAGCTTTTTTTTAATTTTTTTTATTAGCATTCACAGGATTATACAATAATGGTAACAGATACATATATGAGCACCTTTTGTGTGGTGGCACCAACAATGCACTTATGATTAGATTTTTTTTAGAAAGTACAAAAATCCTGTTAAGCTAAGACAATCTTTTTTTTTTATAACTTTTATTTTTATAGCATTTTCAATACAATAAACACATATAGAAGAGAAACACAAAGTGAGGTCAGTTAACATCAAGTATATACGTATACACAGGCACATCGATCAGAGCAATATCGGGTAGCGTCTAAAAGAAAAAAAATAGAAAGGAAAATAAGATAAAATAAAGAATCCCTTAATCTGTGTCCTTTTCCTGTAGGTAAGAGTCCCATTTCATCCAGTATCTTTCCCCCCTGTCTTTTTGTAGACGGAGGGTGTAAGTCATCTTTTCCATGGAGCGTAGATAATTGACCGTGCCCAGGAAGAGTTCTATGGTGGGGGGGTTTCTCTGAAGCCAGCATTTGGTAATACATTTTTTACTCGCGGCCATGAAGATCTTCAACAGGTAGAGGTCACTTTTACACAGACATTCAGGAGTAATTCCAAAATACAAAGACATAAATGACACATCAATATCAAAGCCCATTATCTCTGATATTAAATGTCCCACCCTCTCCCAGAAAGGTTGAACCTGTGGACAATACCAAAATATGTGGGCATGGTCTACTTGTTCTGATCCACACTCCCTCCAGCAGGAGCATTGAGTCCCAGTCAATTTAGATTTCTGTTTAGGAGTTATAAAGAACCGAATCAAATTTTTCCAACAAAAGTCCCTCCAGGTTAATGAATTAGTGGAGGTGCATTGAGTCTCCCAGATACGTTGCCACACCTCCACAGGTATCTCCATCCCCGTCTCTTTTTCCCAACGTTGCCTTACATAATTTGTTGAGTTTTTGCTCATTGAGGTGATGCTCTTATATAATTTGCCAATGGTGCCTTTGGTATTTTCACCTTTATACGCGCCTATAAATATCCGTATAATTTCTGAGGGGTTTTCAAGGTTAGGACCTTCGATCTCCTTCAGGAAGAAATGTCTAATTTGTAGATACCTATAGAAATCGTGTCTGTTCAAGTCAAATAGCTTACATAGATTCTGAAAGCTATCAAGCTTCCAGTTAGATAACATTTTGCAGAGGGCGGTGATACCTTGTTGGATCCATTGTCTGTATCTGTGATCAAAGCTAAGACAATCTTAAACAAATACAGGTAGAGATATCAGAGGAAACAATAGCTGCTTTAACATATGTGTTGATGTCAAACAGACAACATTACAAATAACAATGACCACACTTGTGACTCCAGCTTTAACATAAAACATAAGGAACAAAATAAAAAATAAAGGTAAAAATAATAATAATGATAATAATGATAAGTTAAATTCAACCAAACTTTTAAAATAAATCAATAAAGAGCCCATGCTGCCACATCCTACCACACTACTTACAGTCCACATTCATTTCACCTTGCTTTAACTTGGAATATCTGAAAACGTAGTCCTTTGAACATATTTGAGAAAGGGGCCCCAGACCTTTACAAACTTATTGGACCTACCTAAGAGACAGAATCTTATTTTTTCTAATTTAAGATCAAATGGTACATCATGAATCCAGTGTGTATGGGAGGAGGGTGTAGGAGATTTCCACCTCATCAGGATCAATCTCATAGCCAGAAGAGTTGTGAAGGCAATTATACTTTTTTGGGATGAAGTGAAAGATGGTAGAGAAACCGATACACCAAAAAGTGCAATAAGAGGGTTAGGGTCAAGTTTTCGGCCTAATAAAGAGTGGTAAAAACCCCTGTCCTAAAGGTAATCAAGGCCGGACAGAGCCAGAGCATATGAATACGATTTCCTGGGGACTGATGGCACCTATCGCAAGCCGGAGATACATCTTTGTAGATTTTGGACAGGCGAGTCTTTGTAAAGTATGGACAATGCACCACTTTACAATGTGTGAAACTGTGCCTTGCACAAATGGAAGAACTGTGCACCTTTCCCAGAATTTCCCTCCAAACCTCTCATGATATTTCCTCCCCCAAATCCGTCTCCCACAGCGACCTAATCGAGTGAAGTGAGTCAATCCCTAAATTATGAATCTGTGTGTATATTTTTGAAATAGCCCCTTTCAATGATAAAAGAGGGGTCAAAAAAATCATCCAACTGGGAATCCTCAGGTAGATTGGGAAAGCCAGGGAAGGTGTTGTAAACAAAGCTGCGGACCCGTAGGTACCTGAGAAAGTGTTGCTTTGGAAGCAAAAAGCGGTCGCACAGCTGCTGGAAGGATGCAAAAACCTTATTAATGTATAAATCTTTAAATTATGCAATGCCTACACTGAACCACACAGAAAAAGCATTATCAATCATGGAAGGGGGAAATACATGATTAGAAACCAGGGGGGCACTGCAAGTGCAAGCCAAAGTGGAGGCCAAACTGAAGCCAGATCTTTAGAGAGGATTTTACAACAGTGTTTTTAGTGTAAGGAGATACAGAAGAGGAAATTAGAGCATATCATAGGGCTTCTAATGAAGACTGTCCAGAAGAGTTTGCCTCTGGAGTTAACCAGGTAGGTGGAGCATCAAGACTCTTATACTGCAGCCAGTAGTTCATAGATCTAATATTAGTGGCCCAGTAATAAAACATGAAATTTGGTAAAGACAGTCCACCCAATTGCTTAGGTCTTTGTAAATATAATTTTCACATCCAAGGAGGTTTATGATTCCAGATGAAATCTAATAAACTATCCAGTTTTTGAATGAAGTTTTAGGGAAGAAGAGTTGGATACATTGGAAGAGGTAGGAAAAGCGTGGGAGAATATTCATCTTGATTTGAAATGATCTTTGCAGCCACTGAAAGGTTAAGCAAGGACCAACGAGAAAAGCCATTACGAGTCTGTGCCAACAGAGGTTCAACATTTTCTTTATAAAGCTCCTTCATACTACGCAGAATTCTCCCTCCCAGATAGATAAATGAATGTTGCACAATTTTAAAAGGTGAGTCCGAGACAGGGCAGTCTTTTGCTGCGTCATTTACCAGAAACAGTTCCCTTTTGCTAAGGTTCAGTTTATATCCAGATATTTGCCCCATATCTTGAGACATATGTGGCTGCTACTACTTTTAAAGCCAGCATGAGTACCGCTGAAGCTTGGACTAACGCATTCTTGTTTGTTTCTTTAGATTTGGCCGCTACTTTGAGACGCTGCTGCTCTGGCAGAGCATCATCATGATCGCCACCATGCTTGTCATGCTGAACCTGTGCACCAACGTCCGCACGGCCACTGAACTAAACACCAAAAGACGCTCCTTCATAGGTGAGAAACCCTCGGGAACTCTTCTCTAAAGTGCAGATGTAACTTAGCTTAGTGCAGAGTGCTGGGTGACTCAAATAGCGAGCACGACCGTGGGAGCTATTGTGTGTGGGGATGTGTGATGCAGTGATTGTGTGTGAGAGTGTAAAAATACTGAAGAGGAAGCGTGTGTGTGGGCAGGAGCATGTTTAAGCCCAGAGAAATGTTACGAGTGTGTGACTGCAGTGTTGCCAAACCCTCAGTGAGGAAAGTAGCTATTGGCTGTCCTGAAAGTCGCTAGAAGTCAATAAATGACATCATCACTTAATTTGCATAATTGTAATTATAATGGATGCTGCAGGAGAGACGTGTAACGTTAAGGGAGAGACAACAAGAGGTTAAAAAACACCCTAAATATGTTTATAACTTAACTGAGGAGCCTCCAACAAATCAAAGTAAAACATTCCATTTTTCAACCAGAACATTTTCTACATGTTTATTGTATACAATCTACATGAACTATCTAGATGGACCAAAAAGAGACAGGAGGCGGGATCAGCCAGCGGTGTCTTCATACATGCATGATACATTAGCAGTCTGGATGCTGAGGGGTGAACGCCTCCTGCTCTGAATGCAGCTAGGAGGGACTCACAGCAGCATCCACTGCTCATTGAGTAGAGTAAGAACGATACATGCTTTCACGTCTAAGGTCGAGAATCGAAAACTGGATCCGACTTAGAACCGGTTCCAATTGATCAATTCTATCTGAATTGTACACCTCAAATGTTATCGATTCTTCTTAACGATTCATTTCCCAGCACAACGTCACGTCACGTTCATTATGTTGCATTATGTCACACACTCTGCAACGCAGAACTCCTCGGTGCAAATACCTCAAATATGCTGAAGCATTTGTCGACTCGGCCTCGAAGCTTGGGGTTTGCGTCGGGCCAAAGTGGAGAAGGGTGTCATGTTAACGCGTCGGGGAGGTGAACCCCCACCTACCTCTCCCCTTTCGGAGTCAGGATGCTTTCCCTCAGGCTCCAGGGGCCACGATGGATTCACGAGGCCGAAAATGAGGCACCCAGAGCGGGTAAAATACCTCCGCAATGACCCCTGGTGGAAAAGCATTTTTACTCTCCAAATTCAAAGTCTTTTCATCCAGGCTCGAGGGGCCACGTCCGGACTCACAGGGCCAAGAATGAGGTCAATCTTTTGTTCAGTATGTTGAGGTTGAATATGTTCATGTTCAGTCTTGTGCAGACATAATTTTGGAAAAAATAAAATGGTCCCTTTTGGTGCAGAAGACTGTGGAGAACTATTTTTTTCCCCCTCAAAAAAATACTCAGGAATCGTTAGGAGAATTGATAAGGAATTGGATTGATAAGCAGAATTGAGAATGGTATTGACATTGATAAAATCTTATCAATTCCCACCCCTATTCTCGTCAGTCTCCACAAGTCTCCATTTAACACCAGAAAAAGTCGCTAGATTTGTCGCTAGTTGCTTTTTTTTGAAAAAGAGTCCCTAGAGGGGTCTGAAAACTCGCTAAAGTTGGCAACACTGTGACTGACTGTGCAGGAGAGTGTTTGAGTGTGTTGGTGCTAATATATCATTTGAGAGCGGTCTGCTCTTCAAGATGCTATTTAGGTTTGAATAATGTTGCACTCTAGCAGTTAGCATATCTAATAGTTATATATTAGTTTAACCAGAAACAGCCAGCATACAACTTTATATCCAGTAACTAGAGGAATATACTGACAAATCAGATGCTGTCTGTTGTCTCCGCTTGTTTACATCCTGGTAGCAGAGCATTATAGCATTATGACAGCAGCATTTAACCAGGGCTACAGCTCCAGCTAGTGGAGGGAGGCTTTGTTACAGATTCCACACAACATAAGACCAGCGCTTTAGGCCTACAACAATAAAAATATAAATAACTCATTTATTCGACTTGCAAAAGGCAAGCCCTTTAATAATTAACGTAGCTTAAACATGCACAGTTGAGGTGTACACTACCAGTCAAAAGTTTGGACACACCTTCTCATTGAAGGGTTTGTATTTATTGTAATGATTGTAAACACTGTAGATTAATACCAAAGACATCAAAACTATGAAAGAACAGATATGGAATTATTGAATGAACCAAAAAGTGTTAAACAAAGCAGAATCTGTTTTATATTTTAGATTCTGTAAAGTAGACCCCTTTTTCCTTCATGACAGCTTTGCACACTCTTGGTGTTCTCTCAGTCTGCTTCATGAAGTGGTCTCCTGGAATGGTTTCCCTTAGTCTGCTTCATGAAGTGGT
Organism: Notolabrus celidotus; assembly: GCF_009762535.1. Lineage (NCBI taxonomy): Eukaryota > Metazoa > Chordata > Actinopteri > Labriformes > Labridae > Notolabrus > Notolabrus celidotus. Next base: position 329,604 of record NC_048287.1, on the reverse strand, counting down.
CTCCTGGAATGGTTTCTAATGAACATGAGCCTTGTCAAGAGTTCATTTGTAGAATGACTTGTCTTCTTAATGTGTTTGAGACCATCAGTTGTGTTGTTCAGAGGTAGGGTTAGTACACAATGGATAGCCCTATTTGACTACTGTTGTAATCCAGATTATGGTTAAACCAGATTATTTCATAGTTTTGATGTCTTCAGTATTAATCTACAATGTTGAAAATAATTAAAATAAATAAAAACCATTGAATGAGAAGGTGTGTCCAAACTTTTGACTGTAAAAAACAAACAAGGGTACAGGAAATCAAAAGTAAAAGCGTACATAAGAATGTGTTGTCATGTGTTTACAGCCTGTAACACGTGTTGTTTTCAGTTTTTGCCATCAAAGCATGCTGTACTCTGTAACCCCGGACGTCTCAGTGATGTCTCCTGCTCCTGTGGCAGTCTGTAGATGAAGGAGGGGAGGGTACGTGCATGCTGTAAGCTAATGTTGTAAGGGTTGGTGTGAACTGACAAAGAAAAACTTCAAAACTTCAAAAAAACAAACACTGAAGCTGTGGGCCAATCAGCCGTCTTCACCCCCGTCAGTCTCTACGTTTCAGAGAAGCAGTACGAGAACTTTATTATGTTTACTTCAGGTTCCCTCTGCTGTAAATGATGGTGTACATCGTGTTGGAGTGTAAAAACAAGAAGTCAGTGGGAACCTGTGTAAGAGTATTTTCAAACATTTACGATTTCCCTCCAAATAAACATACATTTCACATATTTTCTTCATCCTGCCATTAAACAGCCATCACTTCTAATCAAACAATCAGTGTGAAAGTTGAATCAACATCTGAGATCAAGTGTGAGATACTTCAGCTCGTGTCCTTTAAGTCCATGCTGGTGAACAGAAGATACATGATGCTGTTTCCAGACCATCAGTAACAAGCTTTCCAACTTTTAGAACTCTGTCCTCATGTAGCACCACGGCCCTGTTAGTGAGGAAGTGTGCCAGAACGGGCTTACATTTAAAACGTTTTTTATTTTTTTTATTGTGCAAGAAATGTGCTTTACAAGAAAAAGGTGACCAAGTGATAGTAGACAGAATAACAAGTAAACAAGGCACGAATATGGAAAGCATAAAAAAAACATACAAACAAATAAAAACAAAGGTAAAAACAAAAACACAACAACAAAACAAAAAACCTAACAAACAAAGAAAAACAATTGATTTTTATTTAAAAAAAAAAATAGAGCAGAAATAACCTATAACAAGTAAGCAAAGAAAGAGGGAGAAAATTATTATTAATAATAATAATAACAATAATAGGAAAGTAAATAAATATCTTATATCAATAATGATAATGAAACAGAAACAGCTGAATGACCGTTTCCTAATTGTTTTAGCTCCCTGTCTGATGGGGATATTTTGAAATCTTAATTTCAAAATATTAGGCCAGTGACGTATGGAGCAAAAAAAAGTAAATACACTACACCACCAGACCAGTAGAGGGCAGTAAAACAAAGAGGAATGCCATTCATCACAGATGACACCATAGAAGCAGACGGACAGGCAGGTATCATTACGAGCAACACAACGGTTAGCCTGTTAGCATGAAGAGACTCAGCTGGTCTGTTTTAGATGGTGCTATATTTCATCACAGATGGATTCACTGAATCAACACGTGAGAGGAGATAAGCGCGAGTAGCAAAGACGTTTCAACACGCCTTTAAAATCCTTTTGAACTCAAAAAGCCGTGGCAGAGATCGACCGGTGTTTTGGTTTAAACAGCGACCCTGTTAACTGGAGACTTTCGGCCGGATGCATCCCTCATAAACGTCTTTAGACGATCATTAAATATCTGATGAGGATATATTTTGAAATCTTAATAAAAACTAAACTAGTTTGCATTCCCAGGAACTCCCTCTGTGTTTCAACAGCTGTGTAAACTCCACAAACACTGACACGTTCAGCTGAAGGTCTCCAGCTTACAGGGACACTTTTAAAATTGTAACACCGGGAGAGACACATTCACGGTGGGCTGAGAGAAGACTACTGTTACAAGCTGCTAAATCAAGAGAATCACAGCTTCTTCTTTTGAAAAGTACACACACATACAAAAAAGATAGAGCAAATAAAAACTAATGAAAGAAAGAGAAATCAAGAGAATCACAGATGTGTGTGATGTTATTGTGGACGGAGGGAGGAATAAAAACACTGAGGTTAATCTACCAATCAGACACGTTCAGCATTGTAGGCCCCGCCCCCTGAAAGTCTTGGGACCTTTGAAAAGTACTACCCCCTAGCAGGGGCTTTTTAGGGAGGAGATTATCTACCCCTGAACTAAATTTAGACCCTGGGTCCAGCGGTCCAAACGCACGTAGTTCAGGGTAAAGTCCCTCTGGTCAAAAAACACCTATACCAGTATCACTTTGTACACAGGGGGGCACCAAAGCAAACAGTAAGTTCCTCACAGGAGTTTTAAAATAGACTGGGAAAATTGCAAGTTTCCATATGTTGTTGTTTTCAAGTTGGAACTGCAAATTGATAAAAGGAAATACAGCTTTCAATGTTGACTTCACAAAAAGGCAAAATTTAATAGGAAAATGATTATTTGTGAAAAACTGTTTGATGAATATTCTCTGAAATCAGGGCGTCAGTAGTGTTGAGGTTTAATGAACAGAAACATCAATAACATGGTGTTAAGTCTCCTGACACAGCAGGTCACCTCTGGTTCTCTCTGAGAAAATGAAGAAAACCAAGCTTTTTTTCTTTCTCTTCCTGTCCCTGTTTTTTTGTTCCTTTCTTTATTTCAACTTTTTGTCTGTAGCGACAGACAGTAAGGACGAGGAGGTCAGAATCCCTAAGAGGATCTTTCTGGGTACGTACAGAACTTACTGTGTCTGCCATGAAACATCAGTTGTAGCTCATCTGCCACTCACGCTCCATCTTTGTGTCGTGCATGCTGTCCCCGTGTGGCTCCATCTCTCACTGACGTCTAACACCACCCACCACATGTCTGGATGAAGCATGAGCCCATTTCACCTGCATGTAGTCCTGCATGTTGATCCATGAAACATGTTAATTGTCCACTTTGTGATGCATTCAGAGCTCCAGCCCTGCACTCTCAGCAGAATGAGGACGTGTTCAAATAAATGAACCGTTAAAAGGAACAAAAACAACCTGTGGATGTGATTCAGCATGTTTCATCATTCATACTTTTAAGAATGTTCGTTAAGGACAAAACTCAATAACTGACATAGATATAGTAATCTCTGATTATAATCCACTAACCTGCTGATAGTGATTTAATGACTTCTGCTTCAAAGGATGTTATGAAATGTGTTTTTTATTCCTTCAAACTGTTGCATGCTGATCTGATCCCCTGTGCTATGTGAATGTGAAGCATCTCTCTAACAGCTGACTGATGTAACCTCTAATACTAAAGACTGTTTACTGATCTGCTAACTAAGAAGAGAACTAACGTACTTCCTGTCAGCTGACCCAGGATGTTTCTGTGTTCTCTGTGTGCTGATGTTTGATTTAAATAAGTCTGCTGCACTCATGTATCGGGGGATACAGCTGGATGAGTTTTGTGTCTCTGCATTAGTAGGAGGGATGTAAGGATACACTCAACCCACCATTCGATTCGAATCACGATTTTTGGTGCACGATACGATTCACTCACGATTCTCTAATGATTTTCAAGAAAACTGGATTGAACTCAAAATGTAAATAACTATTATTTTATTTCAATTCTCAGATATGGACAGATGCAATCAATCAATCAATCAATCAATCTTTAATTGTAGAGCGCCAAATCACAACAAACATTATCTCAAGACTCTTTTACAAACAGAGCAGGTCTAGACCACTCTATGTCAAATTATGAACAGAGACCCAACACCAAGACAGGATAAGACTCAGTCTGACCCCCCTTAATCCACCATGAGCATTGCACCTCACAGTATCTAGCTAGTTACAGTGGAGAAGAAAAACTTCCTTTAACAGGCAGAAACCTCGAGCAGAACCAGACTCATGTTAGACAGACATCTGCCTCGACCCAGTTGGGTCTTGAAAGAGGGATAGAGGAGAAGAAGAGAGAGAGAGAGCGGTGATAGTGATGAGACGAGTAGTAGTAGCTGTTGCCGCTGGAGTCCAGCACGTCCGTATCAGCTGGAGTCTGGAACGTCCACAGCAGGAGGACGTCTACGGCAGCTCAGAGGAACCTACGAGACAAGGGAGCTCAGGGACTCCAGAAAGGTCTATGGTTAGTAACTTTAAAGGGACAGGGAGAGTTAAAGTAAGTGATGAAGGGGTTGGGGGGAAGAAGGTGAGCTAGGATCCCAGTGTGTCAGTGCACCAATTCCCCCGGCAGTCTAAGCCTATAGCAGCATAACTAAGAGCTGGTCCAAGCCTGATCCAGCTCTAACTATAACCTTTGTCAAAAAGGAAAGTTTGAAGCCTACTCTTACAAGTAGAGAGGGTGTCTGCCTCCCGGACCCTGACTGGTAGATGATTCCAAAGGAGAGGGGCCAATTTTTTCTCTTATATTTCTTTGTAAACAAAGTCATCCTTTTTCATTTTTAAGGTGTGTTGTAACTCAAATAAAACCACTGCACACTTTTTTTCAGCACCTTGCAAAAGATCTCAAAATGAGCGTACAAAAATACCTCGTTTTCAGAACAATTGTAAAGAAATGTAAAGTAAAAGTTTGTTTTGAAAGACATTTTTTATGTAAAACTTGACAAATGGAGGATTGTGCTTATCATCCTTGAAAACCGCTGTCCCTTCTAAAAGAGGGAGGGGTGAGCAAGGGAGCATCTCAGCTAGGTATCGCTAAGTATTCACATTTCTACATGGCACCTTTCATGAGTCTTTATTTCTTTGGGTGCTGTTTTGTCTGAGTAACTGCAGTAACATTTTAAAGACTTTTAGAATTAGGATTACTTAAAATGGTTTGTAAATGACTAGATCTGACTGGATTATCCAGGCAGATGTTCTTAGACACAGCTAGAGCAGAGAGAACTGTGAATTGGGGTCCAGCCTGTTACCTAACTCAGATATTTATCCGGCATGCCTCTGCAGGGTTTGTGGAGTACACTGATCGTCTGTTGAGATATCAAGCGAAGTATGATGGTAACGTAACATTGACATCATCTTTTTAAAATGATGAAGTTATTATTCATTTTGGATGCTGAGCCTATACTGTACTTAGTTCCAAGGCAAAAGAGTCTAAACCAGATGTTGCTGGTTTGTTGGCCCATCTTGTCTGAGGAGGTTAGAAAATAAATATACAAACACAGGTGAGACAGGTATAGCGAGACAGTTCTTCTAACTAGACCAGTGTTTCTTTCTTTACCTTGACATGTTTGGACTACAAACTTCCCGCAGTCCTCTTCAGCAGAGTCATGTGTTGTTGTGATTTGTCTGTCAGCTGATTGATAGAGGTTTAGTCGTCCTACCTGATACGGCAAACCCCTGTTGTCCAACAGTTTTAGGACAGAATCCCAGGTGTGTGTTACAGCATGTAGGCCCCTCATCCTGGTTTACAGTCCTCTGGGCCCGATTCCTGATCTCTACAGCCTCCCTTATCTAATGCTGGTATCTCAGAGTGGATGAGGGTTGAGGGGCCTACATGCTGCAGCACATCTGGGATACTGTCCTAAGACTGTCGGACACCAGTGGCGTGGTGGACTTGCCTTATCAGGTAGGACGACCAAACTTCTATCAATCAATCAATCAATCTTTATTTGTATAGCCCCAAATCTGTAAGTGGGAGGGTCTGGTTTCAACCAGCGTATGGTGATGCACTTCAAGGCCGCTGTGAATAAGATATTAAGCAACTACTTTTCAGGCCAACAGGCGTCACTCTAAGTATTGCCACCAAGGGGTCTTGTGGAATGTCCTTTTGGAAGACCACTTTCAGCACATCAAATACTTCTCTCCAGAACAAGCTTAGTTTTGGACATGACCAGAAAATGTGGGTATGATTAGCCACATGGGTTCCACAATTCCTCCAACAGGAGCTAGGATTGTCATGTCTTTTTCATGACACATTTTAAAGTTTACTGACTTCATGCGCTCTAAATCAAGCGTGTTATAAAGTGCTCACTGTGTACAGTAAGAGTGGAGTCGAGGCTCAGCCAAAAGATTCCTGGTGTGGACACTAGATGGCAGAAGAGCAATAGTGTTTGCATGATGTGTAGAGGCTCTGTGCACAGTAGATTTATAATACATCACTGATTCTCCTCCATGGACATGAGATGGCTTCACCTGGTTTTATCCTTGGATGTTTTCAGTCATTCTAAGAACAGCTGTAGCAGCTTTCAGCAGCATGGGGACTTTGTGGCCACACTTGTTTGTCTGCCTCTGGCTTCTGGCATCAGCAGTTTTGGAACATGTGTGGACCTCAGTCCCAGTCTTTGATCAGGGAGTTCTGCCAAGCATCATTTGAACTGACAGGGTACCATGTCCTCTTAACGCTGTCGCTCATTGATCTGCTAATGGAAATATCAAGTGTAAGCTTACACTTGATATTTCCATTTGCAGATCAACTGGAAAACTGGTCACTGGTTTTCCAGGTTTTCAAGGACGCGTGGGAACCCTGCTGATATCAAATTGTGCAGTGTCAAGTTCAGCAAATAAAAACAGTCTTATGTGGGCACACTAGGAGGAAGTTGAGTCAAAAGCCAGTCACCCCATGTTTTTCTTTCTTAGTACGGGTCTCCAGCTTTTTGATGGACGGGGCTGGTGGGATAATGACGCTGTGCTGCTATTATGAAGGTTCTCTGATGGACAAAGAGGGACACCTGCAGACAACAACATTGTTGTCTGCAGGTGGGGGCGGGGTAAGCTTGAGATGAAGCTGTGGAATCATTTCCACACACATTATCAATAAGGGACTAAAGTGTTCTGGCTCTTATCGATCAATCTTTATTGGCAAGGAAAAACTTCCTTTAACAGGCAGAAACCTCAAGCAGAACCAGACTCATGTTAGACACACATCTGCTGAGACCGAGTTGGGTCTGGAAAGAGGGATAGAGGAGAATAAGAGAGAGAGGGAGCGGTGATAGTGATGAGATGAGTAGTAGTAGCTGTTGCCGCTGGAGTCCAGCACGTCCGTACCAACTGGAGTCTGGAACGTCCACAGCAGGAGGACGTCTACGGCAGCTCAGAGGAACCTACGAGACAAGGGAGCTCAGGGACTCCAGAAAGGTCTATGGTTAGTAACTTTAATGGGACAGGGAGAGTTAAAGTAAGTGATGAAGGGGTTGGGGGAAAGGGGGTGGGACAGGATCCCAGTGTGTCAGTGTGCCAGTTCCCCTGGCAGTCTAAAGCTGTAGCAGCATAACTAAGAGCTTGTCCAAGCCTGATCCAGCTCTAACTATAAGCTTTATCAAAAAGGGAAATTTGAAGCCTACTCTTAAAAGTGGAGAGGATGTCTGCCTCCCGGACCCTGACTGGTAGATGATGGACTGTTTCTCACCAAGGAGAGGGGCCTGATAACTGAAGGTTCTGCCTCCCATACTACTTTTAGAGACTTTAGGCACGACAGATATAGAGTGCTCATACTGGTGTTGCAGATGTAAGGAGGAACAGCTTCTTATGGAGTGTTCTGCGTGACTCACCTCAGTGTTTAGTCAGCAGGACGAACCGTCAACCTGTATGTTTCTGATTGCACATTCTGTTCCCTCTTTGTCCATCAGAGAACCTTCATAATAGCAGCACAGCGTCATTATCCCATCAGCCCCATCCATCAAACAGCTGGAGACCCGTACCAAGAAAGAAAAACATGGGGTGGCTGACTTTTGACTGAACTTCCTAGTGTGCCCACATAAGACTGTTTTTATTCTCTGAACTTGACACTGCACAATTTGATATCAGCAGGGTTCCCACGCGTCCTGGAAAACCTGGAAAACCAGTGACCAGATGAACTTTTGTGACTGAGAGCAGGTTCACAAACTGCCTGCAGTGTCTCAATCCCAAAAGTTTCCTGTCCTGAAAGGTTTGTTCTTTTGTTGCATGCTGTAATTACATCATAGTGTAACAGCAGCTCAGTGTGGTTTATGAGGAAGACTGCCTGCAGCAATCCTTTAAGGAGATTAAAAGATCCCATCATTTGGCTCTGTCAGGATCCAAAATATTGGTTATCACTCAGGTGGAGGTAAAAGGGTTATCAATCAGTCAATCAATCAATCAATCAATCAATTAATCAATTAATCAATTAATCAATTAATCAATTAATCAATTAATCAATCAATCAATCTTTATTTGTATAGCGCAGAATCACAACAAACGTTATCTCAAGACGCTTTTACAAACAGAGCAGGTCTAGACCACACTATGTCAAATTATGAACAGACCCAACTTGAAGACAGGATAAGACTCAGTCTGACCCCACCTTAATCCACATGATGCGTGGCATTACGTTACGGCTGCACCACGCACTGCGCAGCTGATACGTTTCCATTCTAGTCAATGCTCTAGGGTCCACACGGCGCGCCGCTCCGCCAGAGATACGCTTCAAGTCTATTTTCGAAGAGAGCCCGCGCCCAGGATGTGTCAATATGCACAGAAAAAAACAACCTAGACAGGAAGTTAGGCACGAGGATCACATGTAACATCCGCCAATCTCAAAATAAAACACCATATACAGACTCCCGTACGTTTAAAGATCGTATGGATCAGAGATACTCATCGATTATGGATGTAAGATACAAACAGCCACATATCAGTGATCAAGGTCGACTACAACAGGACTTTAAGATGATCACTGTGTCAGAAGGTAACAGGACTTTAAGATGATCACTGTGTCAGAAGGTAACAGGACTTTAAGATGATCACTGTGTCAGAAGGTAACAGGACAACAAAATAGAGCCAAATTATTATTATTAAACTCATCTAAACCTGCAAAAACGAAACTTAACAGTTCTGCAGCATACTCAGTGATGATTAAAGCACAAAAGTAATGGAATACTCTCCAAATGAGCAGAAATTCAACCACAGAAAGGCTCTGTGATCTGTTGTTTGTATTTGGTTCTCTCTATGCTGGACCCAGCTCGGACGGAGCAAACACGCTGCGCTGCTGTAACCTGACGCACACGCATCCTGTGGACTCCCCGGGTTAGACTCAGTCTGACCCCACCTTAATCCATCATGAGCATTGCACCTCGCAGTATTTAACTAGTTACAGCGGAGAGGAAAAACTTCCTTTTAACAGGCAGAAACCTTGAGCAGAACCAGACTCATGTTAGACAGCCATCTGCCTCGACCCGTTTGGGTCTGGAAAGAGGGATAGAGGAGAATAAGAGAGAGAGGGAGCAGTGATAGTGATGAGACGAGTAGTAGTAGCTGTTGCCGCTGGAGTCCAGCACGTCCATATCAGCTGGAGTCTGGAACGTCCACAGCAGGAGGATGCCTACAGCAGCTCAGAGGAACCTACGAGACAAGGGAGCTCAGGGACTCCAGAAAGGTCTATGGTTAGTAACTTTAATGGGACAGGGAGAGTTAAAGTAAGTGATGAGGGGTTGGGGGGAAGGGGGTGGGATAGGATCACAGTGTGTCAGTGCGCCAGCAGTCTAAGCCTATAGCAGCAGAACAAAAGCTGGTCCAAGCCTGATCCAGCTCTAACTATAAGCTTTATCAAAAAGGAAAGTTTGAAGCCTACTCTTAAAAGTAGAGAGGGTGTCTGCCTCCCAGACCCTGACTGGTAGATGATTCCAAAGGAGAGGGGCCTGATAGGGAGGAAATATTTGTAGAGGAAGTTCTGACAGCAGGAAAAGTCCTTCTGTCTTAATGTCTGCCTGAGTCAAAACCAGGTGTTTCTACAAGACCTGGGAGAGAAACCCTCACTGCTTTTTTCAGCAAATCCAGCAGCATATAAATGAAAATGTGTCAGCAGGCATCAAACAGGGTTCTGCTCCATGATTAGAAAATGTATGCAAACTGTAGAGCGTCTGTGGTCTCCGTCTCCGGGGTTCTGTGTTTGTTGGTTCCCAAGACGCAGCAGTTCTGTCTGTCCCATCACATTTTCAATCTCTTTCAGTTTAATCTTAATGTTAGATTTTTATATCACAGCTATTTCTCCTATGAAAGGAAACAAGTGGAGGAACATGGAGAAAGAGACTTCTTTATTTTCTTACAAAAAGAAAAGTGAACTTTTGCATTCCCTTTTTTTCAATCCTTGGTGAAGTGTCTTCACTTCAATCAATCAATCTTTATTTATAAAGTGCCAAATCCCATCAAATGTTCTCCTCAGACTCTTTAAAAACAGAGCTGGTCTAGACTGTACTCTGTTCTATTATTAACAAAGACCCAACATCAAGACAGGATAAGATCCAGTCCCATCTTACAAACAGGACTCAGTCTGATCTCATCTTAATCCACCATGAGCAGAGCACTTTGCAGCATTTAGCCAGGGCCCTGGTGTTGAACAATCTCAGTCCTGGTTTTTACCATTTGAAATACCAAAACAATGCACCATGCTTGTAACACTGACTTGTCTATTTATGTCATCCGAACCAACAGAAAACATCCCCTAAAGCTATGGTTGGTAGTCAGATTTAGATCCCCTTTTTGTTATACAGGTTAAAATGATCTTCATGTCCTGATGGTAATCAATACATAATGTGTTCTTAAAAAAGAGGTAAAAAAAAGCTGCTATCTATAGCCGGAGTAAACCTGGGAAAACACCAACCAATCCCTGCCATCAGGAGCCAAATGATGAAACCAATCAAATCCCATCCTGCCGTTCTGCCCGCCTCCTGCAGAGCGTACATTTCATGTTTGTTTGTGTTTTTAACTTTCACTATGAGAATGTTTTGGTGTTTTCTTACCGCTGAGTGAGACATGAGTTGACGTAGTGCAAAACACAAACCATGTGCTGAGGACCGGTTTTGCATCAGTCACCATCATATGGTTGTGAATCAGCGGCGCTCATACATGTGAGCGGGGGCGTCGTTTTGGAGGAGCTCCGAGGGGAGGGGGGGAGGGGTTAGACGGAGTCCTGAGGAAATGCTACATTCAAATTCATGCTAGTTCTCCGTGACTACCACCCCTAGCTTTAATGCTCAGTGAGTCAAAGTTCAGAAGTGACATGTCCACTGATCAATCTCAGCGTGCAGCTGTATCAAACTGACAGGACACGCTGTTTAACATCAGGTAGACTAGCTATCCAATATGGAAGTCACTGTTTTCCAAAGAGCTCCAGGAGAGGTTCAGCTACCTTCAAAAAGTAACGCAACGTTTGCTGTGTTTGCAAACACTGCAAGTGACCACATTCAGTCCCCCACAGTGGAAATGCAGACATCCAAAGCCATATTAAAACAAGCAAACTAACACAGTGGGTACAGGCTGGAAGTGAGGTGCACTGATGAAAAATCCAACATTACCCTGAGCTCAGATATGTGGGTTTGTCCCTGTGACTGGAAAATATGGCCACCATACAATAGGACAATCAATCAATCAATCAATCAATCAATCAATCAATCAATCAATCAATCAATCAATCAATCAATCAATCAATCAATCAATCAATCAAGCTTTATTTATAGAGCACCTTTCATACAAGTCAAATGCAATTCAAAGTGCTTTACAGCAACTGAAAACAAGAAAGGACCAGAAATAAAATAATGACAAGACATAAAAAAACCACAAGAAATAGAGACTAATGCACATCAACAATAATAAAACGTGTAATTAAAATAAGTTAAAGAATCAAACTAATATTAAGAATATAAATAGATAAGATATTACTTGATTGATCCCCGGGGGGGGAAATTTGGTTGTTGCAGCAACCCAGACATAAGTACAATCAAGAAAGAAGTTTCAATAAGTAAAAATAAAAATAGATAAATAAAGAGAATACAAATTTAAGCGGTGAGTCAGCATGATGCAGTCTGTGGCCTCCATTTCTGTTTAACAGTCTGAGCGTTCAGTCTTGCACCGTGGTGGACTGATGCGCTGACTGAACGAGCTCCCCATCAGCCACAGCTCATCATGGAGAGGGTGAGAGGGGTTGTCCAGGATGGCTCGCAGTTTGTCCATCAACCTCCTCTCAGCCACTGACTCCAGACTGTCCAGTTCTAAACCAACCACAGAGCGGGCCTTCTTTACCAGCTTGTTGAGCTTGCTGGCCTCACCCGTCTTGATACCTCCCCCCCAGCACGCCACAGCAAAGAACAGAGCACTGGCCACCACAGACTGATAGAAGATCTTCAGAAGCCTGCTGCAGACACTGAAGGACCTGAGTCTCCTCAGGAAGAACAGTCTGCTCTGTCCTTTCCTGTATATGGCTTCAGTGTTGGTGGACCAGTCCAGTTTGTTGTTGATTTTGAACCCAGAGGTACTTGTATGAGTCCATCCTCTCCACTTCCTCCCCCTGGATGAGGACTGGGGCTGGGGGCCTCCTGTGCCTCCGGTAGTTCACTACCAGCTCCTTAGTCTTACTGATGTTGAGCTTCAGGTGATTGCTGTCGCACCACGTGATGAAGCTCTCTCTCAGTCCTCTGTACTCCTCCTTGTCATCTTCACTGATGCGTCCAACGATGGAGGAGTTGACAGGAAACTTCTGGGGGTGACAAGAACCGGAAAGAGTTCAAATTAATAAATAAAAAGAGGTAAGGATAAGAGTTGAAGATAAAATGAAGGCTAAACATATCAATAAAACTGAGTAGATAAATAAAAAAAATATAATAAAACAACATTAAAATTGTTAAATCCTACATAAAAGCCAGACTGAATAAATACATTTTTAGTAGGGATGCACCAAAATGAAAATTCTTGTCCAAAACCCAAAACCGAAAAATGAGGAAACCAAGGCCGAAAACTGAAACACCAAAAGAAATTATTATGCCAATGATTAGTACCATTGCATTTCTGGCTCTGACTGTGTACTAACCTCACTAAATTCAAGGAGCTCATTGAACATATCAGACAACAAGGGTGTATGCCCCTCATCTGGTTCAGAGAGTCCAGTCCTTTTTCCTGCGCTCTGTTCTCCTTCTGCTGCGCTGTGTGCTTCTCCGTTTCTAAGCGGGTTCTCCGCATCCATCTCGACCTGGATCATTTCTTGTGCGCTGCTTTATTCCCACTTCCAAGTAATGATCTTTATAACGTGGATCAAGTACAGACATGATGCAGTGCAGAGGATCTGAATAGATCTCAGTGAAACGTGCTGACAGACTCTAAGAGTGTACTTTTCATTGTTTTCACTCCGTGGTCCGTCTCAACCTCTTTGCTTAGAAGACGCTTTAGTGCTGAATCAATCACTTTTTGTTTCTCCCCACTTCACCTCTGTTCTCATCTTTAAGACTGAATCAGGAGGAATTGGATCAAACCTGCAGTGGTTCTGATATGGTCACTGTGATTGAGTCATCTGAACCACAGAGATGCTGGTGTAATGATGTTACACAGCACATAGCAATACAAGAGATTCCATCTCTCTAATGTTTGGCTGTGGCTCATTGCTCATGCTGGTCCCATGGGGGTCTGTACCTGTAGCTTCACTGGGTTTGTCAGATCAGAATAAATCACTTTATCCAGCAGGTGCAGTTATCCTCTCCCTGAGGGCACGAGGAGGCCTCACTTTCTGCCTCCTTAATGGTGGAGGCATTTAGCTTCAGTGGCGGAGCACAGAGGTTGTCATGCTCTGTCTCGGGAGCAGAAGCCTCCTAAGCCAGATAAAATCCATTAAAAGTAAAAATCCTTTTGAAATGATAATGTGCCCGCTTCTCCTACAGCATGCTGCTGAGTGACAGAAAGCCTCGCTTCAACTGTCCTCATAGACTTTTCCAAGACCGGACTCAAAGCTGGCCAGGAACAGTTGGTAAACAGGGATTGAAATCGCCAACTCTGACCTGAGTCTTCCTACACCTACCAAAACTCTGTGGGTCTTCAAACTGAGCTGTACACAAGACGCTTGGCCACCACAGGCAGTCTATTGTATGCAGCTCCAGTCTGTTCCCACACAGTGCTGCTACGGCTGCTGCACAGCACAGGGATTAAAGAGGAGGAGGCCCCAGGGTACAGCAGTGGCACAGCAAGACAGGGTGTATGGCAGGGTATGGCTTTGGTACAGTTCTATGATAAACATCCTTTGGTGGTCAGGGTTCAATGCTGTGACAAACTTACACACATAGATATGTTAGCATTTCTGCTTTGTAGAATACAAGACGGACTTGGATGAATCTTTACAGTGTGCACATGCAGGATTGAGTGATGATGACAGCACAGCTTGGGCATGAAGAAGAGTAATTAGTAAAACATGAGGCTGGGATGAGGGCTGCACAAATAATTGAAAAGCAAGTCACAATTACAGTGTTCTTAAGAAAGGGTGCTTGTTCTCTGTCGAGTGTCTGGATACCAAATTACGCTGCGATCTGGAAAGAAGGTTTTAGATTTGATCATGGATTAAGTTTCTCCATCATCTCTCCTCCCCGTGACAACAGTGACCAAAAAAGAAACATCTGAAGTTCAAACTGGAGTGCAAACTGCTCCGTCCCTCAAACAGCTCCAGAAACACTCAAACAGGAAGGGACATGTGGACCTCGTGATCTGTTACTGCACTTTCATAACTTTTTGCATGTGTTACAGTGCTGACTATTACACCTGGACCTTACATGACATATTACAAAGTACTCCAGATCACATCTTTAATAAACAGATACTAAAATATCTTTTAAATCAATCAATCTTTATTTGTATAGCGCCATATCACAACAAAGTTCGCTCAAGACACTTTTACAAACAGAGCAGGTCTAGACCACTCTGTCAAATTATGAACAGAGACCCAACACCAAGACAGGATAAGACTCAGTCTGACCCCACCTTAATCCACCATGAGCATTGCACCTTGCAGTATTTAGCTAGTTACAGTGGAGAGGACAAACTTCCTTTAACAGGCAGAAACCTCGAGCAGAACCAGACTCATGTTAGACAGCCATCATGCCTTGACCGAGTTGGGTCTGGAAAGAGGGATAGAAGAGAATAAGAGAGGGAGGGAGCGCTGATAGTGATGAGATGAGTAGTAGTAGATGTTGCCGCTGGAGTCCAGCACGTCTGTATAAGCTTGAGTCTGGAACGTCCACAGCAGGAGGATGTCTACGACAGCTCAGAGGAACCTACGAGACAAGGGAGCTCAGGGACTCCAGAAAGGTCTATGGTTAGTAACTTTAATGGGACAGGCAGAGTTAAAGTATGGGATGAGGGGGTTGGGGGGTAGGGGGTGAGCTAGGATCCCAGTGTGTCAGTCTGAGCCTATAGCAGTATAACTAAGATCTGGTCAAAGCCTGATCCAGCTCTAACTATAAGCTTTATCAAAAAGGAAAGTTTGAAGCCTACTCTTAAAAGTGGAGAGGGTGTCTGCCTCCCGGACTCTGACTGGTAGATGACTGCAAAGGAGAGGGGCCTGATAACTGAAGGCTCTACCTCCCATACTTTAAGATATGAAGGTGTCTGATCATTAAGAGCTTCTAGTTCCGGTTCACCAGTTCTAGTCAGTATTCAAGCTTTTCATTCTGTTACAGTTGTTACAGGAAGTGTAGCAGTCAAGATGTGTTGTGTTTGGGTTTATTTATCTATTCATTTCTATTTCTACTTTTAATCCCCAAAAATATTATCCGGCAATCACATGCATCACATGTATGCAATATGAGTGCATGTCTAGAGTACCACTTTACCCATGACTGTCCAAAACCCAAGGAGAAATGCTCAGCTTTGTTTGTGTTAACAGGTAATCACACACTTATCTCAGAGTACTCCTGCATTAAACACATTAAAAGTAGTTTTTAGCCACCTGGTGCTGAAGAGGCTACGAGACACAGAAGAGTTGTTTCGTTACGTTCAGTTTCGCGAAAGCATTATGTTAGTGACCCAGGGTGTGGTTTCGTGTAGCATCATGGTGGAACATAAGCCCAAGAGCCAAACCATAAACTGTATGATACATGGACGGAGTCTCTGTGACGTCATCCATCTGGTTCTGAAGCAGAGTTTGAAGCTTATCCTCGGTGGTTGCCACATTGGAAATGTTGACTCAACTTAATATCAGTCAATTGTGCATGAGGCACAAAGATGGAGTTAAGGCGGGCCTTTTGCCTCCTCGCTAACAGCTACAGTGTGCCCGCCTGTCAGTCCAGTCAGGTGTGCAAAATAATGAAAAACGTAATTTCTTCAAAACTACTGAGTTATAAATAAATTCCTCCCTGTACAGTGTGTGCTGATAGAGAAATGAGCTACTTAGACCTACACTTTTTTTGTACCAGGCTGTAAACATGTTTATTTATGCTGTAAAGATTGGCTCTTTGAATTGATGTGTATGTGTCACATACTTCAATGCTGGCACAGGGGTGGGACTACTTGGTCCCACAGTTAAGTTTCTGAGACATTCTTACTAAAGGCGAGACATTGCAGGTGTGCATCACAGACTACAGTCTCTGATCCGGGCAATAAGCTTATTAGTGCAGCGGTCAAAAGAGCAAAACACTGCAAAACCCACGACTTCCTCAATCTCCTGGATAATAGTCTGTTTTTACCCAAACTGGACCCCACACAAATCCTCTCTTGGAGCTTTATGCTCATTATATGTTCAGTTTTTTGTTTCGTGTAAGGCCTTACGTTCTTGCAGCCAGCTTGGTGATAAACGCCCCTCTTTCTCAGATTGCATCCCTCTGTATTTGCCTGTTATCAAGCTGCACCAGCCTGGTGCTAGTTGGCCCAGATTCACAGTCCTCTGGCTGTGCTGCCAACAGGGCTTCACAGCAACACTCGGCATTTGCAACCACAACACCTACAGAGTAAACAGTGTTATACAGTAAGAGCTCTCAAAGGATATTCTTAGGGTTCATTATACTCGGAACAGAAAAGCATAGCCTGTTATCCGTGTGAGAGCTGTTTCTTTATCTGTTGTTAAACACAGCTTTGTGCTGTCGTCCTACACAGCTGTAGAGACCTCGCTGTATGCTGTGTTTGGTGGGTTGACAGAAGGCTGGCACTCTTTGGCTCTTCGACATTTATTCATCTATATTTAACTTGTCTGTCTGAACTCAACAACTGGATCAGCTCAGTGTTGCTAAGCTAGGTTAGCCCTCACTTATGCTCATTAGCTTTCCATTCACAGCAAAGTCACAGAATCAGTTATTGTTGAATCAGATAAGCTTTAAAGACAACCTGATGTGAATAAGTCTTGGTACTGTGGTGAACACACACCTTGCTTTAAAGCCTCTGGTAACTCAAATCAACAAAAACATTCTACCTATGATATTTATAGTCACATTTACAGACTATTATATATATTTGAAATATTGGAACTGAACTTTAATCCATTTTTGAAATATCAGGACCGGTTCACTAACTATCCTCAGGACTGGTTCAATAACTTTCTCCAGGACTGGTTCATTAACTTTCCTCTGGACCGGTCCACTAACTTTCCCCTGGATGGGTTCACTAACTTTCCCCAGGACCGGTTCACTAACTTTCCTCAGGACCGGTCAACTAACTTTCCCCAGGACTGGTTCACTAACTTTCCCCAGGACCGGTCCACTAACTTTCCCCAGGACCGGTTCACTAACTTTCCCCAGGATAGGTTCACTAACTTTCCCCAGGATAGGTTCACTAACTTTCCCCAGGACCGGTCCCCTAACTTTCCCCAGGACCGGTTCACTAACTTTGACCTGGACCGGTTCACTAACTTTCCTCAGGACTTGTTCACTAACTTTCCTCAGGACCGGTTCACTAACTTTGACCTGGACCGGTTCACTAACTTTCCTCAGGACTGGTTCAATAACTTTCCCCAGGACCAGTTCACTAACTTTCCCCAGGACTGGTTCACTTACTTTCCTCAGGACCGGTTCACTAAATTCCCCAGGACTGGTCCACTAACTTTCCCCAGGACAGGTTCACTAACTTTCCTCAGGACTGGTTGAATAACTTTCCTCAGGACCGTTTCTCTAATTTTCCCCAGGACCGGTCCACTAACTTTCCTCAGGACTGGTTCAATAACTTTCCCCAGGACCGGTTCACTAACTTTCCTCAGGACCGTTTCACTAATTTTCCCCAGGACCGGTCCACTAACTTTCCCCAGGACCGGTTCACTAACTTTCCTCAGGATCGGTTCACTAACTTTACCCAGGACCAGTTCACTAACTTTCCCCAGGACCAGTTCACTAACTTTCCCCAGGACCGGTTCACTAACTTTCCTCAGACAGCTCAAAGTTTAGACAAACAGCTCCGCTGACACCCGGAGCCGAGCTCCTCTGCATGCATATACTACACTTCAGCCTCCTCTGCTCAGGGCGTCCCATGGTCCTGATGCCCCGGAGACTACGGAGTGATAAAACTAATAAATGATAGAAGTCCTGGTTCTGGAGTATTTTGTGATTCAGCACTCAGAGACCATTGTAAATGAATAATTTTCAGATTCTGGAGTTTTGATGTCTTGATTCAGAGTCAGACGGCTCAAACATGCAGGCTGTGAACTCTCTCTTGACCTGTCAATCAAAGAGTTAGGCCACGCCCACACAGTCCTGAGAAATGCTCTGACCTGTAAAATAAGCTGTTTTTGAACAGAGGTTTTTCAAAATTGAGGATGTTTATTTTCACTCAAATTTTCGTTGAAGCTTGATTACACATTACATTTTGATATTCCATATGAATTTTGTATATTCCATTTACATTTCCAGAGGCTTTAACATCCTTCTTTGTGTTGTTTGTTTTGCTGTGATTACTGTATAAGGCCTTCTCTTGAGGCCTCTGTCAGCCCATCCAGTGGGCTTCCTCTAAGCGCTCAGATGTGCCTCTGAGATAAACACAGCCTTATTTAACTGGGATTAAATGAATCAGCTTTATTGCGTTTGAGGCTTGTTGAAATTCCTTTTAAGATACAGCAGCCAGAAACATCTTTCGCTTTCAGCCATGATTAGATTTTCATGATAAAATCTCTCAGCGTCCTCTGCTCAGACTTTTAACCAGCAGCTGAACGCGTGCTCACTTTCTCCGCCCCTCCAGAAAGAACAGGAGTTGATGTGCTGAAGAAATAAGAAGAAGATGTCTCCCAGTGTTTAATGCACCTGTTTTCTCATCAGCTGTGGTTAAACCAGAACCTGAGGCCATACGTGATTTGGTTTGCAGCGTGGAATATCATTACAGGGCGATTAGTATTGGCTGTGTGGCCTCTTACAGGAACCCGGGGGCTGTTGTGCTCAGAATCTTTATCTTATCATTTATTTGGAGAAGGACACACGGAGAGGTGAACACAGGTTTAAAATCATTCAGCAGTAGTACGCTCTCCAACAAGCCCACAGACCATGAATACTCTAACCCGGGCTGAGCATCACTGCCCTCAGGGGTTACCACCACCCTCCCTGTCTTCACGCAGAGCGTCCTCTCTCAAGCTAACAGGGTCTCTAAACGACTCGTGAATCGTTTGCCTTTCAGACCACAGGGACATCATCTGAGTATGATAAAGGGACTGTGGGAGACATGTAGGGGTGTAATGATTCTTTTTAACAACGATTCGATTCGTATCATGATTTGTGGTATACGACTAAAGGACGATATTGTTCATTTAGAACGATACGATCCGAAACGATTCAGTGACTTGAAATCGATTCAGTAACTTTTTAGCCAAAAATTCAACCAGTGTGACTGAAATAAATACCTTGATAGTGGACAGTCCTAGAGTCCTGATGTTTCTTGTAAGGGAATCAGGTATAAACATGTTGGTCTGAGGCTTCTGCAGAGCTGATGTTACCTTGATGAACGCTGCAATCCCATGGCGCCTTAGTAGGTGGTTGGATAGATTTGCGGTGTTGCCGTGGTAACTTTACTTGACCTTCACATATCCTACAAACAGCGAGCGACTTATTTAGAACATCTCCGTCTTTGCAAAAGCCAAAGTGTTTCCACACACTGGACCACAATGGTGGCTTGATCATTTCTCGCTCGCCGGCTTCTCCTCTGTCATCCACCATGCTATGTTTTGTTGTCAGCTGGCGCGTGGCGATGACGTCACAGACAGGCAGCCTGAATTGAGTAACGTTTAACGTTTCCATCATTACAAGTGTAAATAAACGCATCCATATAAACTCTGCCGTGCTTAAATCCAATGTGTTATTTCCTAGTATGGATACAATCGATTTATTACCTTTTAAAACGATGTTAGATCAACACATGTCGTCTGGAAGGCCAACTTACCGAGCACAGATTGATGTAGTCGGATCATAGGAAGATAAATCGATACATCGATGTAGTAGATGAATCATTACACCTCTAAAGTCATGTGATCAATCACAACTCAAGTGTGAAGTAACTTTAAGAAATTCATAATAATAGAGTTTCTAAATCTCCTGAGAAGGAGATACAGGCCAGACAAAAAGAGGTGATAGATAGGTACTCATTTTCTCCAGAGCTGGAAAACTATGGAAGCAAAAAGTTACCAAAATTAAAATAAAAAAGCAAATTCAGAAATACGTATTAATTTTCCAAATATGTGCGCATTGTGACTCGTAACTAAACTTTATATTAAATAATCCTATTTGCATTTGACTTTGAATCTTCAACAGTGCTAATTATTTCACACAATTAAAAAGAAAAAGAAAATGACATTTGCTTTTTAATTTTCAAAAAATGCCCTGCTAAATTATCATCATAATTCAAATTAAAAAGAAAATTCAAAAACTAAAATGCTTTTTAATTTTCAGAATGAATAAGCATTTACTCAAAAATAAAATGAAAAATCAATCCTTCCTTTTTCATTTTGACTTTCATGTTCAAGATTTCACATTTTGTAACCAGATTAAAATGAAAACAGAAAGCCCATTGCTTTTTTGTTTTTCAAATCTGCCCCACTAAATCGGTCACAATATTCAAACCATAGACTGTATAAAATATGGACGTAGTATCTGTGACGTCACCCATCTGTTCCTGAATGCCTTGAGGCCAATCGTCGGCGGGAGCCAACGAGCCATATTGGCATATTAAAGAGGCGGGCTTTGAGCCTCCTAGCCAAAAGCTACAGTGTTCCCACCTGTCAATCAAGTCAGCTGTGCCTCTCGTAATGGAAAACTCAAAATCTCTGTATCTTTAAAATTGCTGCGTTAGAAATAAATTCACCACCCATACAGTGTGTGCCGATCAAGAAATGAGCTATCCAGACTACACTGGTCTTTTGAACCAGACTGTAAACATGTTTATTTCTGCTGGAAAGATCAGCTTCTTTGAATTGGTGTGTATGTGGTTTCCGGTATTTCCAGTACTTCCATGAACTGCAGTTTTTAGCACTTCCACATTGGACTCGTATTTTTAAACCGGAGGTTGCCGCTTGATTCAAACCAACTGAAAAATGAAATCACAATGTGCAGGGCGCAGAAAAGTGACGTTTCTACACATCCGATCTGTCAGCCAACGAGATCCACAGAAAAAGAGTCCGTTGTGGCGCTCTGCACAACCCTTTCCTCAGCTAACTGAACCTTCGGTGAGCGTGGCGTTCTTTGGCAGGGAGGCACAGTCAGTCACCAGTCTCATCTGGCCGACCAGGTGGAGCAGAGAAATGTTTCTGAGTTAGATGTACGTGTCCAAGTCGAATGCATCATGGAGACTCTGGCTGAATATTGAGCTGTCACAGACACAGATATTAACAAGGATGCCCTGACCAACCTGTTAACAGTCCTCGATCGATGCGCTGTGTCAGTGTCTGGACCCGGAAGGGGACAACCAGCCCTCAACATCCCCTTCGCTAACGCCAAACAGCTCTGCAATCTCCTTCACTTTAAAGCCATGTAACAAATGTTCAATGATTTCGAAGGGAATTTTAATGGCTGGTCGTCCCCTTTCTCCAAATTAAAACGCAAATAGGATTATTGAATATTGATTTAAGTTATGAGTCACATAATGCACCCATATTTGGAAAATGAATAAGCATTTCTGTTAATGCAATTTAATTTTCAAATGTTGATTTTCATTTTAATTTGGGTATCTATTTGCTTCCATAGAAAACCAGCCGTGAAAAGAGCTGAAAGGAGGAATGTATTCCACTGGTGTTCATTCAGTCCAACAGGCAGCTCCAACATCTCTATCTGTTACTGAATAGCTTTAGTATACTTTACACACCATACACTTGATTTGATCAGCTAGATATTTTAGGCTTGTTCTGAGAATGAGCTTACATTTTTACCTCACACAAGAAGTGTCAGCTCGAGCAGATTGATTGTGCATGTCCTCAGAGGATAAGATTTTAATGATTTTAATGAAAGTGTTGCAGACGATAAATAATGATATTGCATCCCTTGTTCTAGCAAAAACAAGCCCTTTGGAGTGAACTCTTCCCCTGTGATGGGACAAAGTACTTTCTGTCTCAATGTTAAAGCTGCATGTCTTTCTCTGGAGTGCTTCACTGAACCTCAGGTCTCTGTTTCTGTTCCAGCACGTTGACAGCTTCACTCTCTCATGTAGCAGAACATGTTCATTTCTGTGAGCTCATTTGTGTCTCTGTTGCTCCTTTGTGCACCTCTAGACTTCGACTGGAACCACTTCTGGTCATGGAGTCACTTTGTGGACTACCTCCAGTGTGTGCTTGGCTTTACGCTGGTCGCAGCCTACATCACCTACCTCTTCCTGGACTCTGCACTTTTTGTGGAGTCCCTGGGCTTTCTGGCTGTCTTCACTGAAGCAATGCTGGGCACACCACAACTCCACTGCAACTATCAGAACAAGTCCACAGAAGGCATGAGGTACAGACTCAGCACCGCACACCCTACATTCACTCAGAGCTTTTTACATGACATAATAAGGAACACATCTTAACCATTTGAACTAACAGCCAAATTCCACCAGATCTGTGTCCGGTCCGTCTCCGATCCGTCACGGCACCGGATCTGATAGGTTTCTATTCTAGTCAATGTGTTAACTTCCTCTGGATCCGCTCCGTTGCATTCCGGCTGCGTCGCTGATCCGGCAGGTCGGAACCCTCCGGATCAGATCCACAAGACTTCTATTTCTGCCGGATGTTGGAGCATGATGCAATCTCAACAGAGCAGATGGAGCGGGACAGGAAGTCAGGTTTCACCAAAACAAAATGAAAACATCCGGTTAATTTTCAGAATAAAACACTCTGTGTTATCACCAGATCGTATTTCACTTAACTACAACAACAAACCGTCATGATGAGCGGAGCCAGGCCTGGAGTCAACAGGTCAGAGGTTTTCACAGGACCAGAAAGACAACATGGATGAGGAGAGGAGGAGGAGAATCCTTGATTCAGTGATTACCGCGGGGAAAACCTCGGTCACATGACTCCAACTGTCCGGAGGTCCTGCTCCATGCTGCGTTCTGAAAACACAACCGGTGGGTGTTGACAGACCAGAGAGCACGGAGCCGGACCGCAGCGGATCAGAGACGGGCCAGTGTTACATTTTAACCCATGTTGAATATGTCATATTAATGAATAATTGTCATATTTTGTTTCAGATTTTCGATTTTGTTCAAATCAAAATGGACAAATCTTAATACAAATGACAATTGTTGCAAAAAAAGAACAAAGAGAGGGAGCTTTGTTTTAAACTGTGGACGCTCATCATCCAGGCCTTTATGTGGGCAGATTTAAGCTCTGTCAGGATGCAAGTGCACAGCTCAGCTCTGTGTAGCATTTAGAGGAGACACTAACAACTAATCTTCACAATCAGATGCAAAACTAATTCTGGGTGACGTGGCCTAAAAATGACATCTCAGTTTTATAAAAATGAAAATAATAACTTTATTTATATAGCACCTTTTAAAAAGGAATGTTTACAAAGTGCTTTGACAAGCAAAGCATGGTTGGAATAAGAAAGTAAACCTTTTGACAGACAGGGAGGAGAAATTTAAACAAAACAGAATACAACGTGAGGTAAGAAAGAATACATGTACATTAAACAGAATGAAGTGGTGAGACAATAGACCAATAAATCATTGTTTAAGAGTTTTTTCAAGGATAAATCAATAAAATAAATAAATAGATGAATAAAAATGAATGCATTAAAAGACAATAAAAGAGGTTTTCAGAATAAGAGGACGACATCACATCGGGAAAATTAGAAAAAGTGAAAAGGATAAATTAGGATCATTAAAATAATAAACGAAGATTATAATAATAATAAAAATAAATCAAAACAATAGAGAATCAAATCAAATAATCAAATCAAATTTAAGACAATTAATTAGTTGGGTAAAAATACTAATAAAATAGAAGTAAAAACAGTTATGGATGAAGTCACATAAAAGCAAGTCTGTAAAAATGTTTTTTAAGAAGAGATTTAAATGATGTCACTGATTCTGCAAGCCTTATCTCCCCATGGAGGTCGTTCCAGAGTCGAGGGGCTCTGATGGAGAAAGCTTGAAACAATAAAAATGTTTAAGTGAGTGTCATATAGTAGTCATATATTAGTTTGAGTTGAGTTTTTATTAGTTTCAGTATTAGTTTTAGTCTTTTTTGTAACATGGGTTAGTTTTCAGGGGCGAGATTCAAAAAGGTCAGTAAAGGCATCGTGTAAGCTTCCTCCCGCTTGTGATGTTCCTGCGTATGTACTGACGAGCAGCTATCGGGTCGCCAGTGGAAGCAATGCATCAGTGTTTTCTGCAGTCCTCTGGTTGTCTCGGGCTCCTATCAGAGACACAGTCATATTCAAAGTAATCCCAAATGGGGCTCTGCAGCTTTCTCCAGACTCTCGCTGCCATTAACGCTCTGCTAGCAGGTAAAGTGTGGACGCTCTGCTAGCAGGTAAAGTGTGGACGCTCTGCTAGCAGGTAAAGTGAGGACGCTCTGCTAGCAGGTAAAGTGAGGACGCTCTGCTAGCAGGTAAAGTGTGGACGCTCTGCTAGCAGGTAAAGTGAGGACGCTCTGCTAGCAGGTAAAGTGAGGACGCTCTGCTAGCAGGTAAAGTGTGGACGCTCTGCTAGCAGGTTAAGTGTGGACGCTCTGCTAGCAGGTAAAGTGTTGACGCTCTGCTAGCAGGTAAAGTGTGGACGCTCTGCTAGCAGGTAAAGTGTGGACGCTCTGCTAGCAGGTAAAGTGAGGACGCTCTGCTAGCAGGTAAAGTGAGGACGCTCTGCTAGCAGGTAAAGTGTGGACGCTCTGCTAGCAGGTAAAGTGAGGACGCTCTGCTAGCAGGTAAAGTGAGGACGCTCTGCTAGCAGGTAAAGTGTGGACGCTCTGCTAGCAGGTTAAGTGTGGACGCTCTGCTAGCAGGTAAAGTGTTGACGCTCTGCTAGCAGGTAAAGTGTGGACGCTCTGCTAGCAGGTAAAGTGTTGACGCTCTGCTAGCAGGTAAAGTGTGGACGCTCTGCTAGCAGGTAAAGTGAGGACGCTCTGCTAGCAGGTAAAGTGTTGACGCTCTGCTAGCAGGTAAAGTGTGGACGCTCTGCTAGCAGGTAAAGTGTTGACGCTCTGCTAGCAGGTAAAGTGAGGACGCGCTGCTAGCAGGTAAAGTGAGGACGCTCTGCTAGCAGGTAAAGTGAGGACGCTCTGCTAGCAGGTAAAGTGAGGACGCTCTGCTAGCAGGTAAAGTGTGGACGCTCTGCTAGCAGGTAAAGTGAGGACGCTCTGCTAGCAGGTAAAGTGTGGACGCTCTGCTAGCAAGTAAAGTGTGGATGCTCTGCTAGCAGGTAAAGTGAGGACACTCTGCTAGCAGGTAAAGTGAGGACGCTCTGCTAGCAGGTAAAGTGTGGACACTCTGCTAGCAGGTAAAGTGAGGACGCTCTGCTAGCAGGTAAAGTGTGGACGCTCTGCTAGCAAGTAAAGTGTGGACACTGCTAGCAGGTAAAGTGAGGACACTCTGCTAGCAGGTAAAGTGTGGACACTCTGCTAGTAGGTAAAGTGTGGACGCTCTGCTAGCAGGTAAAGTGAGGACGCTCTGCTAGCAGGTAAAGTGTGGACGCTCTGCTAGCAGGTAAAGTGAGGACGCTCTGCTAGCAGGTAAAGTGTGGACGCTCTGCTAGCAGGTAAAGTGTGGACGCTCTGCTAGCAGGTAAAGTGAGGACGCTCTGCTAGCAGGTAAAGTGAGGACGCTCTGCTAGCAGGTAAAGTGTGGACACTCTGCTAGCAGGTAAAGTGAGGACGCTCTGCTAGCAGGTAAAGTGAGGATGCTCTGCTAGCAGGTAAAGTGAGGACGCTCTGCTAGCAGGTAAAGTGAGGACGCTCTGCTAGCAGGTAAAGTGAGGACGCTCTGCTAGCAGGTAAAGTGTGGACGCTCTGCTAGCAGGTAAAGTGAGGACGCTCTGCTAGCAGGTAAAGTGAGGATGCTCTGCTAGCAGGTAAAGTGAGGACGCTCTGCTAGCAGGTAAAGTGAGGACGCTCTGCTAGCAGGTAAAGTGAGGACGCTCTGCTAGCAGGTAAAGTGAGGACGCTCTGCTAGCAGGTAAAGTGTGGACGCTCTGCTAGCAGGTAAAGTGAGGACGCTCTGCTAGCAGGTAAAGTGAGGACGCTCTGCTAGCAGGTAAAGTGAGGACGCTCTGCTAGCAGGTAAAGTGAGGACGCTCTGCTAGCAGGTAAAGTGAGGACGCTCTGCTAGCAGGTAAAGTGAGGACGCTCTGCTAGCAGGTAAAGTGAGGACGCTCTGCTAGCAGGTAAAGTGAGGACGCTCTGCTAGCAGGTAAAGTGAGGACGCTCTGCTAGCAGGTAAAGTGTGGACGCTCTGCTAGCAGGTAAAGTGAGGATGAGTGCCTGCTTCTGTGACTGAAGTGAAGCTGGTAGAAAACAAACAAAAATTCATATCCACTCAAAATACTGAGATAGATTGACAAAGACCAAAACTAAAGGCATTTTCTCTATGATTTTAGTTTACTTCAGTTAATTTTTTAAACTCACAATACAGTTCAAGGATTCAAGGTTTTTTATTGTCATGCCAATACGAGCTGTCGCATGATATGAACCGAAATTTTGTTTCTCAGGTCCCGTATTAAGCCAAAAAAAGAACATACAATTAAGGGAAGACATTAGTAATAAATGTAAAAATATGCAGTTACAGTTAGTTATCATTTTTTGTAAAGCCTTGTTTTTAATTTTTATTTCAGTTAACGGAAATTGTTTTTCACCTCTCATTTTCATTGTTTCGTTAGTTTTCGTAAACGATAATAACCTTGCTCCGAACCAGCGCAAGCACCAGCCCGGAAATACAACCCGGTTTGGGTTGGTTGAAAAAAGGTGTCTGAGGTTTAGTCCTGAAAGATTTATGTTGAACCAAAATGCACCTGCCTTATCGAATCCACTAATCTCAGAAATTTAGAACAAGTTCTTAGGACCCACTTCTAGGCTTTAACGCTTTCCCCAAAAGGCGACTAAAAAAAGATTGAGTCTGCAGTGAATTTCTTCAGACTACTATCTGCACTTTGTAAGCTGTATCATGTCTCCAAGTGACTGAACCACAGAAATACTTCTGATGGGAAACAGAGTGATGGATGGAAGAGAGGGCAGTGCCACTTGTTTATGTCCTCTGCTCCCACACTCACATATCTGCTGCTGAACTCAATGCTGTGCCGCCTGCTCCTGCCATCCAGTGGAGCTGATTCTTCAACTACAACAAAATGCTCAGTAGTGCACTACACCATAAGCACACTGTTTACTGCTCAGGCTGAGCTGAAAAGAAATGTTTTGCACGAATGGAAATAAAACCGGTTTTAAAAGTTCCATGAGACTTATGCTGGCTGCAGAGGGATTACAGGGAGCTCTGACAGGCTGTCCTCAGTCACAAGAGCTCCAAATTGGCTGTTTTTGGATGTCGCTCACCGTGACATCTTCTGCTACTGAGAGCCAAAAATCACAGGGTCAACATACTTTGCATGCTGGCAGGTTATTTACCATCATGCTTCATGTTTCCTGAACTATTAGGGCATAACCTTTTTATAGGAGGCTGTCAGACGGTGATCAAAACAAGGCTTGTTGCTCGTTTGATTCATAATAATGTATTCATCCTAAAAACACTGTTCAGTTATCAAGTGCCACTTCACCACGGAGACTTCTGTGAGTAATGGCTCCATAGTATGTTGTTTTACATATGATCATTAGCACTGACACATGCTTATAATGTAATCCTGGCTCCTGTCTAGCAGGGGGTAAGGACAGGGCTCCTGACAACGATCCATCATGCCAGCATCAGAACTGTTCCTCTGAAACCCAGTGATGTAATGGGGCTTTCTGTCTTGCTGTATCTGTTGCTAATGTATCATTCAGGCTCATTAATGTTGATTTTCATCAACTCTGTAATTAGAGCCTTTTCCATTATGTTTTTTTTTTTTAAGCGTAGAGTTACTAAATCAATTTTAATAGCTCTCTGCGATGTAGCCAAGCCAGGGGAACGTTTCAGAGCAGCAGCAGACACAGATGTGAGTCAGTAATACACACACATGATATACAGATGGGCTCAAGTAGTGATTGGCGATATTGAAAATGATGTTATCAGGATAAAATATTTCATATCAGTCGATATCCATAATTATCATGATAAATATCAATTCATTATTTCATTTAAATGTAAAGTCCGATTTTTGCTCCTGAGTGAAAGTTGAAGAAAGCAGACAGTTTGTTAGTTTGTATCTGGATTTAGTTTTCTGATGAACTTCTTGAATCCATCATTTCTGACGGTGTTAACAGGAAGCAGGTCTTTAATGTAAGATGAGATTTTTGTGAAGTTTTAGTTTGTAGATTCATATTTTTCTCAGGTTGAGATTATTTCCAGAATTTGATTTAAATTTACAACAAATATATATAAAATTGTATTCTTTGTATTAGTTTGTTAGAATATTGTTTTGAGTTGTGCTCTCCCCTTTAAGATTACTAAGGGTTACAGGCAAAGTGATGTTGTTTCCCACAGTGCAGTGAATGCATCATGGTTATTCAGTGTTCAGTTGTCCTACGGTCGTGGTGGACATTAAATGTGTTCACAGCAGAAGTTGTCTCTGTGCTCTTCCTTTACCCACATCCTGAAGGTAGATTTAATGAAGTTAATAGTTAACGCAGAGTCGACTCAGACTAACGACTCTGCTTTGAGCTGCTGGGTTTTCAGTTTTCTTCAGAGTCGCTGTCACTTGTTTCAGCTGTGTTTACATTCTGCTCCAAATGTCTTTAAGCCCTGCCTACCTCTAACCCTGCGACATGATTGGCTGTTCAATGCTGTCTTCTTCTTCTGTCTAATGTTGGGTGGCAACTACCGTTTAGGGGCTCTTTAGACCCCCCCTCCATTTTAAGTGGCAGGGGGGTGTAATTACATGTTTATTTATATAATTTTTTTATTGAACATTTGTCATATTTATATCGAGAAAAATTATATCACGATAAGTCGTTATAATATCGTTATCGAATTATCGCCCAGCCCTAGGCTTAAGGTGTGAAAAATACAAATTACAAGGCCTGATGTAGATCATGTGTAACATATATTGAGAAGTTATGCATTGTTGACATTGTCTACATAACACAGGTCTGAAAAGACGTTGTGCCTTGCCATAGACACCCCCCATCCTCAGCTCTGCCCTGCTGTCTGACTGTCTGCAGCAGACAGATAACAGAGCTCCAGCAGGGCCGCCTGTCCACTTAATAGGCCATGACAGCTCCCACACTGGGCTTTTCCATACCCTCTGTGTCCCATGCCTTATTTATTTTTGATTTTTTTATGTAGGTGCATGTGCTTCCTCGCCATCCACCACTTTGTCTATCACCCTCCCTGTCCCCTGAGCCGCCCCTACAGGAGGAGACCCTGCCCAGTCCATGGTTTAATGATATATTTCTGGTTAGCAGGGGTGCAATGATCCATCAATCTGGATCATTCCATCGATTGATGTTTAGTCTTTCCGTCGATTTGATCGGGTTGTTGTTCAACCAATACACATCGTGATCCTTCAGGTAGACTTTATTCTTATGTTGATATCCTACCACCCGTCTGTGTCACAGTGTCTGCCTCGGTGCACCTGCTCATCATCCTGAGCTACAAACAATGCTAGCACCAGGCAGCAGGTATCGACAAGTAGCTGAGTGGATGAGGATGAAGATGATATTCACTCCCCTCTCGGGAGAAAGTCAGACCTCTGGAAAGAAAGAATAATTTGCCAGATTTTTACACACTGAGTGAGACGATGTAACTTATATAACACTGACTATAATAACACTCTGAGTTGACTTACTTTCAAACTTTATCTCTGTACAGCTGATCAGTGGATTTTTTAACTTTGTTTACTGCTGCTGTATCACATTTAAACATTTAATCAAAGGAGTTTTTTTTCGACCAGAGGAACTTTACCTCTGGAACTACGTGCGTTTCGACCGGAGGAACCAGGGTCTAAATTTAGTTCAGGGTAGATAACCCCCCCCCCCTTTCCCCCCCTTATACCCCCCTTTTACCCCCCTGCTAGTGGGGTAGTACTTTTCAAAGGTCCCAGGACTTTCGGGGGGCAGGGCCTGCAATGCTGAAAGTCCTGATTGGTAGATTAACCGCAGTGTTTTTATTCCGCCCGCCGTCCACAATAACATCACACACATCTGTGATTCACTTGATTTCTCTTTCTTTCATTAGTTTTTATTTGTTCTCTCTTTTTTTGTGTGTGTGTGTACTTTTCAAAAGAAGAAGCTGTGATTCTCTTGATTTAGCAGCTTGTAACAGTAGTCTTCTCTCAGCCCACCGTGAATGCGTCTCTCCTGGTGTTACGGTTTTAAAAGTGAACCTCAGGGTTCCCATGCGTCCTGGAAAACCTGGAAAACCAGTGACCAGTTTTCCAGTACTGGAAAACACCTGGAAAATGGGAGAAAAAGTAAATTGTCCTGGAAAATCATGTATTGTCCTGGAAAATAATTCCAACATGACTGCGTGCGACCTGACACGATTGAAAATAAACATCTCCATTCATAGAAAGCTGAGTGCACACTGTGCTGGAAAAGACGGCGACACAGACTGGTCCGGCTTTTCTCCCTCACTTGGTCATAATCATGCATTCACAGAAAACGGGGTCTATTGTTTATGTTTTACGGTAAATTAACCTTGTAGAGTGCTCTTTTGATTCAAAGACTCCTATATTAAAGTTTAAGAGTGACCAGTGGAGTCAGGGTGAGAGCTTGTGGGTCTGTACCTCACAACTTTCCCTGCAGGCTGAGAGCTCAGTTACCGTACTGTAGCTAGTAGGAGCGCAAACTCCTGATAGTGAAAACAAACGGGACAAAAAGAGAACACAGCTGCACAGAAACTGCACGTTGTAGACATCGCCACACAGGAAGACAGTTTGAAAAAATGTAAATCTCTGAGAGACCTTCAAATACAGAATGTGTCTTGTACACCTGTGCAATTTTTCCGGAGTTAACGGTAACTCAAATAAACATTTTTATTTGAATGTGACATTTGCTTTGTTTTATATTGATCACTTAGCTGGATGAATATCATGATAAAGCAGGTCTATTTTGAGTTTGAGTTGAGAAACATTTGTGGTCATTTGTGTCATTCAGTTCTATTTAGGTCATTCATCCGCGAGAGAGGGACCGCTGGCAAGCTGCTGCCACGCCTCCTCCGCTGTTTTCGCTATTTTCGTCGTCTTGTCTTTACATCTCGACCTTTTTAAAAATTGTCTTGAATGAATGTTGGACTTTAAAACCACCCGTCAATTCGGCGTGTCTTGATCTAAGACACAGCGACCCCGAAGCACCAGTTACTCTACCTGTCTGCTACTCGTTAGCCTGAGGCTAGCTTCGCTGGTACAGGGCTCACCTGTTTGGGACTCTTGTGGCTCCTCTCCGCACTCTGTGGCTGGATAGCCTGCGCTGGTGTGCCCCACGAAACACACCCGTTCGGACCAGTCCGTTGCCACCCTGCCAGCTCTCCTGGACGCTTACCTGCGCCCACGGACTGCTGAAAACGCAGAGGACGCCGACACCCCGACGGTACCCGCCTGCCGGCCGGCCGGCCAGCTAGCCTGCTACTAACCTCCAGCACCATCCAACTGGTTTCCCCGTCTCCAGCAAAGCTACAACCGGCAGCTCCACTCCTCTGCCTCCACCGCGCTGGTTCTGTGGCTTCACCTGGATCTTACCACTGGACTACGTCGCTGCCGATCTCCCATCATGTGGATTTTTAACCTTTTCGTTGGATTGCCCTGTGTCTGCCTCTCACGAGCGCGACTCTGCCACTCCGTTACTCGGTGGCGGAGATGTTACACCTCCGGACTTTCTCAAGGACTCCTCCACCTCAGCTTGCACACCATCACCACATTCTCAAACGACCAAGATACATCCACCGAGGCTCTGGAAGAAACTTTCAATACACTCAAAACAACAGTAACACACTCCGCTCCTTCTGGTCCACTGGGCCCCGCCCCCCTCCCCGCGCTGCCCGTCCTGTCAATCACAGTGTACTGTCCCTTCTGCTCAAAGCAACCACATACACACCACTCACCTGTCTGAAGCTCTGTCTGTTTAATGTCAGTTCCCTCACTAATAAGGCTCTGTTGGTCGCTGACTTTATTGTTGAGCGGAACCTTGACATTCTATGCCTCACTGAGACCTGGCAACAGCAAAATGACTTTTCCCATCTTAATGAGGCGGCCCCCCCTGGGTTTTTCTTTTATTAGTAAACCCCGTACTACCGGGAGGGGGGGCGGCATCGCTCTCTTTCACCGGGATAAAATCAAAGTTACTGCTGTCACTGTCCCCACTCACTCCTCTTTTGAATGTTTAGTTGTTAAACTCACTGGCCCCAAACCCACCATCATCGTTACCATCTACAGACCACCAAAACCATCTGCTGTCTTCCTCAATAAATTCTCATCACTCCTAACATCTGTATGTGCAATGTCCCCCACTGTTATCCTCCTCGGCGACTTCAACATCCACATTGACAACCCATCCAGTATCTTTGCTAACGACTTCACATCACTCCTGGACTGTCTCGGTATCACACAACACGTCAACCTACCAACCCATAACAAAGGTCACATACTGGACTTAGTCTGCTGCACTGACATCACTCCCACTAACCTTAATGTCACTGATTTCCCCATTTCTGACCACAAAGCTGTTCTTTTTGACATTCACACCCAACTACACAAAGCCAAAGAACAACGGACCATCTCCTTCAGAAACATCAGACATATCAACACCACAGACCTCTCCACCCTGATCAGCTCCTACCCCAGCCCTCCCCCGGCATCCTCCCCTACTGACCTGGTGACTCACTATAATAACTGTCTTTCTTCTTCCCTCACCTCCCTGGCTCCTCTGAAAACCCGCTCAGTCTCATTCACTCACACTGCCCCCTGGTTCACCCCTGACCTCCGCCAGCTCAAAGCTACTGGAGCGTCGACTGGAGCGACTGTACAAAAAGACCGGACTCATTGTACACAGCCAAATGTACACGGATCATCTTCATCTCTACAAGGACGCCCTCACCACTGCCAAATCCTCATACTACTCCAACCTCATCAACACTGGTACAGGTAACAACAGAGTCCTCTTCTCAACAGTCAGCCACCTACTTCAGCCTCCTAAAACCCTCCCTCCGGACATTTCCACCGATCAGTGCACTGCCTTCCTGGACTTCTTCAGTTCTAAAATCAACACCATTCACCAACAACTGGCCTCATCTTCCACCTCCTCAAACAATCCACACTGGATGACCACCACTGACCAACCACCACTGACCAACCTCTCATCAGCTCTCTCTTCACCCCAGCATCAGAACACACCATCTCTGAACTCATCCATAAAGCCAAAACCACCACCTGTCAGCTTGATCCTCTTCCCACCTCCCTCGTCAAAGCCTGTCTACCGTCCATCTCTCCCATGATCACCAACATAGTTAACTCCTCCCTCACCACTGGTACTGAACCCCCCACTCTCAAACTGGCTGCTATCACACCCATCCTGAAAAAACCCGGTGCTGACCCAGCTGACCTGAACCTCTACCGGCCCATCTCCAACCTTCCCTTCATCTCCAAAACACTTGAAAGGGTGGTTGCCGCTCAACTACAGTCCCACCTCGACACAAACAACCTCCATGAACCCTTCCAATCTGGTTTCCGTCCACAACACAGCACCGAAACAGCCCTGGTAAAAATTACCAACGACCTCCTCCGTGCAGCTGACTCCGGACTACTCCCCATTCTCATCCTCCTGGACCTCAGCGCATCATTCGACACCATCTCCCACCCACTGCTCCTGGACCGCCTGGCTGGCATTGGGATCACTGGTGCTGCACATTCCTGGTTCACATCATACCTCACCGACCGTCAACAATTCGTGCAGTTAAGGAACCACAAGTCTGGGTGTTCGGGTGTTTCACTGGGTGTCCCCCAAGGGTCAGTTTTGGGTCCACTCCTTTCCATCATTTACCTCCTCCCCTTGGGCACACTCCTCCGTCACCATGGGGTCCATTTTCACTGCTACGCCGATGACACTCAGGTCTACATCTCCTCCAAACCCACTGCTGCCATCCCGCCCACCTCCCTCATCACCTGCCTTGCAGACATCCGGAGCTAGATGAGCAGGAACTTCCTAAAACTCAATGGGAATAAAACCGAGGCCCTGCTCATCGGCTCCAAATCCACCCTCACCAAATCCCATCACATCCCAGCCCCACCCATCATCATCGACGGATTCCCTGTACCCTTCTCACCCCAAGTCAAGAGCCTCAGCGTTATTCTGGACAGCACCCTCTCATTCACACCTCACATTCAAAACATCACACGGACTGCATTCTTCCACCTCCGCAACATCTCCAGACTCCGCCCCTCACTGTCCCAATCCAGCACCGAAATCCTGGTTCACTCATTCGTCACTTCCCGTATTGATTATTGCAACACCCTCCTCACCGGACTCCCCACCAAACTCATCAACAGACTGCAAATCATTCAGAACTCGGCCGCCCGGATCATCACCCGCACCAAATCATCTGACCACATCACTCCTGTTCTCATCCAACTTCACTGGCTCCCTGTCCCATACCGCATCCACTACAAAAACCTTCTCCTCACCTACAAAGCTCTTCATAACCTGGCCCCCGTTTACCCCCCACCTCCGCGACCTCCTTCATGAATACACTCCCTCCCACTCCCTCCGCTCAACCTCTGCTGGACTATTAACCATCCCACCGTCACGCCTCAGTACCATGGGTGCCCAGGCCTTCAGCTGCTCAGCACCATAGAATGTAAAAAATATGGACGTAGTATCCGTGACGTCACCCATCTGTTTCTGAAGAGCTGTTTTGAGACCAATCGGCTGCGGCAGCTATATTGCTTCTGTCGAGCCAGTGTGACGTAAAGAGGCGGGCTTTGAGCCTCCTAGCCAACAGCTGCAGTGTTCCCACAGGCAGCTGTGCCTCTCATTGGAAGACTGGTAATCTCAATATCTTCGAAACTGCCGAATTAGAAAAAAATTCACCCCCCTCACAGTGAGAGGACATCGAGAAATGAGCTATTCAGACTACACTCATCTTTTGTACCAGGCTGTAAACATGTTTATTTCTGCTGCAAAGATCGTCTTTTCCCATTCATGTGTATGTGACTTCCGGTACTTCCGGAGCCAGCCTCAAGCGGATCCTCGATGAACTGCAGCTTTTAACACTTCCGCATTGGACTCATATTTTTAGACCGGAGGTTGCCGCTTGCTCAGCACCCAGACTCTGGAACTCCCTCCCCCCACATATAATACAGTCGGACTCCACAACATCATTCAAATCCCAACTCAAAACTCACCTTTTCAAACTGGCTTACTCCCTCTAACTGGACTGTCTGCACTTCCCTAGTTTTTAGTTTTTATTTATGACTCTTTCCATTTGTTTGTTTGTTTTTATGATGTTTTAATGATGACTGTTTTTATTATCTGTAAGGCGACCTTGGGTGATTTGAAAGGCGCCCAAAATAAAATGTATCATTATTATTATTATTATTCATGCACTGATCCTCTGATCATTATTATTATTATTATTATTTATTTATTTCAGTAAGGCAGCTTCCAGATTCCTTTGCTGGCTCTTTTGTTTTTCCTTTGCTCAGTTTAATCAACAGACGCAATGAAATTCTTCAAAGATCATTTTTACTTTATCATTTGAAGAACAAACCTCTGTGTATAGTTCACTGCACGGGCATATTCAAAGATGACAGTGCCAGGATTCATCGGGCTCACATTGTGAATGAGGGGTTCAGGGAGCATGAAACATCATGTTCACACATGGATTGGCCACCACAGAGTCCAGACTTCAGCCACACTGAGAATCTTTGAGATGTACTGAAGAAGACTTGCAGCGGTCCGACTCTCCCATTAGACGTAATCTCGGTGGAAAATGAATGCAACTCTTGATGGAAATAAATGTTTTGACATTGCAGAAGCTTATAGAAACAATGCCACGGCGAATGCGTGCTGTACTCAAAGCTAAAGGCGGTCCAATGAAATATTAGAAGGTGCGACTTTCTTTGGTACATGCAGTGTTATATTCTAAATGGCGTGTTTTATTTTGATGAGGGTTTGAGCACATTATTCTGTTATGATCACTTTGCTGCAACAATTAATATTCAGTGATAATCAAATGTAATATTGCTCTAACAAAGGAGCTGCTTGTATGAAAATATGAGGAAGACATTTTCATTCAAAATGAAATGAACGTCAGATTTCTGCTCCCTCAGGAATCATAGCCAAATCCCCAGGCCGTATAAAACATGTCAGTGAAGCCTGTCACTCCTTTTGTCTCACCCTGGCTGCAACAGATTCTGCCAGCCCTCAAACCATGCAAATAAAGCTGCTGTACAGGGCTGGGGACATTGTCATTTCCAGTCCTGTTTGTTGTTTATATCCTCTCCTCCCTCTCTCCGCAAAACCTGTTGAGTCTGGTAGGCTGTTGCTAGGTTACTTTACCTCAGTGCTCCGTTCAAGGTTTCAGAGAGTGTGTGTGTGCAGGGAAAGAAACAGCCTATCAAGTGAGGATGTTTCCCTGAAATCAACATTTAGAAGCAAATAGTTTTACTTGTTGAATCAACGAACTCAGGTGCGGGGTTATATCAGGTAGGTGTAGTTAGACTCCATACAGGCACGGAGACGTGAGGATCAATCAATCGGTCTT
This sequence comes from Notolabrus celidotus, assembly GCF_009762535.1. Taxonomy (NCBI): domain Eukaryota; kingdom Metazoa; phylum Chordata; class Actinopteri; order Labriformes; family Labridae; genus Notolabrus; species Notolabrus celidotus. The sequence continues at coordinate 292,579 of NC_048287.1, read as the reverse complement.
TATTTGTATAGCGCCAAATCACAACAAACGTTATCTCAAGACTCTTTACAAACAGAGCAGGTCTAGACCACTCTATGTCAAATTATGAACAGAGACCCAACACCAAGACAGGATAAGACTCAGTCTGACCCCACCTTAATCCACCATGAGCGTTGCACCTCACAGTATTTAGCTAGTTACAGCAGAGAGGAAAAACTTCCTTTAACAGGCAGAAACCTCGAGCAGAACCAGACTCATGTTAGACAGCCATCTGCCTCGACCGAGTTGGGTCTGGAAAGAGGGATAGAGGAGAATAAGAGAGATAGGGAGCGGTGATAGTGATGAGACGAGTAGTAGTAGCTGTTGCCGCTGGAGTCCAGCACGTCCGTATCAGCTGGAGTCTGGAACGTCCATAGCAGGACGACGTCTCCGACAGCTCAGAGGAACCTACAAGACAAGGGAGCTCAGGGACTCCAGAAAGGTCTATGGTTAGTAACTTTAATGGGACAGGGAGAGTTAAAGTAAGTGATGAGGGGGTTGGGGGGAAGGGGGTGAGGTAGGATCCCAGTGTGTCAGTGTGCCAGTTCCCCCAGCAGTCTAAGCCTATAGCAGCATAACTAAGTGCTGGTCCAAGCCTGATCCAGCTCTAACTATAAGCTTTATCAAAAAGGAAAGTTTGAAGCCTACTCTTACAAGTAGAGAGGGTGTCTGCCTCCCGGACCCTGACTGGTAGATGATTTCAAAGGAGAGGGGCCTGAGAACTGAAGGCTCTACCTCCCATACTACTTTTAGAGACTTTAGGTACGACCAGCAGGCCTGCATGTTGGGAGCGTAGTGTTCTTAAGATATGAAGGTGTCTGATCATTAAGAGCTTTGTAGGTCAGATGAAGAATGACTAAACGCAACTTTGTGTAAATGAAAAGGAGCAAGACAAACCAGCATGTTGTAGTAGTAAAGCATCACCCTGACATCCCTTCAGCTATTGGTCCAGCCAGAATAACCCCCTCTATCTGCCTCAATGTTTAACAAGTGTCAGACTTCTTCCAGTTCTTGTATTATCCGCCAAGTTAGTTGGAAGCTTCTGCACCTCAAACACAGAAAAAGGCGGGGGATGGAGTCCAAGTAGAATAAGAGTTGGCAGGAAAATGAATCATATTGGATGTTCACAGTGTGTAAACAGCAGCACTGCACCATGAGAGTCAGACGGGCAGCAGCAAAGCTTTTTTTAATAATGAAATATGGATTGGGTCCGGGGGAGGGGGCACTGAGTGCTCGTCTCATGAGAACAAAGGAAGGCATTTGATGTGATATTAATTTGTGGATCTGCTCCGTTGCGTTCGTCTGAGTCCCTGATCCGGCAGGTCGGAGCCCTCCGGATCAGATACACAAGACTTCAATCAATCTCAACAGAGCAGATGGAGCGGGACAGGAAGTCAGGTTTCACCAAAACAAAATGAAAACATCCGGTTAATTTTCAGAATAAAACACTCTGTGTTATCACCAGATCGTATTTCACTTAACTACAACAACAAACCAAAGTCATGATGAGCGGAGCCAGGCCTGGAGTCAACAGGTCAGAGGTTTTCAGAGGACCAGAAAGACAACATGGATGAGGAGAGGAGGAGGAGAATCCTTGATTCAGTGATTACTGCGGGAAAACCTCGGTCACATGACTCCAGCTGTCCGGAGGTCCTGCTCCATGCTGAGTTCTGAAAACACAACCAGTGGGGGTTGACAGACCGGACGGGACCAGACACAGATCTGGTGGAAGTCCATCGTAAGCCTCTAGCAGCATAACTAAGAGCTGGTCCAAGCCTGAGCCAGCTCTAACTATAAGCTTTATCTAGAGGCTTTTTTCTATCTAACTTCTGTAGTAATGGTCAAGTCTGACGTGTTGGTACACCAAGCTCTCTGTAATGAGTGAAGCTGTGCTCTTTGATTACACTGAATGATTGCTGCACAACACAAATCACTTCTACCATCTGAAATGATGATGTTGCACTAACCAGCTAATTAACATGTGCGGTGTGAGTTGTTTGTTTTGCTCACACTTGGACTGAACTCTACGTAGAGTAACTGTAGCTGATGTAAACTGTAAACTCTTGAATCTGATTAAGAGCAGCCTCTCATGGAGTAATGCTCATACAGCTCCATGCATACCAAAGCAGCGTGTAGAGAAATATGTAGAACGACTGGAGAAAGGTGTGTGGGTTTTAGATAATGTGAAATGTAACACTTGCTCCACTCTAAAAGTGCCTGCTACATGCTCTTTTCAACTAAACATATGGTAAAGAGTGCATGATTATTTCATGTGTTGAATCTAATGACACCATTTTACTGTTTTCTTTTCACACTGCTAATATTTACAAAGGTTGTAGAAGTCCTCCCCCTCAATCCCAGAGTATGTGTGAGGCTCGGGATAGTGTTAGTTTGTTTATTGTCCAAATTCCTCCCATATTTCAGGTGGAAAAAACTCCCTTCTTACTTTGGAGCAATGCAGCTCTGTTGTTTTTCTCTGCCCTGTGTGCAGACTCTGGATGTCACTCTGCTCTCACAGGAAGTTATCAAGCCCAAACAGCTCACATGCTGTGACTGGTGGCCCAAACCTCTCATTTTACAGCTCATCTGAACTCCTGAGAAATGGAAGGACAGATACAGCTAAAAAGGACAAAGGTTATGGCTCATTAAACTGGAGACAGAGACATCCAGCTGACATCAATTATATACAGCTGGGTCACATGAGCTTTTTGGAATAGACTTTTTTCTTTATTACTTTTTAACAGTGATATTTAATCTCAGTCACTTTTACCATTAACGATTTCCCCAACTTCTAATTAAAAAGATAATCAAGGCCCAGTTTTGGTGAGCATGATTATACTTTTTTTTGACGTTAAAGGGATATTTCAGTTTTTTTGAAGTGTGGTTGTATGAGTTTTATATCACTAGTTATTCTACTAGCCACAACGGATGCTGCTCAGCTCGGCCCCTGTAATGAGAAACTGCAGGTAAAATGGAACGCAAGTTATAGGCTACCGTTTCTGCAGACTGTGTCATTTCTGACAAATAATTCAGCTCATTTTGAAAGACTCCGACACGAGCACTCATCTTGTTTTGGATGTTCGCTCTGCTTGTTTTTTTCAGCACTTTACTTTGCTGCCAGAAAGCCCGTTCATTTTTGCACTATTTGCGGACACAACACAGACATGCTCTTCTGCCTGCAGCGCACTGATCAGCTAATCCGATCTATGATGTACATCACTGATATCAAGTCAATTATTGACATGTTTACATCTCAGTTCTGCACCATGTGAAGCAGGGAATGCCTAAGATCAGCTGGCAGATACAGTGTGTAGAGTGTGTTATATCAGCTCAGTCTTCCCCTTCAGCAGCTCACACAGTTTATTTTGATCATGTAAACATGTCGTGTAGATCATTGGTTGTGTCACTGTGCAATGAAAAAACAGTGATAGCCGAACACTTGCTTTGAAGACGAACTTGCATTCAGCTTTTCTGATTTAACTCCTGAACATTGAAGAACGTCAGAAACAAACTTCAGTTCAGTTTGGCAGTGGACTCTGGTTGGTGAGCGTCACAGACTGCAGCCCTGTTTGATCTCCTGCTTTATCTTAATTCCCAAAAGTCCAGAAGTAGTTTTCTCCGTCTCTTGACATTAGCTTGCAGATTACACACCTGCCCCACCAGGTAACTCAGGCTCTCTCCTGCTCTCCAGTTTAGCTCAGAACTTTCTCCTTTTTTTTCCCCTGGTGTATTGAATCATCTTTTCCTCTGTAAACTCTGGCTCATAAAGGTGTCTGCAAATAGTGCAAAAACAAACAGGCTTTCTGGTGTCAAAGCAAAGTGCTGAAATAATCCCAAGTAGAGCGAACACCTAAACCGAGATGAGTGATCGGGTCAGAGTCTTTCAAAATGAGCTGAATTATGTGTCAAAAATGACACAGTCTGCAGAAACGGTAGCCTAGCTTGCGTTCCAGTTCTCCCTGCAGTTACTCATTAAAGGTGCCGAACTGAGCAGCATCGGTTGTGGCTCGTACAATTACTAATAATTTAAAACTCACTTCAAAAACACTGAAATATCCCTTTAAGAAACTGTCAGATTTTTTTTAAACTGGATCAGAGCCCAGTGAAACGGTCTTCTCAGTGCTCCTGTAAATACTTGATGACAGATACTTTACAGGGATGAAAAGATGAAAAGTGTAAGTGTGTGGGGGGGGATGAGAGGACTGCAGTGTTAATAGTTTTCAGGTTGATGCTATCATTAGACAGTCCACAGCTTGGAGAGCCAGAGGTACATGCTGAGACTGAGCAGCCTTCCATAAAACAAATACAATAAAACATACACAGACAAACACAAAACACAAGGGACGTCCACACAGCCAACTGCAGCCTTATAAGGCTTGTGGGCTTGAGCTGTTTCCCAGTATGCTAGATAAGAGTGCCAGAGCCTTATTTAGCCTGCAGGGTGCTGTCCACACACACAAACACACACAGCCACGTGCTGGGATAGATCTGTATTGACGGGGCCGTCACCCCTGTGGCCAGTTGCATGGTGCTTTGGTGTTTAGCATGGCTGCAGAACAGAGCAGCTTGGGGCTCCCTGCAGCGGATCACCACAGCTGGAGAACCTTAGGATCATCCATCCAGCATGTCCCTCCCCCGTCTGCTCATATCACTCAGGGAGCCGAACATGAATCAACCCACTTCTGTTCCTTCAGGAGGAAAACCTTATTGGATTTCAGAAATGGAACTGAATATTTTTATGTTAATCTTTTTTTCATTAAACCGATTACAAATAATTTAGCCAAAGCCAGAAGACAAAAGACATCCAGAATTAAATTCTAAAATAAGTTTGTCCCCTTTGAAACATAAAATGAACAGAATGGTTACAAGTAATGAGAAACGTCAGTGCCCAATCCGTGACAGTGTTCTATTACAGCCAATACATATATATTTAGAGAAATGTCCTGATAACATTAATAATAATAATAATAATAATAATAATAATAATAATAATAATAATAATTATAATTATAATGATACAAATAATACATTATTATAATAATAATATTACAATAGTAATAATATTAGTATTAGTATTAATAACAATCATTTTAATAGTAATAATAAATATAACCCATAACAACAATGATAATAATAATAATAATAATAATAATATTGAAATAATAATAATAATATTTGAGTATTAGTATTAATAATGATAATAATAATAATAATAATAATAATAATAATATAATAATAACAATAATAACAATAATAATAACAATAATAATAATAATAATAAAAATAATGAGAATAATAACACTACAAATAATAATACAATAATAATAACAATTATAACCAATAAAAATGATGATAATAACAATAATAATAATATATTTTTTTTATAATGCACTCAAGATTGAGAAAATCCCAAAGTGCTAACATGTACTCAAAGGTGAAATGCAAATTAAAACTTTTAAACTTTAACTTTCTTTAGATATTTGTCCAGACACTGTTCAGTATCGCCAGCATTGTGTGATATGATACCGTTTCATACTAAAATGGTGACCATTAACAATCAAGTTTTTAACTTTAATTTCTCCTTAGGAATAAGTTCACATATTTTAAAGAATCTTAAAAATCTTCTGCATGAGAATTTACATATCATTGTTGCTCCCGGACACAATGAGGATTCACACTGACCACTTTCTATTCCAGCCTTGAGCCCTAGACACATGGGATTAGTAATGCCTGACCTCTCATAATTGGTGATAATTGGGAAGGACGTCTGTGTTTTTAATACGTGCAGATCGACTGTTTGTCAAGTATAAATTCCAGGACATATCATACCATATTTTGAGACATACAGAGCCCCTCCTATAATTTTGATCCAGTCTGAACTGGCTTCTCAGTAATTTGAGGTCGTAGACTTTTCTCAGGAGCTCTCTGTAGATTTTCTGCCCTTTGTCAGGCCAAATGATGGACATTGTAAACATTGTCTGACATCATTTTGAGTCTGAATGAATCCGGATCATATTGTTGATTCATACACTGATGGTGTTCTGCCATCTACAAGAAAGAGATCATGAGTATTTCCTCCAAAAACAGAGTGAGACTCTGTCTTTGTTTCTACCATCTTTGCAGTGTGCCAGGTGACATCAAGAGACAGTCACACACACACACACACACACACACACACACGCACACACAGTTATTTAAAACTCTGAGGACCACTTTTGGAATCAAGGCCCAGCATTTCCATACTTTGCATGTGCAGCTTGATACTAAAGTGATTTCACTTGATGTAGCTTATTTATTTAGCCCATGATCTACATCAGAGTGCTGGATATGTGCATTATAAACAACGTTAATATGCTGATATAATATGATGTCTCCAGATCATGTGCTATTCCTTCTTAATCTAATGTTTTCCTATAGCACATCACTTATCCGATGTTGGATCAAGTCTTTGCAAATATCTTTATTCAGACACACACCAGTCATCCTGCGTAGTCGGTCTCAAACTATGCTTTTGGACTGCTTCACTCAGGTCTCAGGCACTTGTACGGTTGCTGAGTTCACATCTGCAGGGATGTGGCTGTTGCAGACCTGGAGAAGTGTGGATTGTAGATGTGCTGTAAACTTGTCAGATGTTTTTCATATTAAATCAAAACTGCATTGTAATACTGCTGCAGTGAACAGCTACACAACCTTGTTTCAGACAGAGGATAAAAACTGAGGAACAGAATCAGATATTCAAGGAACAGTTTTGAACTGTGACTCATGCAAAGCTGCTCTGGTACACTCCAAGAGTAGAAATATAAAGCTGGAAAGGATCATAAAAGGTCCCCTTACAAGTATTTTGGTAGGTGCATGATAATTCAGCGCTAAAGTCTCCTTTCCTCCACGTTTTCATTACCTGAGGAGCCGGTTGTTTAGAAGCTCGCAGGTTGTCAGCTGCAGTACATATGGTACATGAGTATGTATTAGGGATGCTCCGATCAGATTTTATGCTGCCGATTCCTATACCGATCAGCCATGAGTGCCGATCACTGCCGATCACCGAAACTGATCACATGGATTTTCTGTACGTTTTTCAATTTAGTTGTGGTGAGTGCTACATCATCTGGGAAAAAAGGAACCATAAAATCACCTTAATTTAGAAAAAAACGTCTTTTTACTGACTTCTTCAAGAGACAAAATACAAAAAAAAAAACAACCTTGCAGGCACAATGCAGCAACTATTCAGTCAAAAGGACAACTGAAAGACAATTAAATGTGCCTGCTATCAGTAACACAGTCTTTAACAGATTGGAAACATTAAGGCTCTCAACAGGCTAAATAGTGCAGAAAGTCAAATAAATAAAAGACAATATATCTCACAAGTTTGTCTTTCAGAATATGTTTGAAACTCGTGAAACTTACAGAGAATGGGATTCCTTCTCTAGGGAGACGTTCGATGTGAGAGTACACTGCCTGGTGGAGCTCTGACAGCGCTACGTCTCTATGAATTATTTACGTCCCGGTGGCACGTAGCGGGGCTCCAAGTGAGAGAGCAGTCGGCGGAACCCGGTGTCTTCCACCACTGAGAAAGGCTCATCTAGCCCGATGAATTCAATTATTTTTCGGGTTATTTGCTTAGCCTTCTGACTGTCACGCTCATACAGGCGAGTGTTGCCACCGTGGGCTGTGTTAGCTGCCGTCTGACTGATGCTGCTCCGGCTGTCTTCTTTTCATTCACTGCTGTGAGTCTCAAAAACTCACCATACTCCACCAAGTGTTTGTTCTTTAAATGTCTTATTAAATTGGTTGTGTTGAAACTTTTTTAACGTGCTTCCCCTGCGAGGTATTTTTTCGTCGCATGCGTTGCAGGATGCAAACTTTACATCACTCTTAGACTGTCTAAAAGTTCCACACGGCAGACATGTTTGTTGTGGTTTGCCGCTGCGCGCCTGAGCAGGGTGAAGGAAAGGAGGAGGGGGCACATTACACACAGGTCCTCTTCAGGCTGCAGGCTGCAAAGTATGAGCTACAGGTGATGGTTTTTTATGATCGGCAATGAAAGGCATTGATCGGCAAACGCCAATCACATACTTTTTCACAGAAATCGGCCGATAATGATCGGTGGCCGATCGATCGGAGCATCCCTAGTATGTATTTACACTGAAAAAAAAAACCCGCAATATCCTCGCAACAATTTGCACTCATAATTTTCAGGTACATTTTACTGCTGCAATATCAAGTCAAACTTACTTCCCATTATCAAGTAAAATCGACTTAATACTTAATGTAACATTTGTGAATCAGGACTGAGTGGTGAACTCATGATACAACGCTTATCTCAACTTGAAAACCGAGCTGGGTTTCAAATGATGACTGCACAGTGCATATCCAGTCCCCTGTACAGATTGTCTGGTCCAATGTTGCTCTACCTAAGTGCTGTACTTAAGCTGCAGCCTGCAGCTCAGCATGCTTTCTATTCCTGCCTCTATATGTCTCAGAGAAGATGACACATACAGTAGATCGTCAGACACGCTCACACCTAGTCCCCTGGCCCTCCCCATGTTACCTCCTAATAGGCGACCAACAGAGGAGCTGATCAAACCTGAATCCTGCCTCTCTCATTAGTACCTGTAGGTACACAGTGTTGTAATGTTGACCAGAGATGCTGAGGAGCAGGTAAGGAAAGGGAGGGAGCAGTGTGGAGTGAAGCGCTCTTTTCAAAGAACTAACAAGCTTCTTACTGAGAGTGGAAAGCATATTGCCTCCCTCCCTGCCTCCCCTCCTCACAAACAGGTATAGAAAGGCGCAGGCGATTGTAAGGAAGCGGTGGGAAGATAAATGGACGAGGAAGAAGTGCTGTAGAGAGTGGGCTTCAGAAAAAGAAAAAGTTGTGAAAATGGAAGCAGGGCATTCAGAGATTATGCCCAGAAAGAGCTAGGAGATGGACGACGTGGTAAATGGCAAGGTTTGCACAAATTGGCCGTAAAAATGAAAAGGGCTAAGGTGAGGCTGCAGGCATGAATAATGTAAGAGAAGATTTGGCAGCAAAGCTGCGTTTCGACCGGTGGACCCAGGGTCTAAATTTAGTTCAGGGGCCCCTAAAAAGCCCCTGTTGGGGGTTAGTACTTTTCAAAGGTCCCGGGACTTTCTGGGGGTGGGGCCTACAATGCTGAACATGTCTGATTGGTAGATTAACCTCAGTGTTTTTATTCTGCCCCCTGTCCACAATAACATCACAAACATCTGTGATTCACTTGATTTCTCTTTCTTTCATTAGTTTTGATTTGTTCTATCTTTTTTGTATGTGTGTGTACTTTTCAAAAGAAGAAGCTGTGATTCTCTTGATTTAGCAGCTTGTAATAGTAGTCTTCTCTCAGTCCACCGTGAATGAGTCTCTCCCGGTGTTCTGGTTTTAAAAGTGACCCTGTAAACTGGAGACCTTCAGCTGAACGTGTCAGTGTTTGTGGAGTTTACACAGCTGTTGAAACACAGAGGGAGTTCCTGGGAATGCAAACTAGTTTAGTTTTTATTAAGATTTCAAAATATCCTCATCAGATATTTAATGATCGTCTAAAGACGTTTATGAGGGATGCATCCGGCTGAAAGTCTCCAGTTAACAGAGTCGCTGTTTAAACCAAAACACCGGCCGATCTCTCCCACGGCTTTTTGAGTTCAAAAGGATTTTAAAGGCGTGTTGAAACGTCTTTGCTACTCGCACTTATCTCCTCTGACGTGTTGATTCAGTGAATCCATCTGTGATGAAATATAGCACCATCTAAAACAGCACCAGCTGAGTCTCTTCATGCTAACAGGCTAACTGTTGTGTTGCTCATAATGATACCTGCCTGTCCGTCTGCTTCTATGGTGTCATCTGTGATGAATGGCATTCCTCTTTGTTTTACTGCCCTCTACTGTTCTGGTGGTGTAGTGCATTTACTTTTTTTTTCTCCATACGTCACTGACCTGATTTGCACAATCTACCCGGGACTTCAGCCTGTGGTCGAAACGCAGACAACAATGGGGGCACTGGAACCTTTTAGTTCAGGGGAAAGTAGTTCTGGGGGCTAAGAGACCCCGGAAGTCTTGGTCCAAATGCACCATATGAGTAAAAGACACAGAGACGGACTGACCGAGCAGACACTAGATAACCTCTCATGCATCCTTTACATTTGTAAAGAGGCTTATAGACAGAAAGACAAACACAGAGACGAGGCCTCTGCTTCTACAGCATGTTGGATACTGAGCACAGCTTTGTTCTGTGATATGTTTATTTCACGATGCTCTGAAAGACTGACAGGACATGTGGCTGAATTCAACAATGAGTAATAGCTGATATTTTGGAGTTTTTCCAGCACTTGTACAAATAGACAAATCTCTAAAGCACAACCTCCCCCGTAGTTTAAAACCTTAAACAGGTAAATCAAATATACATTCAGGACGATGCTGCACGTCTGAATACAGCTGTAAATAAACCAACAACCCTCCAGTTCAGTGGAGCAGGGAGCAGAAATACCTCTTGCGATGTGTATTCAAATAGTGCTGACCAACCAAACGTTCCGCCTGAGTGAAAGGATTTCAAAGGTCTTAGTGTGCGCTTGTATTGTTGTAGGCAGGTTGCTTTAGGAGGCACATCTGAAAAGTGCTGTGTGAGTGTGTGTGAACACAGGAGCATTGTAGACACAGTGCTGGCTCAGTCCTTTCTTTGCCAGCGTTGCCTACACTTATCCCTGCCTCAAGCAGAAAGTATAAAAAAGTACACTCCTCTCACAGAAGTGAGCTCTGGAGGTGATGTGTGTCCTGATATTGTCGCTGGAGTGGAAAACACACATAACCAGCACTGCTTTAGACGAGGCCTATGTTTTCTGCTTTTCTTTTAAAGACTTGTAAATACATTTGCGTGCTTTGATTCCAAGGCTTTGTTCTTGTTTCTTTAACTCTCATTAGGACTTCCTTTTTCACCTCATTAGCATAGTTTACTGTGATTCCCAGTGTTAGAAAGAGGACTACGCTCATGCTTATCCCATTTCAGTGGGGCTTTTCTCTCTTCACTTTTAAATCCATTCATCCTTTCCAAGAGAAAACCGCACTCTGAGAAAATGAAAAAATGAATTATGGGGGGATGTGCTTCTCTCTTTGTCTGATCTGATATTCATTTTTCTGACCTCTGCTGTGTAACCAGGCTGAATTTAGACACAACAATAATATTCTGTCATTCTTCAGTGTATCTACAGCGGGGCAAAAAAGTATTTAGTCAGCCACTGATTTTGCAAGTTCTCCTACTTAGAAAGATGAGAGAGGTCTGTAATTTTCATCAGAGGTACACTTCAACTATGAGAGACAAAACAAATCCAGGAAATCACATTGTAGGATTTTTAAAGAATTTATTTGTAAATGATGGTGGAAAATAAGTATTTGGTCACCCACAAACAAGCAAGATTTCTGTCTCTCACAGACCTGTAACTTCTTCTTTAAGAAGCTCTTCTGTCCTCCACTTGTTACCTGTATTAATGGAACCTGTTTGAACTGGTTATCTGTATAAAAGACACCTGTCCACAGCCTCAAACAGTCAGACTCCAAACTCAACCATGGCCAAGACCAAAGAGCTGTCCAAGGACACCAGGAAGAAAATTGTGGACCTGCACCAGGCTGGGAAGAGTGAATCTACAATAGGCAAGCAGGTTGGTGTGAATAAATCAACTGTGGGAGCAATTGTAAGAAAATGGAAGACATACAAGACTATTGATAATCTCCCTCGATCTGTGGCCCCATGCAAGATCTCATCCCGTGGGGTCAAAATGATCATGAGAACGGTGAGCAAAAATCCCAGAACTACACGGAGGGACCTGATGAATGACCTGCAGAGAGCTGGGACCAAAGTAACAAAGGCTACCATCAGTAACACACTACGCCGAGAGGGACTCAAATCCTGCAGCGCCAGGCGTGTCCCCCTGCTTAAGCCAGTACATGTCCAGGCCCGTCTGAAGTTTGCCAGAGAGCATATGGATGATCCAGAAGAGGATTGGGAGAATATCATGTGGTCAGATGAAACCAAAATAGAACTTTTTGGTAAAAACTCAACTCGTCGTGTTTGGAGGAAGAAGGATGCTGAGTTGCATCCCAAGAACACCATACCTACTGTGAAGCATGGGGGTGGAAACCTCATGCTTTGGGGCTGTTTTTCTGCAAAGGGGACAGGACGACTGATCCGTGTTAAGGGAAGAATGAACGGGGCCATGTATCGTGAGATTTTAAACCAAAACCTCCTTCCATCAGTGAGAGCATTGGCTTGTGATCAAACAAGTTAATTTAGAGCCCTGGTTTATACATGTATATACATGTATGTACATGTATGTACATGTATATACATTTATATACGATCCTATTTGTCTACCAAACCCGGGATACTAATTGTACTCATAATGACATTACCAAGCTTTTAATTTTCTTTTACAAAATATTTATTTCTCTCACCACTATTATCAACCTCATTTTATAAGAATGTTTAGACAACTGTCGTTTCATGTATCTTTTTACTCTCTGGAAAATGCTTTGTAACTTTGACTAGCTGCAAAACTTGTTTCAATTTTGTTCTGAATAAAAACTTCAATAAAAAAATAAATAAAAACCTTCAGTCTTCTGATTCTGTGTTGTTAACTTTTAGCTGACTTGTTATAAATCCTCTTTTTTATAAAGAGATATAATATAATTACATTAGTCTCATCAGTGGTGTCATCTCCTCTTGTCTCCTCTCCCAGTATCAAGATGGTGCTAATGTGGACCAGTGGAGACACCTTTAAAACCGGCTACTTCCTCCTCACCCAGGCTCCGGTCCAGTTCTGGATATGTGGCCTTCTACAGGTCTTCGTTGACTTTGCCATCCTGTTCCAGGTCTACTACTACAGTCTCTACCCACAGAAGCCGCTGTCCCACACCGTCTCTCACACCACCAGTGCCAAAGCCCTCTGAAAGCTTCTGCCAGCTCCCAAAGGATCTGGCACCACCCACAAACAGCAGGGAGGAAACGCTCTTCGAGGATCATTGGACGTGTATAAACACACATGAGTACCACCCCACAGTGACATGGTGCAGGCTGCTCACCCACTCCTCAAAGTATGCGTAGACACACACACACACTCATAAATAAGGCATGAACATACACAGACACGTTGTGGTGTTGGAGTGTCAGCAGCCAGAGCTGGAGAACATTTGTTACAAACCTTTTAGTTTTATTTACGCCACTGACGTCCTCTCAATGCAGCGGTATGCTCGTGTCTTGGAATGCAGACTTATCTCCGTCAATCAAGCTGTGCATGTGGAGAGTATTATGCACAAACATGAAGATATGCAGATGTATGCACTGGAATCTGCGCTCAACAAAACCTGGACCAGCTTCTGTGGTCCACATTAGCTGATGATTGTAGCATGGACCCTCTGCCTTAAACACACACATTTAAACATAGCTTGTTGCTTCACCAGCAACACAAATGTAAGGATCAATCAACAAATATCACAACTCCACTGAATGTAAAAGATGGCATTAGTTTTTAGTTTGTTGTATTCTCTGACACGGTGGAGAGATGCTGGTCAGTCTACCACGTGTTGGACAGACGGCGGCGGCGAGGAAACAAGCTGGAAGACACTCGAGGCAATCAGAGATCACCAAACAAAGAAGAGTCCTAGAGGCTTACAGAGCAAACTCACTGAAAACAATGGTCTTTAAAATGAATCATGATGTTCAGGCTGCAGGAGTCATTGAACGGCCGATGCCAACATTTTTGTACTGAAAATATTTGTAATATTTTGTATATGATTTTGAAGACTTTCATTCCACAGGAGTCAGAGTGATACAGCACAACACACACACACACACACACACACTGACAGAGGGGCTGAAGGAAGAGTGAAGCCAAGATGACATGTTTTTCAGCAAAGGTGACATTTTTGGTTTATTAACAGACGTACAAACAGAATATAAAACAGGAAGTTATAGAAACAAGAAAATGATTGAGAATGACTTGAGTAAATCACAGAGAGAGATGAGGTCACAGTCAGAGGAGCTCTGCACAGACTCATCATCACCTGCATGTATTGCTCCTTAGCTACAGCGCACATTCAGGTTTAAGACACATGGACGGTCTTAGCTCAGTTTATTTGATCTAGCTTGTCCAGAAGCTCCTTGAAAATCTTTCCTCCGTGTCACAGTCCTGTTACAAGTTTTGTCCCCCCTCCGTCAGAATGTAATCCTTCTGAGACGACAGGCTGTCTTCATTAACATCTGATTTGATCCATATTGATTTGCCAACTGTGATAGTTCTTCAGCCGTATTTTTCTGCCAGTGGTTTGTTTACGTTCTGTTGTTTTTCATCTGGTGGAAGTTAGTGTCATAAAGGGCTGTACAGGACTCAACGTGTGTTCAGTTGTATTGAATCAGCCTTTTCAATAATCAGTAACTGACTTCCTGCATCAGCACCGGTCTTCAACATGATGGCTGACTGATGTGAACTCAGTCATCAGCTGTGGTCTCACGTTTTCAGAGAAACATGCTGAGCTTTAAGGCTGATTTATACTTCTGCGTCGCCCCTACACAGCAGGGGCCAACTTCAGCGTGAGGACCACATACTTGTGTGTCGATGTGTCCGTGTCGCGCAGCAATTCTCCTCTGAAACGCTTGAGGGCATTGTGGTCTCTCTGATAGCCGGTCGCCCCGCTACGATCTCTGCACGTCAGCTACGTGCGTAGGCCTCTGCGTAGGTACAGGGGCTACTCGGACCTCCAGCGTAGGCTACGCCGTCGATTTGACGCAGAAGTATAAATCAAGCTTTAGTCCCCTGAACACAGCACATGAGCTTCAATCAAAGACTGTATTGGGGAACATCTTCATGCTGTGTTTGAGTTATTGGGTCTGTTAGTTTATAAAGGGAGGAGACCTCTAATCTTGATTTGGCTTTCTGTTATGACCCTGATGAAGCTGAGGACCTGGGAATAAGATAAGGGCAGCTGAACATCTGGTGTCAGGATGTCATGTGACCCTTAAACAAATCAGAAGTTAAATCACAGAAACCTCCCACTGCTTGGCAGCTCTGAATTTGGCTTTGGAAATAAAGAACTGATACAACTTTAACTCCCTCAGGCTCTATCACTGTTAGGACCACAGCTGAGATCAACAGGCAGCTCAACAAAGTCCAGACTCTCTCAGACATGATTATGACGTGTGGTAGCAATGGTTAGCATTAGCAGTAGTAATCACAGCTGAAGGTGTAACAAGAGACTTAAGTTGTAATGAAGCTGCATTATTCCTTCAGAGGTCTGCTGTATGCTTCAGTGATACTTCTGAGCATGCTCAGTAACATCACATCATACTGACTATGGGCACCACTTTCTGGCCAGTTCATTATTTATGATGCAGATCCAATAACTCTCCTGACGTCCCCCTCATGACTCCACATGGCGGTGTGAAGCAGCCTCGTGAACCAGTCAGGATTTGTATTGTTGTTGTTTTTGTAATTTTTCTCTGTGGAGAGGGGAAATGCCAAACCAGGAGGTGTACGGCTGTCAGCCCGTCAGTGAACTGTTTGCCGGAGCAGACCTGATTCTGTCCTCTTCATTTTCAAGCTCAAGAAATGGAAACTTCAGTTTTTTTGTCCTCCGGGGACGTAGACAGAGTTGATTTTTCTTTGCTTTTCCTTCCTGGAAATACACAACAGCCGGATCTGAAGGACTGACTGGCTGGTTTCTCAGCAGTATGTGTGTTAGCATCTGTTCCTGGTTTCTGTTCTCATTTTTATAATGCCAGTTAAAGAGAGTGTTGTTGAGGTGAGGCTGGCTGTTGTATGAGATATATCAGTGTTTTGTTATGCTCACCTGAACCATTATATCCTCAAAGTTACGATTGAGTTACTGTTCCCTCACCAGGTTTTGATTTGACCTGTTTTACTTTGTATTTTGTATCATTATTTTTTACCATGTCCAGGTATTTTCCATAGAAACTGCCAAGGTTTTCATTTCTTCTATATGAAGCCCACTCCTGGCTTCAAATGTACCAAAAACATCATTTCTGTATTTTCATTTTGCTTCTTTTTCTTTGTTTCTTTGTATTTTTTGTTGTCGATAATTTGCCAACTATCCACCTCAACATCTCATGCCATCCGTCTAAACTTCAGGCTGTATAAATCCCATGCATTGTTGAGATTATAATTTGGCATCATCTCCCAATAAAGGACGTTAGAAAGTTGTGTCATGCTTTGGATGCTTTGCAGAGATCCAGCGGTGCTCCCAGCAGCAGTGCATCCCTGGCAGACTTCAAGTGTGAAAGAACAGAGAAGCCCACCAGCCCTGATCCTTTTTTGGGCTTTGAGTAGAACTAGGTAGTAAACACATTATAATCTGCTGGGCTTTCACAAGAGCTCTCAATTTACAGGGAGGGGACGGAATAAAAGCTATACAGCAGCAGGGGTACATAAAAAAAGAAAAGTATGACCATGATAATGATCGTTAAAAACATTTTCTAATTGTAGACGCCTCTTTACCTCACACTAAGGGTGCATCTCAAAGCTCCTCGCATCATTTCCTCGCGTCTTAGTCCCGCCCACCAGAGATGAGAGGAGATAAAACGAGAGGAGAGAGGAAAGAGGAGATTTGTATTTAGAGAAATGAGACGTCCTCTCCTCCGGAGACGTTGGTTTGTGATGACAGCTTTAACAGCTGTTTGTGTCTGCACTCATGTTCACTGTAATAACTCTGATCAATTTAAACAGTAACAGAGCTCTGTCTCTGTGTTTACCTGTTTAACACACACCTGTTTAACACACACCTGTTTAACACACACCTGTTTAACACACACCTGTTTAACACACACCTGTTTAACAATTATTTATTATTTTAAGGGAAAATAGAAACCATGCAATTCTTTTCAAACCCTGTGCTCATTAATGATCAGCCTCATATGAAACTTTATTAACCTGACAGGAAATATAACACGTGTTTTTACTAACAGACAAACTTTACTGTCAGACTTCTCTTCATGAAGAGAACGAGAACAAACAGGGAAACTAACAGGAGGAATAACTGATCATTAATATATATTCTTTCTGATATTAGACTCTATTACTCTATTTCATTAGACAGTGAATCTGAAATAAACAATTAAATATAACATAATCCATCCTCTGTTGTATTGAATTTATGATTTTATGTTCAGTTTTTTGTTTTAAAATCTCACATCAAACAATTTTTAATCTCAGCTCATCAAAAACAGACTGTTTAGAAACTGACATATGTTTAATGATCTGTTTCAGGGCACCCTTAGTGCCTGTTTTAAGGTCTGTTTCAGGGCACCCTTAGTGCCTGTTTTAAGGTCTGTTTCAGGGCACCCTTAGTGACTGTTTTAAGGTCTGTCTCAGGTCACCCTTAGTGCCTGTTTTAAGGTCTGTTTCAGGGCACCCTTAGTGACTGTTTTAAGGTCTGTTTCAGGTCACCATTAGTGACTGTTTTAAGGTCTGTTTCAAGGCACCCTTAGTGACTGTTTTAAGGTCTGTTTCAGGGCACCCTTAGAGCCTGTTTTAAGGTCTGTTTCAGGGCACCCTTAGTGACTGTTTTAAGGTCTGTTTCAGGTCACCATTAGTGACTGTTTTAAGGTCTGTTTCAAGGCACCCTTAGTGACTGTTTTAAGGTCTGTTTCAGGGCACCCTTAGAGCCTGTTTTAAGGTCTGTTTCAGGGCACCCTTAGTGACTGTTTTAAGGTCTGTTTCAGGTCACCATTAGTGACTGTTTTAAGGTCTGTTTCAAGGCACCCTTAGTGACTGTTTTAAGGTCTGTTTCAAGGCACCCTTAGTGACTGTTTTAAGGTCTGTTTCAGGGCACCGGTGGTGACTGTTTTAAGGTCTGTTTCAGGGCACCCTTAGTGACTGTTTTACGGTCTGTTTCAGGACATCCTTAGTGACTGTTTTAAGGTCTGTTTCAGGGCACCTGTGGTGGCTGTTTTAAGGTCTGTGTCAGGGCACACTTCGTGACTCTTTTAAGGCCTAATTCAGGGCACCCTTAGTGACTGTTTTAAGGTCTGTTTAAGGACATCCTTAGTGACTGTTTTAAGGTCTGTTTAAGGACATCCTTAGTGACTGTTTTAAGGTCTGTCTCAGGGCACCCTTAGTGCCTGTTTTAAGGTCTGTTTCAGGTCACCCTTAGTGACTGTTTTAAGGTCTGTTTCAGGGCACCCTTAGTGACTGTTTGCAGGTCTGTTTCAGGGCACCCTTAGTGACTGTTTTAAGGTCTGTTTCAGGGCACCCTTAGTGCCTGTTTTAAGGTCTGTCTCAGGTCACCCTTAGTGACTGTTTTAAGGTCTGTCCCAGGTCACCCTTAGTGACTGTTTTAAGGTCTGTTTCAAGGCACCCTTAGTGCCTGTTTTAAGGTCTGTGTCAGGGCACCCTTAGTGCCTGTTTTAAATTCTGTCTCAGGGTACCCTTAGTGACTGTTTTAAGGTATGTCTCAGGGTACCCTGAGGGACTGTTTTAAGGTCCCTCTATTCTCTGTTATTAAACTCAGCTGATGTTAAGTTTCAGTTAAGTTTGAGCCGCTGCAGTGTCCAATCAGTGAGAGGTGTTCGATAAGGGGCGTGTCTGTCAGAAAAAAGACTTCTGCGAGGTCTGATCTCGTGTTTCGGCGATTATCCCTCTTCCGATCAGTCTCTTCTCTCCTGTCTCCTCTCTCCTCCAGCAGAATTAAGAGCTTTGGGACACAAGTTAAAATTGCGGGTCAGTAACTACTTCTGATTTGGCCAAGGAGCGAGGAGCGAGGAGCGAGGAGACTGAAGTTAAGAGCTTTGAGATCCACCCAGAGTTATGTTGAGTTCAGTATTTCCAATATGGCTCCTGCCGACGATTGGTTTCAAAACAGTGTTTGAAGAACAGATGGGTGACGTCACGGACACTACTCCCATTATTTATACAGTCTATGGATTTACTTTAATGCTAGCTGGACTAAGTTAAATGGACTGAGCTAAAGACATTGTTTAGTTAATTTGCTTAAAGCTGGGGTTGGTAGTCACGGAAAACTAGCATGAATTTGAATGTAGCATTTCCTCAGGACTCTGTCTAACCCCCCTGTCAAAGCTCCTCCAATGCCGCCCCCGCTCACATGCATGAGCGCCGCTGATTCGCGACCAGTTTCTGGTTTCCTCGCTCAGAGGTCCCGTCGACTCATTCTCCAGGTTCCCTGTTGGCGGCCAGGCTGAATCAACTGCAGTCCTGTGTTGTAGATCTCCAGATCTGTGCTTCCAGACCCCCCTCCTCCCACTGATGTGTTCTCCTGATGACTTTTTGGTGTTTTGTTGGGACGACTTGTATCCGTCCCTTAAAGCTAGGGTTGGTACTCGCAGAAAACTAGCATGGATTTGAATGTAGCATTTCCTCAGGACTCTGTCTAACCCCCCCGTCCCCTCCCCTTGGAGCTCCTCCGAAACGAGCACCGCTGATTCACGACCATATGATGGTGACTGATTCAAAACCGGTCCTCAGCACATGGTTTGTGTGATTGGTTTCATCATTTGGCTCCTGATGGCAGGGATTGGTTGGTGTTTTCCCAGGTTTTCTCCGGCTGTAGATAGCAGCTTTTTTTACCTCTTTTTGAAGAACACATTATGTATTGATTACCATCAGGACAGAAAGATCATTTTAACCAGTATAACAAAAAGTGGATCTAAATCTGACTACCAACCCCAGCTTTAAACAAAAAAACTAATAGATAAAGCAAAAATGTACTATCCAGGCAAATACAAGTGTTTCCAAAAAATCCATTTAGCAGTCTCTGTTAGAAATCAGTGTTTTAGAAAGGAGATCTTTATGGATAATTTGTCTCTGAGTAAAAATGCTTCTTCACTGCTGGATGTGAAACAGAAGATCAATGCTCAGATCTGTACACCTGAAACGAGAGTCTGACATCTCCCGTCCATACAATCAGCTCGTTGTTTTCTCATTCACATTAAGCTTTAAAATGTGCTCTGAAGTATCAGAGTCTACAACAAACTGCTCCAGCTCACCGTCATGACATGAAGATCCAGGGTCTATTTTTCCCTTCAGCATCATCATTTTCAGCATCACCTCAGAGCTCCGGCTGTGTGAACATGAGAGTTCATTAAACAGGCTCCTCTCAGTCCAAGCTGAACATTTGGTGGAAGCACTGACACCATCTATAAAACTTACAGAGCAGGGAGCCGACATCACTCCGGAAACGGCTCATTTATTATTAATAACGGGTGTGGGAAAAAAACATTAACCAAGACACAGACAAACCAATTTAGGATGTTCTAGCACACAGTGTCCTAAATCTAAGAGCGTCCTTGTTAGTGGTTCAATCAAAGCCTCTCCACATGGGACAGTGTTCATTATCATCTTTATTTCATGGGTTTATGATGCAAAGAACAAATCTATTTCAATAGTTTCTATATTAATGATGTCTCATTTGTATTTCTTCAAACCAAAGACATGTGGTTATAATAGCATTCAATATTCTGTGTAACGTTTCCATGCTCACTGATTCCGCTCATTCAGTGACTGCGATTCAGAGTTGGCAGGTTTAACTTCAACTTCCAGCAAACACTTTTATTTGCACTGCAGAGCACCTTCTGCTTTGATGGGATCCGACTTGACAACAAATTGAGGAAACAAAATGTGAATGTGTTTCTTTGGAGTACAAAGGCACTCAAGTCAAAGGAAGAGAAAGGGGTTTTATTTGCAGTGATATGAGGGAATCCTGTAAGACTGAAATGTGTTTGCAGTATCTGAGAAAGTTGGAGTCTGTTTTTCTCACTGCCTGGATGTGGATGAGTAATGTTTGCCTCTTTGAAGAGAATCAAAGGGTGTTTGCCTCTGATTGGTTTCATTAACGTTGAGTTATCACTCAGACGTAAGGAAATGTACGCCACTGCTCACTTTAATTAAACAGGTGATCCGAAAATTTGCACCAACAACACCTCCATGTCTCCAAAAGAACGTCTTCCTCTCACCAGTGCACAGTCTACATGTGGTATAAATGACTCTTAAGGCCAAATTCCACCTGATCCGTGTCCGGTCCGTCTCTGATCCGTCACAGCACCAGATCTGATAGGTTTCTATTCTAGTCAATGTGTTAACTTCCACTGGATCCGCTCTGTTGCGTTCCGGCTGCATCTCTGCTCCGGCAGGTGGGAGCCCTCCGGATCAGATACACAAGACTTCTATTTTTTCCCGGATGCCGGAGCACAACGCATCGATCTCAACAGAGCAGATAGAGCGGGACAGGAAGTCAGGTTTCATCAAAACAAAATGAAAACATCAGGTTAATTTTCAGAATAAAACACCCTGTGTTATCACCAGATCGTATTGCACTTAAAGCTGCAGTTGGTAGGATTGGGGTAGAAAACTGTGCTCATTTTGTGCTGTGTTTGGCAAAAAAGTCATAACACTCCTCAACAGCCATCAATAAATGAGGTATTTTGAGATTATTGCGAGATCTCTGTGTTTTCCTATGCCTCTTTATCCAGCAATCTATAAATTCCAATCGCTCCCGTCAGCTCCGACCAATCAGAGCCACTCCCCTGATGGTCCTCCTACATCGTCCTGATTGAGCGTGCACTACGATCTGTTTGTGGGCGGGGCTTACAGGAGCAGAGAGGGGGGGAGAGGGATGTAGTGAGAGGGAAATCTGGTGTGGAGCATAGACTATATATAATGGACAGCGTCGCTCCGCCTTTTGCCAAAGTACGGTTTTGAAGCCAAAATTTCCCGTTCCAGATTGCTGCCATCATGTAAATTTTCTGCAGCCAGAGTCTGCACAGTAGGGAATTGGTGTGTTTCCACGGTAACAAGCTCCGCCCTACAGCGTACCGTCCCGAGGTCCTACGGAGTTTCTCTCTACGGCAGCTGTCAATCAAAGTAAACCTGGAAGTAAAAAAGTTTTTTAAACTCTAATAACTAAAGAAAAAGACACTTTTCAGGAAAAAGAGGCCTTGAACACAAAACAGTCAAATAATAACTACATATCACCACAGCATACGGATGGGAGAAACATTTGTACCACGTGTGTGATTTTTTAAAGTTGACTGCAGCCCCATTCAAATGGATGGGGGAGACAGAGTTTTTACTGCAGCCAGCCACCAGGGGGAGCAGTTTTTGTGGCAGCCTCACTTCAAGCCGAGCGAGATGACGTCCATTTTATATACAGTCTATGGTGTGGAGGGGTAGAGTTGACTTTCAAAATCTCTCCCTGAACTGATGTTTCCGGACACGGATCTGGTGGAAATCCCGTGTTAGCTATTACAAACAGTATCCAGAAAGTTCTGCAGGTAGCTCTAACTTGGTGGTGGTTAAGATGTGTGAGTCCTGCAGATGCACTGATTTCAATAGTTCATGGAGAAGATTTCAGAGCTGCAATCATCAACCTTTAAATCAAATAAATGAAAGATATTATCCACTTCACCTCACACTGTCTGCAGCTCCCTGCAGACATCTCTCTGGCTCCAGACCTCCACAGAGAGAGACTTAAAGGTCTGAATGAGCCGGTCTAGTTAACACGA
Source organism: Notolabrus celidotus (assembly GCF_009762535.1). Classification (NCBI taxonomy): domain Eukaryota; kingdom Metazoa; phylum Chordata; class Actinopteri; order Labriformes; family Labridae; genus Notolabrus; species Notolabrus celidotus. The sequence continues at coordinate 270,036 of NC_048287.1, read as the reverse complement.
CACATCTCATGTCCTCTGCTATATTATTGGAATGAAAGACTGTACATGTGTGTGTAATCCACATCACAGGAGCAGTCTGTCAACATCCAAATAACGTGTGAAACTCAATCAGTGCGGCTGGATGTAGGAGGCTTATTACTAAGTGTTAAAACATCTTTACATTTAATATCTGAACCCCTCAGGCTGTCGTCTTGGTTTGACTGGCAGTGGATGTTTCATGAACACACTGAGAGATTTTTTATCTTTTCTTAATGCAAGAACATTTATGACACAACATAATAAAGAGAACATTCATGCATGAGAGGCTCTGTGCAGAAGACAAGTCTGAATAATTTAATGAAAATATGCTCCTTCTGTGGTGAATATAAAAGCAGCCTTAAAATATATCTACTATGACTTAAGATGCAGGAGAGTACATGGATGATATTGCATTAGAATAATATATATATATATCCCCTAAAATGCAGCTACATGGAGGGATTGATTATTAGACGGAGGGTTGAATACTGTGATTTCTCTTTCTCTGTATGTCAAATCTGAATCGCAGTCAGAGCACCGTCTCAGTTATGTTTTCATCTCATTTTAATTAGGTGGTTTAATCATAAACATTGTACACTCATCCATGTTTTCAAGTCATATTTGTGCAGCAAAAAGATCCCTGCATCTCCACTGTAAAACTGAACATATTCAGAAATGCTCTGCTGCACAGGCGCTTCACACGATCAAAGCAGAGACCTCGAGCTCCGGAGAGAGAAATCTCCTCCCAGCTCACAATCCTACAGCTTGTCAACTTTGAAGTCCCAGCGCCCGGCGTCACAGCCTCCCCGGCTGCCACTTGACACAGCACGGCAGACGGAGCGGCTACGTTCGCATGGACACTCTAATCTCAGCAGCCCTCTGAGCCGCCATGGCCTTCCTCCGCTGTAAGGTCGAGGCCGTGGCCTCCGTGATGCCGTGGTAGCTGTCCGTCTCTTGAGAGTCCTCGCTGTTTTGAGACTTGGTGCTGTCCTGTGAATCCGGCTTCTGCCTCAGTGCTCGGTTCTGTTCCTCCTTCAGCTCCAAGTACGAGCGGGAGAAGGTGTGAAAGATGGAGGTGACGGGGAAGGCCATGAGGAGGATGCCGCTCAGGATACTGCTTAGCGCCACCACCTGGCCGGGGATGCTTCTGGGCACCATGTCTCCGTATCCGACTGTGGTCATGGAGATAACGGCCCACCAGTAGCTGCCGGGGATGCTTGTGAACTCCTGCTTGGCCCCCATCTCACTCTCAGCTAGGAACACCAGTGGAGAGAAGAGAGCCATGGCCACACAAAGGAACAGGAGCAACAGGCCGAACTCACGCGTGCACCTCCTCACCGTCAGACCGAGCGTCTGCAGGCCTAAGGAGTGACGAGCCAACCGCATCACGTAAAAGATCCGCAGAGCTCGAAGGACTCGAAGAACTAACCCCACCTTCTCCAGGTAGTTGTTCCCTGAGCCTGTAGGCTTCCCTCCCACTGACAGAGAGTCCACGATGAGGGTGATGTAGTAGGGAAGGATGGCCACCACGTCTATAACATTCAGAGGAGTACGGAGGAACATACACTTGCTCTGGGTCTGAATGAAGCGCAGCATGAACTCCAGTGAGAACCAGGCAACGCACACAGTCTCCAGGACAAAGATGTTAAAGCACCTCTGGGAGCACTCACCCTGCAGAGGACAAAGAGCAAAGAGTCAGACATCAAGGCTGAAATACGCTCATACAAAAGCACCATTCAGCGTGCAAGACTTTGAAAGTGTCTCAGATAAAGGTTGAAAGACAGACAGGATGAAGCTCAGTAATCAAGAGTCCATGTCAGAGGCAGCAGTGTGATTGTTGGTTTGTTGTTTATAGCAGAGATGGTTTCATTTGATCTCACAACAGAAAGATTGTTCTTTTAGTTCACAGAACAAAACACAACAGAGAGAGTGCTTAAAGATTCATGGAGAGGAAAGCCTCCAAACCTCCAAACACTTTGTGAAATGTTAATAAAACCAGAGTTTGATGTTTTGCAAATCATTTAAAGTCCATATTAAATTTAAAATACTGTGAAGACAACAAACCAAGTTTTAAAACGGAGGAATTGTATTGTTCAATGTAAAATATCAACTTAAAAGTTTGGGCACGGGCATGTTTCCTATTGGGTAAAAAAAGTTTGAGCTTACAGACAATTTAATTTTTGAATAACACTAATAGTCTTGATTTGGAAGCCATGCAGTGACTTCCACTACAGAGTCATGTCTGTTTTTAATGCAGTGACTTCCATTACAGAGTCATGTCTGTTTTTAATGTGGTGATCTCCACTACAGAGTCATGTCTGTTTTTAATGTGGTGATCTCCACTACAGAGTCATGTCTGTTTTTAATGTGGTGATCTCCACTACAGAGTCATGTCTGTTTTTAATGCAGTGACTTCCACTACAGAGTCATGTCTGTTTTTAATGCAGTGACTTCCATTACAGAGTCATGTCTGTTTTTAATGTGGTGATCTCCACTACAGAGTCATGTCTGTTTTTAATGTGGTGATCTCCACTACAGAGTCATGTCTGTTTTTAATGTGGTGATCTCCACTACAGAGTCATGTCTGTTTTTAATGCAGTGACTTCAACTACAGAGTCATGTCTGTTTTTAATGCAGTGACTTCCACTACAGAGTCATGTCTGTTTTTAATGCAGTGACTTCCACTACAGAGTCATGTCTGTTTTTAATGCAGTGACTTCCACTACAGAGTCATGTCTGATTTTTTTAATGCAGTGATGTCCACTACAGAGTCATGTCTGTTTTTAATGCAGTGATCTCCACTACAGAGTCATGTCTGTTTTTAATGCAGTGACTTCCACTACAGAGTCATGTCTGTTTTTAATGCAGTGATGTCCACTACAGAGTCATGTCTGTTTTTAATGCAGTGACTTCCACTACAGAGTCATGTCTGTTTTTAATGCAGTGATCTCCACTACAGAGTCATGTCTGTTTTTAATGCAGTGATCTCCACTACAGAGTCATGTCTGTTTTTAATGCAGTGACTTCCACTACAGAGTCATGTCTGTTTTTAATGCAGTGACTTCCACTACAGAGTCATGTCTGTTTTTAATGCAGTGACTTCCACTACATAATCATGTCTGTTTTTTTAATGCAGTGATTTCCACTACAGAGTCATGTCTGTTTTTAATGTGGTGATCTCCACTACAGAGTCATGTCTGTTTTTAATGTGGTGATCTCCACTACAGAGTCATGTCTGTTTTTAATGCAGTGATCTCCACTACAGAGTCATGTCTGTTTTTAATGCAGTGATTTCCACTACAGAGTCATGTCTGTTTTTAATGCAGTGATCTCCACTACAGAGTCATGTCTGTTTTTAATGCAGTGATCTCCACTACAGAGTCATGTCTGTTTTTAATGCAGTGATCTCCACTACAGAGTCATGTCTGTTTTTAATGTGGTGATCTCCACTACAGAGTCATGTCTGTTTTTAATGCAGTGACTTCCACTACAGAGTCATGTCTGTTTTTAATGCAGTGACTTCCACTACAGAGTCATGTCTGTTTTTAATGCAGTGATCTCCACTACAGAGTCATGTCTGTTTTTAATGCAGTGATCTCCACTACAGAGTCATGTCTGTTTTAATGCAGTGACTTCCACTACAGAGTCATGTCTGTTTTTAATGCAGTGATTTCCACTACAGAGTCATGTCTGTTTTTAATGCAGTGACTTCCACTACAGAGTCATGTCTGTTTTTAATGCAGTGATCTCCACTACAGAGTCATGTCTGTTTTTAATGCAGTGACTTCCACTACATAATCATGTCTGTTTTTTTAATGCAGTGATTTCCACTACAGAGTCATGTCTGTTTTTAATGCGGTTATCTCCACTACAGAGTCATGTCTGTTTTTAATGTGGTGATCTCCACTACAGAGTCATGTCTGTTTTTAATGCAGTGACTTCCACTACAGAGTCATGTCTTTTTTTAATGCAGTGATCTCCACTACAGTCATGTCTGTTTTTAATGTGGTGACTTCCACTACAGAGTCATGTCTGTTTTTAATGCAGTGATCTCCACTACAGAGTCATGTCTGTTTTTAATGCAGTGATCTCCACTACAGAGTCATGTCTGTTTTTAATGCAGTGATCTCCACTACAGAGTCATGTCTGTTTTTAATGAAGTGATCTCCACTGCAGAGTCATGTCTCCTCCAGGTGTTTTTTAGTGTTACACAACTTTTAACCTGTTTTGTCATCCCTGTTCCAACTGTTCTGCTGCTGGTATCTAATTTACAACATGTTTTTCAGAAAACAATTCTCACAGCATCCCCACTCTTTGGCATTAGGTTGTAAATCAAACCTGAGTGATCATGCAGTGAAAACTGTAAGAGGGGCAAAGCAATTGTACACAAGAATTGAACTTCGAGTCATTTTGTGATTTTTTACTGCCACTAAAGCTGAAATATTCTCTCATTTATGTGATGATCATTCTTTAAGACTGCTGGAATAATGTTCATAAATATTTAAAAACATAATTATAAGAGATTACTTGGTTATTGAGTCAAAGTTACCCTTGGGGGGAACATAAATAAAAAATATAGTGAGAGTTCATTTATCCTGCAATGTCATTAAGTGTTATTTTAACCCTCCTATTATCTTTCAGGTCAATTGGACCCTATTCAATGTCTAACGTCACTAAATTAATAATTAACATCATTTTTTTAGCTTCATATTTCATGAAATTTCTTCATTTAATGGGGACAACTGGGAAAACCTAATATTAAAATGTTGAAATATTCAAATTTCCTGTGAAAAAAATTACACATCGGTGTTCCTTGGGGTCAATTTGACCACAGGCTGTTTTAGCAGTATATAACATAAGAAAGATCAACATTTAACGTACAGTTCTTTTAGTTGTTTTGGATGATTTTGAGGTCACTATAAAATAAATTGTTATAACCTAAAGAAACACCTGAAACAGAAACCTGGGTAACAATCAGTTTCTGGAGGTTTAAATTGCTGGGGTCAAATTGACCCCAAGGATAAAAGATGTTTGCAAGTTTGAGGGTAACAGGAGAGTTAATGAACAAATAAATCTTTGCTTTATTGGTGTCAGCTCATTGATAGATTGATTGATATGAGATAACGTGGAGACATGAGGCAATGATAAAAAAAACTGTCCTCATGCTTTTATCCTGTAAATCTCTCTTCTCAAATGTCGTGTAGTACTTTGAAACAGGTATTTGAATCTTCTCACACTCCTGCAGAGTGGTTTACTGTATTCTTGGTGCAGATATTCATGATCAGACTTTTGAGATTGTGCTGAGAGCATCATCGGGACATCTACACACGTTCTATCTCAAGGTGTAAATGTGCAGAGGTGTGAATACAAAAGCTAAAACTTTTTATTTGCATCTGCTTGGTCAACAGATCTGCTCCGTGGAGACATTATTAACTCCCCTCTCAGAAGAAAAAGTCCTCTCAGATTGAACCTCATGAATCTTTTAGAGAATACATTTAGTTTTGCATACAGCCAGTTCTTTTTGCCCTTGAGACATCAAACCACTAAAACCATTAAGGTCTGCATATCACTGATCTGCAGAGATGGAGTTACAGTTTTTCATTCAGCTGCAGCAGCAGCAGCAAAGCTTCAGTGCGTAAATGAGGCTCAAATAAGAAACTGTAAAATAAGAAAGTGATGACATTGATCTGTGAAGTCATCATGATCAGAAGTGTTCAGATCCATTTACTGGTGTTTTGTTCATCATCAAAGTCTCAACAATAAACACTGAATGTCTCTGATCCTGTCTCTGATCAAGTTTCAAATGAGCCTCTGACCAACCTTCAAATGTGACTTTGAAACAGGTTTGGAAATAAAAAAAAAACAACAATCATCTTTAGCTTGAATAGTGTGGGTCTGTTATTTTATCCGATATCTGCTTTTGAATTTTTTATTATGAACATGATTTTTCACATTTCAACCACATAAATGTATAGTTAGTGTGTGGAGTCCAACGTCATGGCCAACACAGCACACCACACACTAACAGACGCCCTTCACCAACAACCACAGTCCTGGCTCTAATGACTGGAGATCCCACAAGCTCTTTAACATCACTAGAGTAACGGCCAAATTCCACCAGATCCGTGTAGGGTCCATCTCCGATCTGTCACAGCACCGGATCTGATAGGTTTCTATTCTCATCAATGTGTTAACTTCCACTGGATCCGCTCCATTGCGTTCCCGTTCCCTCCTTTGATCCGGCAGGTCAGAGCCCTCCGGATCAGATAAACAAGACTTCAATCAATCTCAACAGAGCAGATGGAGCGGGACAGGAAGTCAGGTTTCACCAAAACAAAATGAAAACATCCGGTTAATTTTCAGAATAAAACACTCTGTGTTATCACCAGATCGCATTTCACTTAACTACAACAACAAACCAAAGTCATGATGAGCGGAGCCAGGCCTGGAGTCAACAGGTCAGAGGTTTTCAGAGGACCAGAAAGACAACATGGATAAGGAGAGGAGGAGGAGGAGAATCCTTGATTCAGTGATTACCACGGGAAAACCTCGGTCACATGACTCCAGCTGTCTGGAGGTCCTGCTCCGTGATGCGTTCTGAAAACACAACTGGTGGATGTTGACGGATGAGAGAGGACGGACCACAGCGGATTGGAGATGGACCGAACACGGATCTGGTGGAAGTCCCGTGTAAACAAACATGGTGAACGACAGGGTGGCTCTCCAGGTAAATATCACCATGGAACGCTGACTGACGAGGAATCACTGGGACTATTTTCAAAAACTGTAAACATAAATCAGTTAGCTTAACATGCTGATGTGAGTGGTAGAGCCGCTAAGCTGCTAGCATGGCTATTTACTATAGCTGGATGGAAAGCCTAACTAAAATTGAATTTGACTGGTTTAAATATAAACACAGTTGAAATGTAAAACTCTATTATCCTGAGTTAATTATGAATTTTGTATATCTGGTGTTGACTTTAGTATGACAGCACACCCTGCCATCGAGAGGGAAGAACAGAGCATGTAGACAGGGAATACTATTTTGTGTTAGTCAACATCACATCAAAAAGTCTCTGCTGGATGAGATCCACAGTTAAAACAAACAGCGGGGAGTCAGTTCTCTGCCTCAGCACAGCTCCAGTCCCTGCCCAGCTGCTAACAAGCCTCCATACTTTTGTTTTGAAATGTGAAATGATAAAATTACCGTGCGGTTAAGAGCAAAGATCTTCACAGCATCAGTTTTTTAGGGATTTTATGCCAAATTGGATCAGAAATGTGAAAACAAAAACACTGTTCAAATCCCCCGGTTTGAGAAAGCCAGAAACATTTGGATAGATAACAGAAGCCACAGTGTTTTACTGACTATTATTGTGTTCACTGAGACACCCCCTCGATTCAGTGGAGACTCAAATATAAACGTCCCTTCTGGTAGTCTAGCTCTCAGTTTATTATCTGAGTCCTCTTCATATAATTCACTTCTTGTCCCTGTTATCTAACTTTTAGTCGTCTACTCTTCTGCTCACCGAAGTCTTTCTGTTTTGGACCAGATTAAACGTGGAGGAGAAAAACATGGCCTTCTTGAGGCTCTGCTGCTTGAGTGCTAGAGTTGAAATCAGAGCTGAAATCCACCCTCTTACCACATGCTCTCATTTCAGATCCAAAGTGCGGAGTCTGAGGATTCAACGGGATAAATGTGCTTCTGCCTAAACCCTTAAGGAGCTCACTCATTAACTCATGTTTGCAAGTATGTTTTACACTTCCTCTGCTATTCTGCTCCTCAGCATCCACAAGGGAGTCTGTTTTGCTTGTGACACACTGTAACTGATACTGTCCCTCTCCTTCAGCAGCTTATTTGTAATGTTTCTGGCTGAATGCATCTTCCACTCCCTGCCCCCGTACTCTACGCTGAGATGCATCTGATGTGTGCACACAGGATCAAATTAAAAGCACACGGTTATCCATGTGAGCAATCAGTGGACTCTGATCCTGTCACTGCTCCAAGACAAGCATGTAAAGCAAACAAAGCGGGGGGGGGGGGTCTCAACTCGGATCCATGCAGATGAGCTGGAGTGGGTGCGATTCACTCACAGAGCTACGAGTGCTTCAAGTGACAAGTTGGTCTTTGACACACCCATGCTTTTAATGGATTTATTCACCACTCTCATTCATCCACCTCTATGGACTCTGCTTTGGGACTGAGTGCTGTGTGCGTGCGTGCGTGCGTGCGTGCGTGCGTGCGTGCGTGCGTGCGTGCGTGCGTGCGTGCGTGCGTGCGTGCGTGCGTGCGTGCGTGCGTGCGTGCGTGCGTGCGTGCGTGCGTGCGTGCGTGCGTGCGTGCGTGCGTGCGTGCGTGCGTGCGTGCGTGCGTGTGCCGGACAGATTGAGTTTCCACAATTTCCCTCTCCTCCAGAAACCACCTCAGTGTTCTCCTTCAAAAGCAAAAATCTTGTTACAGAACAATAAGTTGATTGTGTGAATCCTCCAGACTTATGGTCAAGAGAGGGCTTCTTCCATACTCGAGGATGCATGCTCAGATGCAATACTGATGCAAAAGCAGATAAAAAGAAACATTTGTCTTAAGAATGATGTTTTATTCTACTGTTGACATGCTTTGATGTTTTTTCACATGAAACCATCAGCTGCCAGGCAAGTGTTCAGTCATGCATATTTAAATAGATGGAGACCAGTAACAGTCTGGATGAAGAGAGCTCTTTTACCAGAAAAGACATCATACTGTATATAAAGATAACACTTATTGACTGATGTGCACTTTAACAGACTGAAGTTTTCAGGGGTTTTAGACGGATATATAATCTTCTGTTGACAGAAATTCTGCCTCCACACTTTCCCCGTATGTAAATTTCTCATGCATGTTATAAATATCTATGAGCTTTTAACTAGGCGAAGTGATGCCTTCCTGGACTTAAACGGAGGTAAAGAAGTAAAAGGGATTTACAGTGGGGATGTTCAATCAGTTCTGATGGTATGTGTTGTCAATGAAGCAATAAATTACTTCAGCCTGGAGCAACACTCGGCATATTGTTGTTGTGTACCAGGGTGAATTATGCAAACGGCCAGAGCCTTGACTCCACTGCATCCCCTCCTGCTGTAAACTCAGGCTCCACTGAGAGTCAGCTCAAAAACTGTGAAGGGTAGTCTCCTCAGTGGCATCATAAATATTCATATGTCAGACCTTATTCTGTAGCTGGACACGGCATGATTTTTAGGCTGGCCGCACACTAGATGACTGTCACAACCCATGTGCAGAAAAATAAATATTCTAATAATAAAAGAACAAAGCTTATTAAAATGTCCAAGCTCTAAATCTAAAAGAAAACACTGGAAACACTGGGATAAAGAAACACGGTGAACACAAGGAAGACGTACAAAGATCTAATAAGGGACAGGGGAAACAGAGGAACTAAATAGAGTAATCACACAGGTGTGAACACAGGACACAGGTGAGACTAATGAGGGGAATCAGAAAGGAGGGAAACACACAAGGACAGGAAGTAACACTAAACTGGACACAGAGGGATCCAGAACTACAAAATAAAACAGGAAAAACAAGACAAGAGTAAGAAACATAAGAAAATACAACCAGCTGCTGTAGACGTCCTCCTGCTGTGGACGTTCCAGACTCCAGCCGATACGGACGTGCTGGACTCCAGCGGCAACAGCTACTACTACTCATCTCATCACTATCACCACTCCCTCTCTCTCTTATTCTCCTCTATCCCTCTTTCCAGACCCAACTCAGTCTCAGCAGATGTCTGTCTAACATGAGTCTGGTTCTGCTCAAGGTTTCTGCCTGTTAAAGAAAGCTTTTCCTCGCCGCTGTAACTAGCTAAATACTGTGAGGTGTAGAGGTGGACGGTAAACCGGTGTCTTTACCGTCACCGGTATTACATTTTGCAACAAGATGGATTTTGCAATACTGTAATTACCGCAGCAAAGCTTTGTTACACATAATTTGGGCCAAGTAGTTATATGTGGGAGATTTATTTCTCCCAACTTACTGAGAGATCACCTTTTTGCTTTGCTACAGCCATTCTTAAAAGTAAACGCTCATACACATTTAAGGCCGGTGACACAGAGTCAGTGACGTCGCTTACTAGAGGAAGTAAACATTTACCGGTGTGCAGAAAGCGAAACAGCGAGCCAAAACACAGCTGAGAGAGGATACTATTATAGGAACCCAATGAGCAAAGTTACCGAACCAGATGGGGAGACTAACTTGGAAAAACTGGTGCCGAAAAAAGGAAGTACCTCTTCCATTATTTGGAACTGGTTTGGCTTTGAAACATCTGACACAGAGCAAACTACTCTAATTTGCAACATGTGCCATCGTGCTGTGTCAGCCAAAGTCAGTAACACCAGTTATTTGTTTCATCACCTCTGAACCATGCATGTCTGTGAGTATGAGCAGGCTACGAAAGCTAAAAGTGCTCATGGTTTTGCTGCAGCCGGCAGCTCTGCAACAGCAGCGCGCCCGAAAGCAACGCAAATGTCAATACCGGCCACTGACCGTCCTCTCGTATGGCACAGCAGTATTGAAGGTGGCCAACGAGCACACTAGTGAAATAATTGCAAATGGGCTAAAGGAAGAATGTCTGCCTGTGGCTTAGACGAGGCTCGTCCGGTGTGCATGATGATGGACAGTGGTGCAAACATAGTTAGAGCACTGCAGCTCAACAGGCTACCCTGTTTTGGACACAGGCTGCACAATGCTATAGGTAAGTGTCTATGGTCAAACCTCAAAGCCTAATGTGTGATACAACCGAATTAATAAGGCTAACAGGTAAATAGGCAAAAGCAAGTCCTTGAAGATATATTTTATATTAGATAAAGGTACTGAACATTTTTCAACAAAAGTAGTGTCATTAAAATAAACATATTGAAGCAAAGAAAAATAAAAATATCACAGTATTCTTCAGTTAAGCTATAACATTTAATTAGTGATGCATTAAAGCTTTGTATCTGGTAAATACAGGGGTCATTTTGGAACTACTTTAAGTTGTGAATTCAATTGCTCAACCTTTAATGGCAGACACACACATATATGAAAAGATGTTTCTTTTTTTAAATCTACATTTTTTAATTTAACAGAGCAACTAGGAGCTGGAGAGGGTTTGCTGTAGTGATAAGCCAAGTGTTTTTGCTATCATGTTTTACAGCATAACTGTGTAATAATTATATGGAGAAATAACTCCCTCTTATCAGGCTGCCCCAATAAGTCTCTAAAGATTCTTCAGCTAGTTCAAAACGCTGCAGCTCGAGTATTGACTAAAACTAGGAAGAGGGAGCACATTTCTCCAGTGTTAGCTTCTCTACACTGGCTCCCAATAAAATGTAGAATAGAATTTAAAATCCTTCTTTTAACCTACAAAGCCCTTAAAAATCAGGCACCCTCGTATCTTAAAGAGCTCATAGTGCCCTATAACCCCTCTAGAACTCTACGCTCCCAACATGCAGGCTTGCTAGTTGTACCTAAAATCTCTAAAAGTAGTATGGGAGGTAGAACCTTCAGTTATCAGGCCCCTCTCCTTTGGAATCATCTACCAGTCAGGGTCCGGGAGGCAGACACCCTCTCCACTTTTAAGAGTAGACTTAAAACTTTCCTTTTTGATAAAGCTTATAGTTAAGCTGGATCAGGCTTGGACCAGCTTTTGTCATGCTGCTATAGGCCTAGACTGCCGGGGGAACTGGCACACTGACACACTGGGATCCTAGCTCACCTTCTTCCCCCCAACCCCTTCATCACTTACTTTAACTCTGCCTGTCCCATTAAAGTTACTAACCATAGACCTTTCTGGAGTCCCTGAGCTCCATTGTCTCGTAGATTCCTCTGAGCTGCCGTTGACGTCCTCCTGCTGTGGACGATCTGGACTCCAGCTGATACGGACGTGCTGGACTCCAGCGGCAACAGCTTCTACGACTCGTCTCATCACTATCACCTCTCTCTCTTACTCCCCTCTATCTGTCTTTCCAGACCCAACTCAGTCGAGGCATGATGGCTGTCTAACATGAGTCTGGTTCTGCCTGAGGTTTCTGCCTGTTAAAAGGAAGTTTTTCCTCACCACTGTAACTAGCTAAATACTGCGATGTGCAATGCTCATGATGGATTAAGGTGGGGTCAGACTGAGTCTTACCCTGTCTTGGTGTTGGCTCTCTGTTCATAATTTGACATAGTGTGGTCTAGACCTCCTATGTTTGTAAAAGCGTCTTGAGATAACGTTTGTTGTGATTTGGCGCTATACAAATAAAGATTGATTGATTGATTGATTGATTGATAGGTAGAGATGCAATAATAGTGCTGCATGTAAAACAGCTTTTATTTGAAGTACCTTTCTTGCAGTCAAAAGTAAACCTCCGAGATGAAAATGTTGAAAAGTTAATGGCCTTGCAATGTGGTTGTCGTGGCTCAGTGAGAAGTTGTGGGTGGAGGGTGAGCAGGGATATGGGGCCGATGAGTTCGCAACATCCAGTTGGGGATGCCTTCCAGTCTGCTCCTCTCTGGGTACTATGGGTATTCTGTCAGCAGCAGTCTAACCTGGAATCTGACCGGGGAGGCTCCTACACTTTCCAGAGCGGTAAGATAGTCGTATTGACACCACACCATTATTTGGACCAATAATCAGTCACAACAAGCCTTTAATCAGGCCGTGCCACCTCCCTGATAATTGTGGGTAGCGAACTGGGCCATAAATCATGACTAACATTGTGTAGTGTTTGGCATGCCTTTGCTAGTTTGCAATTCCAAAGAAGGCTGGGACTGGAAATCCAAATTCAGCCAATGGTTCACACTTTGCACCGATTTCGATCATGACAAATGGCAGCGCTAGTTTCACAAGGTAAATACATTCTGCAGCTGTGCAACCTACCGCCTTAGTGACAGACAATACAGGAAACAACTGCAGCCATATCATATCATTTCACTAGTTCAACAACAGGAAAGAAATCCCCTCAACTAGATCTGGTTCACTGAAACGACGCCTTCTGACAACCTTTGCTATAAAATTTAAAATGTGGTCTGAAAACACGTCTTTGAACTCGCGAACGCCCCCTGCACAGATCACAAGGACACGCTTCATTGAGGGGTTGCTCCACTCTTGCTTTTTTCAAACACCCTGTCATGGAGGTAAGGCGTAGTTATCTTTATTTGAAGTGAGATCACACTCCATGTTGTAATTGTACAAAGAAGGTTTTGAAGATCAAGGTGGTAAGGTTTGGCTTATCCAGCCAGCTTCATCAAGCTGCAAACCTTTTCAGAATATCATCCTCCTGGCAGACAGCATTTTATCTCCTACTATGTCAGTGTGTCAGTGAGGAGTGATTTGATGAACTAAAAGAAATAATAACCAGTTACAAAGTCATTAAACAATACCACAACAATGGTACACAAATAGCAAACAGAGAGACATCTAACAAACAAATCCAAGAATTCAAAATACTGAAAATACAACAGAGTAAAAGGCAAATAAAAAAGACAATCATTAAAACATGATCTCCTTTGAAGAGACAGAAATATGAAGGAAAAGCCTGTTCAAAAGTTTGAGAAGCTTTGTAAAGTGGGGCAGTGACTCAGCCGATCTGATAGAGTGGGAGTTTGATCCACAAAGTTGGAGCAATAAAAGTAAAGCATGTTCTCCCCTTTGTTTTACGCCTGAATCTGTTCACAGTGTTTGATTCACTGATCACAGGCGCCTCAGAGGAGATTAGGATCCCTGAGTTCTGAAATACGGAGCATGGCCAGACAATAAAGTAATCAATACATGCTTACATACAACTCTTTTACAAATATAGAGCAGTGATTCAGCCGGGACTGGAGTGATGTGTTACCCATGTGGAGTTGTGGTAAATAAGCAGCAAGCTGGTGAAGACTGTCAGTAACATCAGTATGTTGGATGCTCTCAGCCTGGAGCCAGGGTTAGAAGAATCCTTCTAGAACACCTCTTTAAGTAGGAACTGGGTCAGGATAAAGGTGTGTGTTTTTAGTCTTTGTGTTAAGAAGTCAGATTATGTCAGACCTTGACACTCGGCATGCTGACAGCTGGTATCATAGGAGCCAACCTTGAATACTTTAACAATTTCAAGTCTGAATCCAGGGATGCTGGAAGTTCCTGCAGGATGTTCTGCTTTCTTCAAGCTTCTACATCTTAGTAGCTCAAAGCAGTGTTCATTTTGGCGGCTATTTTAGATTTAGTCTTTTTTTTTCAATTTTCTTTTTATTTAAGTTCAAGATAGATTTATACAGCACACACAAATGATCACTTTTTTTCACAAGAAAAACAAAAACAAAGAGGACAGACAAAATTACTACAAACAGAAAACACAACAGTCCATGTGTAGCAGTGAACTAAGGGAGTTACAGTACAGCTGTAGATTAACCTGAAATCCGTTCTATGGGGGTTAATGAACTCAATCCATCCTTTCTAACATTTATCAAAAACATCACTTTTGAGTCTCAAAGTAAACGTTAGTTTTTCCATTACAAAAGTGTCATGCATCACATTAAACCAATCTACTAATGCAGGTGAGTCTTGACATGACCACTTTTTCGTTATGGCTTTTTTGCTGGTAACCAGAATTACTCTAAACATGTACACTCTGGAAAAGCCAAGAAGTTGAGGTGGTATCTTACCCAGATACAATACTTGAAAACATAAATCAATCTTGTTTTTAAAACTTGTTCCATACTATCTCTGATTGACTTCCAGTAGTTTTCAATCTCTGAACAATCCCAGAACACATGAAAGTGGTTTGCTCTCTGAGTCCCACACCCTCTCCAACATGCTGTCTGCCCCTCTGAATGTTTTTGTACAGGTGTTATAAAAAACCTAACAAAGTTCTTCCAATTGTATTCTCTCCATGACAGGGAGTTGGTTGACTTCCATTGCTTGGCATTTAAATCCTCCCACTCCTCCATCGAGATTGCAAAGTTACCCTCACGTTCCCATTTCTCCTTTATGTAGGATGTACTCGCTTTAGATTTAGTCTTAAGGCTGATTTATACTTCTGCGTCTCCCTTACGCAGCAGGGGCTGACGCGGACATGAACACCATTTACTTGTTCATCGATGTGTCGATGTGTCGCGCAGCAATTCTCCTCCGAAACACTTGAGGGCAGTGTGGTCTCTCTGATAGTCGGTCGCCTCCTTCTGGCCCCGCTACGATCTTTGTTTCCTTTTCCACAGAGATTCAGATCAGAATCAGAATCAGAATCAGCTTTATTCGCCAAGTATGCTTGAACACACAAGGAATTTGACTTAAGTAAACTGTGCTCTCTTTGTACAAGGCATAAGAATAGGAATAAGAGCGTGTTCTGTTAATCTACAGCTGATACATGTTGCTGTTTATCATACAGACATGATTACATGAAGAATAGAGAGGAGGAGATGAAATACATGGACGAAAGTGATATAAATGCGGGAAATACAATGCCGCCGAGCGGACCAATCACAGGGCTTGTGGTCCGCGTCGATTCTACATGTAGTTACATTTTGGAGGAGGTGCACGTCAGCTATGTGTGTAGGCCTCTGCGGAGGTACGGGAACTACGCGGACGTCAAGCGTAGGCTACGCCATCGATTCGACGCAGAAGTATAAATCAGGCTTTTACCTTTAGATGAAAATGCCTGTTATAGTCACATTTTAGTCTTTTCAGTCCTTTATAGTTTTAGTTTAGTTTCAGTCAACGAAAAAATCCAAACATATTAGACTTTGATTTTTGCCAAAACATTTTCTCTATTTAAAAAAACTTTCTTGATGTGACCACTGTGAAGATATTTTGATTCTCTTGATTCAAATAAAAATGACATGAACACAATATAAGGGCTGTGTTGCACTTTTACGACGGTCCCTGAATGCACCTGCAGTGGCACGCTCAATTGAGAACCAGTTTTTCGTGTTTCCACAGCGTGTGAAGCGGCTCCCGGCCAGGAAAACCAGTTCCAGAGCAGCTCTCCACTGGTCTAGAACCGCAAACTGCTTACATCAGGGGTGAGGGGCAAGGGGCGGGGTTAGCGTGATCAAAAACACAAACCAAATGTGTTTCTTCCATTGTCCTGCAGCAGAAAAATAAAAGAGACTAATGGATTCCAAGGCAAAGCAGTGGTCGGCCGAGGACACAAGCTGCAGCTGTCGGCCATCATTGTTGTTGTGAGGGACAAAGCGGTCACGTAAATCTGACGTCATGACGTGCCTCTTCCATGGGTGCTGCATTGGTTCGCAAATTCAACCAGCTCTGAACCAGCGCGAGTACCAGCCCGGAAATTCACGTTGATCGAAAAGAGGTATATTGGCAAGACATGTAACCCCAAACTGCCCCTGGTGGCCGTGCCAGCAGTGATTTGTGTGAATGGGTGAGGGTGACATGTAACGTAGAAGTGCTTTGAGTGATCAGAAGATGAGAGACAGAGCTGATAAACACAGACCATTTAATACTGGTGCTGGTTATGGAGGTTACCACAAACCATCTTCTGAAGACTGCTGCTGCACAGACTTACCAGTAAATATACTTTAAAGGGATTAACCAGCCCCAAAACACAAACTATCTTCTCTCATGTCCACATGACTTATGGATCAATATACACAACATCAATATACACAACAAAGCACCGCACACCTCTAAAGATTCAGAACACATTTCATCAAATAAAAAATATACAAGTATTAATAATGTTTCTACTCCACCTGCAGAGTTTGGGGCCTTCCAGGTGCAGATGTTGTGAATTGCAAACTCTACACAACCATAGTGGAAATATATAAATGTGCACTTATGCCCCTTTTTAGACTAACACCCTGTTTCCTGCCACTCACCTGGTGCATTCTGGAACAGGCTCCTGCCCCCCACAGTTCAACATAGACTCAATAACCATTAGTGCCTATTTGACCTGTTACATTTCACTGTCAGCACATGGACTCACGGCTGTCGGCTGCAGATCTACTGTCAGAAAATACACTTTTCACTCAGGAGTATTTTCCTCTCCTCATCTTAATCCCTATCTCACAACCTAAGAGTGACATGCATTCATCCACAATTCTATAACAATGCATGCTGTGGAGGGAGGAATCTGGAGTCTGTATGTTATACAAAAATTATAATAAGTAAGATGTATATATTCACTAAGTTAAAAGCTTGGTGACCCATTGTGTGTCTAATCATTTCTTAAGATGATGACCAAATAATCTGAGCAGTGAGGACTCCGACTTGGTCTCAGACTCGAGCATTGACTGCAAAAGGACTCGGGTGACAGAGAGGAGGACTCAGCTTATATATTGATACAGACTGTTTTAAAGCTGGAGTAAGACATCCTGAGAAAGCCGCAGCAGTTAGCTTGATTTTGAAAGCACACAGGCGAAAAGAGCCGTCCCCCTTCTTCAGGGCTGTCTGTAGGGAGGGGGGAGGGACATGTCTCCAAACACATGAACGCGCTGTGGCAGACTACAGCTGGAGGATGACATCACGATAGATAGCTGTGGAGAGGCAAGCGATTGACTTTATTTTCATTGAAGGAAAACATGTCTATCTGTGTTTGTTTTTTATCATCTGAATACAGCTAGAGTAAGTTGTTGCTGCCGGGCTAATAACTCCTGGCTAGCCATGTTTATTTTGATTTAGCATTTCATGATGTTTTATTACTAAACGGCTACAGTACCTATACATTTATTAGCTTTCACCATTGTTGACAGTCTTCATTTTCGTGTTGGAACTTCAACATATTGACTGTTTTTTGTGCTTGTTAGAGCTCTCATGATGACTGCTGATTACGATCCTGAGCCAAGCACCTCAGGTCGGAGAGGACGAGACCGGGGTCCAGTGCAAGGCGAGCCAGACGAGCGAGAGGGAGAGCAACGACCGGGGACGAGCTCCAGATCCTGGGGACAGCAACAGAAAGTTCCGCCATGCTGCACTGACAGGT
The DNA here is from genome assembly GCF_009762535.1 of Notolabrus celidotus. Classification (NCBI taxonomy): domain Eukaryota; kingdom Metazoa; phylum Chordata; class Actinopteri; order Labriformes; family Labridae; genus Notolabrus; species Notolabrus celidotus. The sequence goes on along the minus strand of NC_048287.1, from coordinate 252,093 downwards.
TGTTGCCTGGCAGCATGGAGCACTTGGTGCAGGTCATAGAGGAGTAATACCTTGTTGCTGTATCTGGAAAATCCGTGACCCTTACCCAGATCCACATGGATAGTATAAAGGTTTCAGTGGGGAGTGAATGAAACTATGACATGATTACATACAATACTTGTATGGTGACCCTTTAGTTTCTTTGCATATATTTTATATTTATCTTCATGTAAAAAAAATACTTGAGTGTGCTGTGTATACATTTGTTAAATAAATCTTTAAATTTACACTGGCCTTCTCTCTTCAAATTGCAAAATAATTAAATCCATATCAAGTAACATACAACATTATAAACAAATAATTGCAATATCAAAGAGTTGTTTTACATTTACTTTTATTAGAAAATGTATTTTTACAGAAATATAAATAATGGCTGTTGAAGGTAAACATGTTGACGTGGATCATCTGGCCTCCTGGTTCTCTTCTTTGGCATCCCCCCAGTTGCTGTCAGCCTGTGCAAGCCTATGCGTCCCGTGTTCTAACGGTGTGGACATCGATGTTTCCTTCTCGTAGCTATGAAAACACAGACAAGACAGCATGTAGACTTTGTACAATACCCCATTCCTGCTGATAAAGGGCAACAGAAGAGCTAGCAGCTAACAGACTGTATACAGGTCTCTATAAACATAGCTACAAGCCGTTAGCCGGCCGCTAGCATTAGCCGAAGTTACCGCTAGCTGTCTCATAGATGAACTAAACCATGAACACAAAGACAAATGAAATGACATGATTACCTGTCCAGTAGAAAATCAGCAACCATGGCGTCGCTTTAGAGACCCTTCAAATCCTTCAGCTGTCGTGGAAAGCATCCTGAATATTGACTCGTGTTTGTATCTTCACCCAGCGTTTTGAAGTCGTCGCCTTTTCCATCACAGTCTCCCTCTTCTTGCTCTGCGTAGCGGCAGAACTTGAGGGCAGAAGTTGGGCTAAAATCGTCGGTTTCTCTCTCTCTGACATGTTTATCAGATGTTCTGTGTTAGTGAACAGCCTGTTGATGACAATCTCAGTCAGGTCACGCGCACTACGGTAAACAGTAGGTGTGTCTTTCGGCAGGTCACAGGTCATCCGGCAGGTCAGCCAATGACTGCCCTCGGTGGCGAATGAATGATTGGATGAACGTATTGCAGTCTAGCTGCTGACACAGACAAGTGAGATTTCTCATCTCAGTGTTAGACCACTTTGTGTATTACTCCCTATTGATGTATACATTGCTTTTTGCTAGTGATTGATACAAATATATCAGAAGAACTTGTCCTACTCCAGTTTTAATGTTCATGTTTGATTTTGTATGTTTCATATAATGTATTCCGTTCAGAGCGAGGGCTGGCAAAAGCGTTCGCCTGCATGCGCGTTCACCTGCATGCACGTTCACGTGACGTCTGCCAGGATTAAAAGACGCTACCAGCCGTGCGTTCTTCTTTCAAAGATTTCACAGTAAATGCAGCGAGAGCAGAGCGACATGTTGGAGATTTAAGAGCCTCTTCAAGGAAAGACAAGCTCAAACTTTAACAGCCATCTGTACAGGATGAACCCAGAGAAGAGAGATGCTAAAGTTACTGAGCCCATTCATCACTTTACTGTGTTAGCATGCTAACGATAATATTATTAAACCACAGTTATTAAGTTGATTGGTAAGTTAGAATTCTGATGAATAGTGTTTGGGCTGAGTTTATTGGACACCAGCAGTGATCCCAGTGCAGCAGAATCTCTGAGCGCGTCCTCTCATTGATAGAAGCGCGGCGTGCATTAACACACGGCACACAGCGCTGTGACTTCATTCATAAATCTCCAGTCACACCGGCTGGATTTCATTAGAATCTCACTGCAGTGGCAGTGAGACCTCGTCAATTTACTAAAATCAAAACTGGATCACAGTCAGTCCAGGATCAGGATCAAACACATTTTAAATGTCCAGGAAAAACTGCAGTTTCTCTGAAGTCTTATTAAACTAAAAAGGTTTCTCATTAAAAAGCCAGAAGCGTCCTCATGCTGTAACGTCTTCTGGTAAAAGAAACATTCACCTTTCCCGGGGTCGGCCCAAGTGGCAACCTCCGATCTCAAAATATGAAGCCCATGCGGAAGTGTTATAAACTGCAATTCATCGAGTGTCCACTAGAGGCATGCTGCAGAAACACCAGAAACCACATACACACCCATTCAAAGAGACGATCTTTACAGCAGTAATAAACATGTTTACAGCCTGGGTCAAAAATGGCTTAGGTCGACGTAGCTCATTTCTCTATCAGCACACACTGTACGGGGTGAATTTATTTCTAACGCGACGGTTCAGAAGATATTAAGATTACAAGTTTTTGCTCAAATAAGGACATGAGTGACTTGACTGACAGGGGGGTACACATAGCTGTTGACTAGGAGGCTCAAACTCCGCCTCTTTACCTCACACCAAGTCTGGTTGAGTTCAACATTTCCAATATGGCTCCCGCCGTCAATTGGCTTCAAAACAGCGCTCAGGACAGATGCGTGACATCACGGATACTACGTCCATTATTTATACAGGATATACTGTATGTCTGCCCCATACCTGCGCATCTAGGTGCAAAACCATCAAACTATCAAAAAGAGCACTAAAATAAAATAATAATAATGCACATGACATTGCACTCAATATAAACAACAACAAATAACTAACATAAAGTAAATATGTACACAAGATGATGGAAATCGCTCCAACAGTAATGATAATGAAATGTGTTCATTTCATACAAAAGGTCCCACAAAGTTAGTCCAGGATCAGACAGTCAGACCAGGTCTACATAGTCAGTCAATAGTTTAGACTAAAGCAGCCGCCCTCCTTGTAATAAGTAATATTACCAATGAGGCCTCGACTTAGATGTGAACACTGAGGACTCGGGACTCGACTCGGACTCAGGGTTTGGTGACTGGACTACAACACTGCCTCAGAAACCCGGTCTTCTGAGCGTCAGTGGAGTGGATTTCCTCAGTGCCTCTGGAGGTTTGTGTGTGTGATAAGACAACAGAAGCTTATTAAGCAGGCAAACAGCTCTGCTGTACTCAGATGCAGTGATTACATACGGTGTAGAACATTTAGAGATTTTAATGAACATCATCTTCAGTGAGATGAGGGGTCTAATCCTCGGCTGCAGCAGAGTGATCCACTGTTTTAATCATTTAAAAAATGTTCTTATTTCTCAATGTCCTGCAAACCCTGCTGCATCTAAAAACATGGCATACTGGCTTCATTCACTGTTGTTGTTTATCAATATGTATTATTATATTCAGTTCTTTGGGGAGGGAAGGAGAACTTCATGACAGTAACAGCTGCTGTCTGTGCTTCCCTGGACCAAAATATTCTCCACCCTTCAGCCCTCGATGTTCAGCAGTGTTCAGACACACTGTTCTCCTAAAGCCACAAACACACGTTACACACTTTAATGCATGTGTCACCTGCATCTAGCGCTGTGCTAATAATGTGCTTCATCAATTTACACCACTGTACACATTAATGCATTGTTCCTTCTGTTCACCTGATAATGGAAGAGCTGGCCATCCATTACAGCCTGCAACATCAGGACCAGCGTGCTCCTCCATTGGAAGCCCATACATGTTATTTATATCATGTTCACTGCTGCTCTGACAGCACAAATTCCCCATGGGAGCCATTACAGTTTCATCTTATCTCACCTAATCTAAAGTATCACTGATATTGATGGCTGATGCCTGACTAGTGTATCCTCTCACTTGTGAATCCCCGTGTTCTCATACATCACTGTAACTGAAGCACAGCAGGCAGCACAGAGGCAGTGAGTTAGAGACATGTGCAGCTCTAAAATCCTTCTTCACAGTTACATCTCATACAAAGTGACTTCAGTTTATTTTGATATGAAGGGAGTGAGCGCTTCAGCACAAAGCTGTAACATGCAGAGTTTTTCATACATGAGCCTGGGCCAGGATAATCTGACTTAACTGATTCAGAAATGACTTCTAGAGATAAGAGTAGAGCAGTGTTCATTTTGGCAGCTATTTTAGATTTAGTCTTAGTCTTTAGACAGAAATGCCTGTTAGTTTTAGTCACATTATAGTCTTGGATTTTTGCCGAAACATTTTCTCTCTTTAAAATAATTCACGTATTTGATCAGATATCAGTATCAGGGTTGTACCAAGTGTTAAAATAGTCAATATTTCACTCTTTAACACTTTTGCTTCTGTAATATCTTAAGTGAAATAATTCAGCCTGTCCCTGCTAAAGAGTAAAAAGAATGTGAGATGTGACCACTGTGACTGTATTTTCATTCTCTTGATTCACAGAAAAATGCCATGAACACAATATAAGGGCAATAGCGCAATAGCACATTTACAACGGTCCCTGAGTGCACCTGCAGTGACAGGCACACTGGACAGACCGTCAGTTCATGGCAAACATCAAATATTTTTAAAGGCAAACTCAAGACCTATCTTTTTAGTCTTGCTTTTAAATAAGTTTTATTTTTATTCTTAACAGTTTTATCTATTTATTTATTTATTTATTTATTATCTATTTCAAATGTAGTCACTTTTATTCTACTTTATTTATTTATTTACTTATTTATTTATTTTAAGTCTCACATCTTATTTTCTTTTAATGGTTTAATATTTTAGTCTTTTATTATCTTAGAAATGTATTTTACTTTGGTGATTTTAATTTCCTGTTTTGAGTTTTAACATCTTATTTTACCTCCAGTGTTTCCTCATTAAGATAACATGAGAGCGTTTCCTCAGTTCATTCAGCAAATTATTTAGATTTTTTATTTATTTATTTTATTGTTTTTATTACTACTGTTGCATATTGTGTTGTTAACCTTAGGATTGTGGGGGGGGGGTTTGGGGCTGGGGCTGGGGCTGGGATCTTTTTCTTAATTTATTCTATTTGAAGTTGTTTTTATGTACAGCACTTTGTGTTACAATGTCATTGTGTGAAAAGCGCTTTATAAATAAAGTCTGATTGATTGATTGATTGAATATTAAACAGACGTCCCCCAGTTGTGTCTTTGTCACTAACGCACACCGGAGTAAAAATCAATGAAGACGAGACAGATGCATGGAGGTGAGGAAAGCTGGTTCATAAAGCGCATTAGCTCGTCATAGTCTTGTTTTCGTCATGATTCTCATTAACAAAATGAACACTGGAGTAGAGGCAGGATACCATACTTAATACATGACCAACAATAACAATACTGTTACAATGAAATAATCAATCAATAATAGTGGAATTCAACCGTACGATAATACAGCACCGTGTCAAATTAACTGAAGAATACAAAATGTCACTAAAAGGCAAAGCACATGTTTAATGTGTTATTGACTTCACCTTGGTTTGGTTTCACAAAGATGAATCAATGTTCATGTTAACCTGATTGATTGAACCTGTAACAGCTGCAGTTGTTTTAGATTTGATGCCAAAAACTACGGCCGGATAAATCTTTTGGAACATGACTGAACCATTGTAGTGCATATTACATTATATTATATAATTAACTTTGTTTTATTATATTATGTTATATTACATTATTATTTTTTACTACAACTTAAAGTCATATTAATACCAATATTTATTTATTATATTGTTTAAGCTGTTATTACCAACTAGGGATGCACGATAATTATCGGTGTTGATAATTATCGGTTCTAGGGATGGGAATTTAAAAAAACCTTGTAATCGGTTACTCAAGATTACTTGAGTACTCACAATTACTTTTTTTTTTTTAACTATAAACAAAAGTAAATAAATAAAAGTCCGTCGGACTGCCTTTTCTTCAGACATCTTTTCCACTCTCATAGTTGTTGTTCTCTGTGATGGTAGCTTGTACTCCGACTCGACTAACGCGATCAGCTCTTTGAAGCCTTCTCCTTCCACAAAACTTAATGGAAGCATATCTCCAGTTAACATTTTGGTTATTATCAGGCTAATCTTCTCCGCTCTGGTTTCATCACAACAACGTGTGCTAACAGGGTGAGCAAAGACGTGATGCCAGACTGCCTGTTATCTGTCTCCACTGTTTTCTCCTTGTGCTTTAAGCGTATGTGGTTAATCATCAAACTAGTGTTTCTATGGTATGTAAGTTTAACGCTACATATCTTGCACTGCTCATTAACTTCATCGTTTTTTTTAAGTACTTCCAAACATCACTTGACAGACAAAATGGTTGAACATGTTGTCAGAATATGTCAGTCATATTTCTGTACATCTCCATCAGACTTTTTTTCTAAATCTGTCCTGAATTGGTAAATTGCTCCAATAAATTGTGAAGCATTAGATCAACCAATGATCAACCAGTTTTCTGAAATAGCTCAAAGGTGCATCTCATGAACCATCAACTTGCAAGTATATATATAGCCGGAGCACAACACAATGTTACAATGTCTGACAATGGAAGGACAAGGAACTGGACTGGGTCAACAGCCAGAGAGAAGGAGAAGAAGAAGAGGAGTGAGGCTGCGTGGTGGAGGAGTTGGGAGGCAGAGGAAGAGGCAGAGGACATCTGCGCGTTCCTGATAAGATAAGAGCCACAATACACTAAGGTGTAACTTACAATTTACAATAACTGTCATCAAATCTTAGCCATAGTTCAGCCATAGTACCAGAGTACACTGGTATATTGACAACACGACTCAGCAGTTTGTCTTATCCGTACACATCGACACAAGGACTTGTCACTCTGATGGCACTGACATGTTCATTGACACAGATATTTACTTTTGAGAGATGGACTAAGGATTTTGAGCAAGATACTGGCTTTTGCAGGTAATCCATGGTGTTTTGCTATTTGTACCAATTGTTTTGACAAATGCACTTACTGTTTTGCAAATGTCGAGGATGATTCAAGAAATGTACCAAAGCGACTGAGAAAAACTGTAATAGAACTGATCACATTAAGACACAACTTATCTCGTAGGTTCCTCTGAGCTGCCGTAGACGTCCTCCTGCTGTGGACGTTCCAGACTCCAGCTGATACGGACGTGCTGGACTCCAGCGGCAACAGCTACTACTACTCGTCTCATCACTATCACCACTCCATCTCTCTCTTATTCTCCTCTATCCCTCTTTCAAGACCCAACTCGGTCGAGGCAGATGGCTGTCTAACATGAGTCTGGTTCTGCTCGAGGTTTCTGCCTGTTATAGGAAGTTTGTCCTCTCTGCTGTAACTAGCTAAATACTGTGAGGTGCAATGCTCATGGTGGATTAAGGTGGGGTCAGACTGAGTCTTATCCTGTCTTGATGTTGGGTCTCTGTTCATAGTTTGACATAGAGTGGTCTAGACCTGCTCTGTTTGTGAAAGAGTCTTGAGATAACGTTTGTTGTGATTTGGCGCTCTACAAATAAAGATTGATTGATTAATTGACTGATGACAAATGTACCCTCACACCCCGGGAGACAATCACTGGATATCCTTTATTTTATGGAGCAAACTGCTTCCTTTCAGGTAACACTGAGAGAAATGTTCCTTGGAATACATTTGGTATTTCTGCACATTGTTTCAATAAACAGCAGAGAGACTGCTCTGGCTGCAAGCTTACTGATGCAAATGCTTCTATGGTAACAGGAGAGGGATTTTCTAATACTTAAAGCCGATGATGTTCCCTCTTCATGCGCTGAGAGGCTGTTTAGCTGGGTGTGCTTGCAGCTCTGCAGGGAGGAGCAATTAGAGAAAGCTCAGCTGAAGTATTTTCTGTTAACAGTAAGTAAACGGAAACAAGGAGAAATGCTTTTTAACCTTTTAGTCACAGTTCAGACCTTTGGTTTGCAGTGTACCAGTCTGCTAAAGCAAACAGAGGACAGATAGATAGATGTATATAGATATATAGCAAGATAGATACATACCTGTGGGGATATAAAACAAAAGGGTAGATGTATGGTTCCCAGCTCCATGTCAGGATGGATTCAGAATTTATGCTTACTAATGAATACCTTAACGTGTTTCATGAATAAGTCCAACATTGATGTATGGTTTCAACTTTCAAGTTATTAAAACTGGTCTTTGCTGCAGCTTTTCTGCTCTCATGTCAGACAAACAAACGTAGACACTGTATTTTCTCATTTTCAGCTGCCAGAGCTTTACTAATTATTGCTTACTGCTGCATTATACATGTTCAAAACAAACTCAGATACACAACCCTCACTGGAGAAGTGCCCGACAGAGCGGTCCACAAAGGTTATTAAAAGGATTTATTAAGAAGGGTTATTTTATGATGCTTCTCATCAAACGTATGATTATGATTCCATATTTAAAAAATGCTTTCCTTTACGATAAGGTGGTTCAGAAACAAAAAACATTATTTTCAGGCAATCATGCTACAAAATAATAAATTGTAAGATGTCCCTATGTTCAAACATTTGTAGTTTCACATTAAAGGTGCATCAAAGCTGCCAGAGCAACATTATCCCAATCATGTTTCATGCCACCTGCCAGGAAAGTCCAACATCCCACCAACTATTAAAACTCCCAACAGTCCTGCTTGAAAAACTTAGTAGTCTGGTTTTGACTCGTTCTCCTAAAAGTGCATTTAACAGTCTTGGTAGAAATGGAATGAAGTATTCATAAATGTGTTAAAATGAATAGAATCATTTTGTTTGTTAACTTAGAACATGCCTTTTAACATTGGACTTCCACCAGATCTGCTGTGGTCCGGCTCTGTGCTCTCTCGTCCATCAACAACCACCAGTTGTGTTTTCAGAACTCAGCACGGAGCAGGACCTCCGCACAGCTGGAGTCAACTGACCGAGGTTTTCCCGCGGTAATCACTGAATCAAGGATTCTCCTCCTCCTCTCCTCATCCATGTTGTCTTTCTGGTCCTCTGAAAACCTCTGACCTGTTGACTCCAGGCCTGGCTCCGCTCATCATGACAGTTTGTTCTTGTAGTTAAGTGAAATACGATCTGGTGATAACACTTTGGGCCCGATCTACTAAAGGTTTGCGTGTATGAAAACACGTGCAAACTTGATGCGCACGCAAAGCAGATGTACTAACCGGGTGCACCGAGGATTGCGTCTGTCAAATGAGCAAAATAGAGCTCGCAATCCATTTAGCGTGTCTGCAAAATACATGCAGATTATCAGAACGCGCAAAATACTGGGAGGAAGAGATGAAAATGTAATCATTTAGCACACACAATGTGATTTATCAAACCTGAAACAGATAGCGGGCAGTGTTTTTGCGTCTATATTTAGCACGTTTGAAAGACAGGTGCAAACTGGCACAGCGTTACGCGTGCAATGTTTTAGTTTGCACATGCAATATAGCGCTCGTTATTTGAGATCATAGTAGATCAGGCCCACAGTGTTTTATTCTGAAAATTAACAGGATGTTTTCATTTTGTTTTGGTGCCTGACTTCCTGTCCCGCTCCATCTGCTCTGTTGAGATTGGAACACAGCGGAGTGGATCCAGTGGAAGTTAACACATTGACTAGAATAGAAACCTATCAGATCCAGTGCCGTGACAGACCGGAGCTGGATCTGGTGGAATTTGGCTGTTAGACGATCCCGCTTTTGTCCGATGGGTTTTAAGGAAATATATATATCATATTGGGGTCAGTATGGTAGCTTAACTTTCAACAAAGTGGATCACAAATGAAACATAAATGATGACACGATAAAAGGAAAGAGTGCGTGTGGAAGTTAACACATTGACTAGAATAAAAACCATCAGATCCTGTGCTATGACGGATCGGAGACGGATTTGGCCGACACATGGAAGGGACAAATTAAGCTTGTATGTGGTTTTGTATTTGTCCAAAATGGACCAGTTGGAAGAAGAAGGAGAAGAAAGCTGAGCTCTTGTACACTAAAGAATACATATTGATAGCCACATGTGAAGGTAAGAAACTTGACAAATGGAGGCTCATACTTCTCATTTATCACAGCAGCTCCTTGTCCTTGAAGGCAAACGCTGCTTATAGAGCTTCACATACAGGAGCGGTGAGCAAGGGCAGGGGCGCATTTCAATCTAAACTCTGTCTCCTGGATATCACTAGCAAACTGCACCTCTGATCTCTGGTATGTCATGCCGGCTCAAACGTTGAGCCTGCCTGCTGGATGAGGTTTAGGTAACATAAAGGAGCTGGGGTATGTGTATTTGTGGGCAGAAAAAGCAAACTGTTACTTGTCATGGTAATTTACAGCTCTTTTACAGCTCTTCTCTGCTCAGTGGCCTCACACAGCTTTTGATTGGAACTGGAGTTTGCTGACGTTAGCCTAAATGGCAATATTCCAATGGTGATTTAGAGTTTATATTCAAAGTGAAATCATTCCTCCACTCATCAAAAATTATTCACCAACACTGGATGAGGAACACAAATCATAAGCACCATGATGGATTGCACATTAGTCTGGGTCTGAACAGCAGTATTTCCACTCAGACAGAAGGAATGAGTTAGGTGCAGCTCTCGTTTTCTGCAGAGACACTATTCTCTGTTCCCCTTCTGCTTTTTCACATATTTGTCTTCCACAGATCCACACCCTCTGAGCTCTGCGGTTCCTCTTTGATGATATATTACTGGGGCTGGGTGCACTTTAAAGTGGCAAGGATTTACATAAGAATGGAGTGTATAGGGCTCTGAGGCACGAGCAGAGTCACTGAAAGGTTAGATCCACAGCCGGGGCTCCTGCTGGTGATAAATGGGACAAGAGCACAGTTTCCAAAGATGCTTATGAACAGAGTAAGCAATACTGAAGGAAGGAATCGACAAAACACTGGAGATGTTTAATGCTCTATTCATTCAGAGAGTGGTGAAGAGGGAGCATGAAATGTGAAATGCATTATGGCTTCTGTTTTTCCTTGTGTGTCTGTGTGTGTGTGTGTGTGTGTGTGTGTGTGTGTGTGTGTGTGTGTGTGTGTGTGTGTGTGTGTGTGTGTGTGTGTGGATGAGGATAAAGAAAGGTCTCCCATCCATTGAATGCCTTTCTATGAGCCACATTAGATTAGGCAGCCAGACTAAGTGCTCTCCATTGCAGGCAGCTTTTTAAAAAATTCTGCTTTCTGCCTGAACTCTGTACTCAGGACCAGAAGAACCGGGTGCAGAAACCATAGACTGTAAATAAAAATGGACAGCGTTGCTCCGCCTCTTCCAGTTGTACAGTTCTGAAGCCAAAAAATCCCTCTCCTGGGCGCAGCCATTGTGCAGCCAGAGCCTGTGAAGCCACTGTAATAACCTCCGCCCTACAGTGTAGCGTCACAAGACTTTGAAGTTTCTCTCTACGGCGGCTGTGAATCAAAGGAAACCCGGAAGTAAAACCCCGTTTTTTAAACTCTAATAACTAATGAAAAAGAAACTTTTCAGAAAAAAAGAGGCCTTGAACACAAAACAGTCAAATACTAACTACATATCACCACAGCATACGGATGTGAGAAACGTTCGTACAACGTGTATTTATTTTTTAAAGTTTGACTGCTTTTTTGACCTATACTGCAGCCAGCCACCAGGGGGCAGACACACGGCTGAAAGCCTCACCACCAAGGCCTTATCTGGCACGCTTGGCAGAAACCTGTCCGCTTCCTGCATTGTAGGTTGCATTGCATTGTAGTTATGCTGCCATAGGCTTAGGCTGCCGGGGGGAACTGGCGCACTGACATGCACTAACGGGGGGGGGGGGGCCCCCCCCCCGTCACTTACTTTAACTCTCCCTGTCCCATTAAAGTTACTAACCATAGACCTTTCTGGAGTCCCTGAGCTCCCTTGTCTCGTAGGTTCCTCTGAGCTGCTGTAGACATCCTCCTGCTGTGGACGTTCCAGACTCCAGCTGATACGGACGTGCTGGACTCCAGCGGCAACAGCTACTACTACTTGTCTCATCACTATCACCGCTCCCTCTCTCTCTTATTCTCCTCTATCCCTCTTTCCAGACCCAACTCGGTCTCAGCAGATGGCTGTCTAACATGAGTCTGGTTCTGCTCGAGGTTTCTCCCTGTTAAAGGAAGTTTGTCCTCTCTGCTGTAACTAGCTAAATACTGTGAGGTGCAATGCTCATGGTGGATTAAGGTGGGGTCAGACTGAGTCTTAACCTGTCTTGGTGTTGGGTCTCTGTTCATAATTTGACATAGAGTGGTCTAGACCTGCTCTGTTTGTAAAAGAGTCTTGAGATAACGTTTGTTGGAATTTGGCGCTGTACAAATAAAGATTGATTGATTGATTGTCCTCCTTTTTCACTGTGTAATTAAATTAAAGCCTACGTCCATGCCTGACAGCTTTTAGCTTTGTGAAAGAGAAGTTAAAAGTGGTGAGACGCTTCAGGTGACTTCGATGGCTTGCATAACTATGTTTAAAGGGATCTCTGGAGAGTACAGAATCAAATATCAAACAGCTGACTCTGCTGTTCCTCTCAGCTTTAAAATAATGCTGCCATCGCTTGGCTCAGTGTCTTGGTTTTCTGGCCCTAAACTGTATTGTTTTGGTTCACTTACAGCCCACATGGTTTTCACCCACAGGAGGCAGCTGGAGCAAACTGCACAACCTGTGTATCACTCAAAAAATAGAAGCAGGCAGAAGTAAGAAAATATCTAGTGAGCATGGCCATATTCTGCAGCAGTTGTTGTGTAGAGAGAAAACCTCATTTACACCATTTAAAACCACTGGAAGTTTGTGCCTACGATGATTTTATGCAACCGATCTAAAACATTAGCCATGTAAATCTAAAAGGTGAAGATGAATCAGGTTTGTGTCATATGATCTCAAGTTTAATTCAATAATCAGCCATAGTTTTTTAATTCAACTTGAATGTCAGCTAGTGCTGGGTGATGATTCAATAACGATTATTGTTGAGATATAATTTTTCTTGATATAAATATAGAAAATGTTTGATAAAAAATTGATATAAATAAACATGTAATTACACCACCCAGCCACCTAAAAAGTGGCTAATGAGCCTTAAACGCTAGTTGCTACCCAACATTAGACAGAAGAAAAAGGCGGCATTGGACAGCCAATCATGTTGCAGGGTGAGAGGTAGGCGGGGCTTAAAGACGTTTGGAGCAGAATGTAAACACAGCTGAGAGGAGGGACAACGACACTGAAGAAAACTCAAAGCCTAGCAGCTCAAAGCAGAGTCGTTAGTCTGACACTGAGTCGACTCTGCATTAATCATTAACATAATAAGAAATTCAAGAATTTCTACCAGTCCAGTTGCCTTACGGATCAAGCTTTGGATTACCATGACCTGGATGACTGAGAGCCTTCACAGATTATTAACTTATTGCACTTCCTTAAATATACTGTCAGGATGTGGGTAAAGGAAGAGCATGGAGAAAACTTCTGCTGTGCATTTCGGACACGTTTAATGTCCACCGTAACCGTAGGACAACTGAACCCTGAATAACCGTGATGCATTCATGTTAGCACCATCAGAAATGATGGATTCAAGAAGCTCATCAGAAAACTAAATCCAGATACAAACTAACATGTCAGCTCCTGAGTCAGGATCATTGTCTTTCTATCCAACATGGAGTGCGGTTGCTTTCATACCCCAACACCAGAACCAGAACTGAAACCTAACAAACACACTGCATAACGAAAGATAATATGCTATAGAATTGGGAAATGCTCATTTCATTAGTTTCATTGTCAGAGGGAGATCTGAGCAGTTGTGACTGGCTATCAAAGCTAATGGATATTAGGAGGCTGTGTATGGAGTATGAGTGGGCAGACTCAACAGAAAGAAATGTGGTAATTAGCAAAAGCAATTCACCAAGCTGGATTCATGAAAGTGTTCAGCTCCTTGAACGCTTGGCTTTACATTCGTCTGAATTTTTGCAGCAGAAGAAGTGAGGGGCGTTAACAGAGCACAAACATCAGAACACAAACATGTCCTAACAAGGAGAGGAGTCTGCATCGCCACGTCTGTCTGATCAAACAGTACGGGTTCATGGAGCGCCATCACACCTGCATTTTTCTTTTCAAGCCATCGTGTTAAAATCAACTTTGTCTCATTTGATGCTGTGTTCATTTACGAGCATGTTACACTTCCTAACAGCCGGAGGCTGCAAGTACTTTCACAGCATCTGAGGTTCAAAGTGATGTTGTTTCCTGATGTGCCTCCTCATATTAACTGTACCTGGCATCAACACTTTGTCTTTATTTACCCTCTACAGTGTTGATGCCAGTGAGGAAAGTGTGAAGATGGCAGCATACACCGTATAAATAATGGACGTAGTATCTGTGACGTCACCCATATGTTCCTTAGTGCTGTTTTGAACCCAATCATCGGCGGTGGGGGCCATATTGGAAATGTTGAACTCAAATTACCTTAGTGTGAGGTAAAGAGGCAGAGTTTGAGCATCCTAGCCAACAGCTATGTGTTCCTGCCTGTCAGTCAAGTCAGTCATGTCCTTATTTGGGCAAAAACTCGTAATCTTAATATCTTCTGAACCGTCGCGTTAGAAATAAATTCACCCCCCATACAGTGTGTGCTGATAGAGATATGAGCTACGTAGAGCTGAGCTGTTTTTTGAACCAGGCTGTAAACATGTTTATTTCTGCTGTAAAGATCGCCTTCTTTGAATGGGTGTGTATGTGGTTTCTGGTGTTTCTGAAGCCAGCCTCAAGTGTACGCTCGATGAATTGCAGTTTATAACACTTCCACATGGGCTTCATATTTTGAGACCGGGGGTTGCCGCTTTGATGGCAGATTGGGGTTAATCTTACTTTGATGTGTAGGTTTTTCAAGAGTGACACAGCCATCTCATTAATCTAGTTAAAGCTGGGGTTGGTAGTCAGATTTAGACGGAGTCCTGAGGAAATGCAGGAGGAGTGAAACTCACTTCTTTCAGGCATGTCTGCGTAGTTAATTGGTGCCACAATGAAATGGTTTTCAGACACTGACAGCACTAAATGTGCACCTAAACACACCTGTTGCCTATTGATTCAAATAACTGAAGCTGTGGATTCAAGAAGCCATCTAAAGACATATGGAGCCTAATTAGAGATAAAATCTGGTTATGTTTCAGCTGCTGCACATTTCCCTTTCATTCTTTTTGTCGTCCTGATTGAATTTCCCTTTGAAGCACTTCTTGCTATCACCCCTCCCCCTTGCAGATGAAGACATATCTTGGACAGCGGAGGCTGCAGGATTGTTCTTTAATCACACAACAGTCTGCTGATGTCATTCAAAGGATAAATTAGAGTAAAATAAAGACACTCTGGAGCCAGATCTCTGAGGCCTTCTCAGAGTCTCCAAGGTAAATGAGGACATGAATAGGCTGGGGTGGATGACATCATCAGCTTTAATACGCTCTCTTTTTGCCTCACTTGTCAAAGACTGTGACAACACGAGCCGTAAGTGGGAACAAAAGCCGGAGGTGGAAATATTTCTCCTTGTTCAGGATGAAAGCTTCATGCAGCAACAAGTGGATGTGCTCTGCTCTCACTTTCAGACCTAATGAGAAACCAGAGACTGTTGCTTATTAGCATTAACTTTTTGTTCCACTTAAAGGTTGTAGAGTTGATTTATTATCAGATGTTTCTTTGGGGAATTCACTCCTGAGTAACAGCCATACAAACAGAAAGAAGCAAAGCATGCAGCACCAAACTGAACCTTGCTTTAAGCATCACAGGAACCTCTATTTATGAGTGAATTAATTGCCATCCGACTAACTACAGCAATGTGCCAAATACTGTTGGTGAGGCAGTGCATTGGCTTGGTCTCTCAGAGTCACTCTGGAAAACCTCTCTGTGATGGCAACACTACAGGACTTCTGCCAGGTTGTAAGAACTGAGTTATTTTCTGACATTATGTTACTTTCTACCAGAAAAGTGAAGCTCATGATAAATGAGCAGCTTTCTGAGCAGAGGGTTAGAGACTGTGTAAAGAAAGGTTTTGAAGCAAACACTCAATAACACTCTTTATAATATAAAGATTAATAACAAAAGAAAAGTAACCAGTCCACTTTCTGGAGTTTGGAATGTAAAATACAGTTATGGGCATCTAGTACTGGTCTTCAGCCTTGTCCCTCTTGTACAGAGATGTTACACCCAGGAACAGCCTCGAATGGGCCTCCTCTGGCACTCTTATGATTCAGACCCATCTCCTCCTCTTTCGTTCTCACGTACTGCAACCCTCCCTCCTTTTTTTTCTATTTCTTTCTTTCCTTCTATACGTAGGGCCCTAAAGACGGTTATGGTATATGGACTTGTACTTATATAACGCGTTTCTAGTCTTTCTGACCACTCAAAGCGCTTTTACACTACACGTCACATTCATCCATTCATACCCATTCACTCACTGATGGTAGCGGCTGCTAATGTAAGGGACCATCAGTGTTAGCTAATCTCATTCGTACACATTCACACACCTTTGAACAACAGAGGGAGCAATTTGGGGTTCAATGTCTTGCTCAAGGACACTTCGGCATGTGACTGCGGAACTGGGATCGAACCGCCTACCTTCCGAGCTACGGAGCTACGGGCGAATCTCCTAACAAGCTTTTCAACAACATTTGATATGTTGCCTTTGCACTATTGTCGATCAAATAAAGATCATAAATGATCTGCAAACCAAAAAGTGTGTTTTTATAAACACTTTGCACTGTGTCCCGGCGTTTTAACATTGGGGTTATTTAAATTGTCTGTGATTAAAGCTAGGGTTGGTAGCAACGGAAAACAAGCATGAATTTGAATGTAGTATTTCCTCAGGACTCCGTCTAACCCCTCCCCCCCCCCTCATGCACGAGTGCCGCTGATTCTCGACCATATGATGGTGACTGATTCCAAACCGGTCCTCAGCACATGGTTTGTGTTTTGCACTACGTCAACTCATGTCTCACTCAGCGGTAAGAAAACACCAAAACATTCTCATAGTGAAAGTTAAAAACACAAACAAACAGGAAATGTACGCTCTGCAGGAGGCGGGCAGAACGGCAGGACGGGATTTGATTGGTTTCATCATTTGGCTCCTGATGGCAGGGATTGGTTGGTGTTTTCCCAGGTTTACTCCGGCTGTAGACAGCAGCTTTTTTTACCTCTTTTTTAAGAACACATTATGTATTGATTACCATCAGGACATAAGATCATTTTAACCAGTAGAACAAAAAGTGGATCTAAATCTGACTACCAACCATAGCTTTAAATGAGACAGTTTGATGTAAATGCATATGAAAATTACTTTTAAAGAATTGCACATCACTGGTCAATGATTTAACGTGCATGCAAAATAGAAAATGCTTTCTGGGAACTGTCTCAAGGCTAGAGCTCCATCCATATAGTACAGTTCAAAGGCCAACATTTTTTGATGGTAAAAAAAGCTCAGATGTTTTTAGAGTTGCTGCTCTGGTGTCTTGCTTTCATTCTACACAGACCTGATCTAGCTGTTTCCCTCTGTTTCCAGTCTAAATAATAATAATAATAATAATAATAATAATAATAATAATAATAATAATAATGCATTTTATTTAAAATGCGCCTTTCTTAGCACTCAAGGTCATAGTACAGGGCAGAGTTTAAAAACAATATCAAAATTAAAGCTGGGGTTGGTAATCAGATTTAGATCCACTTTTTGTCATACTGGTTAAAATGATCTTTATGTCCTGATGGCAATCAATACATGATGTGTTCCTAAAAAAGAGTGAAAAAAAGCTGCTATCTACAGCCGGAGTAAACCTGGGAAAACACTAACCAATCACCGTTTTTTGGCTCCCCAAATTTTAAACCAATCAAATCCCGTCCAGCCGTTCTGCCCGCCTCCTGCGCGTACATTTCCCCTGCGTGCACTCCTCCGAGTCCCCGTCTCCTGCCTCTACTTCCCCTGACTCTACTGACTGCCCCTCTCGCTCGTCCTCGGGCCTGTCCCCTCTGACCTGATGAGGTGCTTTGCTCAGGACTGTAGTCCAGATCAGAGTCTAAAAAGCTCTCACCAACAAGCAGAATAATTAATGACGTTCAGTAAGTCCTACAGAAAATATATATTTATTGTAGCGTCCGTCCGGACGCTGTAGTGATGACGAGCCGATTCGTGAACACGTTGAGCTTTAATAACCGGTCACTGTCGGCCGTGATCACGCCAACCAACAAAACAACAATCAATGTTTGAATGAATGAAGAACTTCTCCTCTTGTCTCTCCTCTCTCCCACTCGCACACCCTACACCTCTCCTGATGCCTTCACTGACCGTCAACACTGTAGGAATTAAGAACATCTACACTGAACACGTTTAACAAACAGTAGAGCTGTTACAGTATTATATATGTGTTATAACTTTTCTCCTGATATCATGTCACCAGTACAACTGGATAATGCTAGCATGATAGTTGTAGAGTACTAACAGCAGCCATGTTTGTTTGTGTTTTTAACTTTCACTATGAGAATGTTTTGGTGAGGACCGGTTTTGAATCAGTCACGATCATATGGTCGAGAATCAGCGGCACTCGTGCATGTGAGGGGGGGGGGTCGTTTTGGAGGAGCTCTGAGGGAGGAGGGGAGGGGTTAGACGGAGTCATGAGGAAAAACTACATTCAAATTCATGCTGGTTTTCCGAGACTACCAACCCCAGCTTTAAGCTGCTAAAATCAACAAGGCATGATACAGTGCAATTAATACAAACAAATGAAATGATCAGGATCAGATGCAGTGCAGTGAAGGGGTGTAATCTGAGTGAATATGACAGTTTAAAAAGATGTGTCATGAGATGTGATTTAAAAATGGAAAGAGAGTCCATATTACGGATGTCTGGTGGGAGGGAGTTCCAGAGGCGGGGAGCAGACCGGCTGAAGGCTCTGGACCCCATGGTCAAGCAGGCGGGTGGTGAAGTGAGGTGAATAGAAGAAGAACACCTGAGAGTGCGGCTGGGTGTGTTGATGTAGAGGGGTTCAGAGAGAAAAATAAATATATAAATGCTAGTGTTGCTGACCGTGCCCCAGCTCCACTGACATACCGAAACCATCTTCTCTCCTAACTTACAGGAGGAATAAGAATATGTACTTCTTCCGTTGCTTAGCGCCGCTCCAGTGGCTGCTTGTTGCAGCAGCTCTCTCTTCGTTGACTCTTTTTTCACATCTGTTTACTTATCTTTGTATTTGGAGCCTGTCATGACTTTTAATGACTCATTTGTTGGCCATCGACACCAAACTGGCTACGTTTGCAGTGGTGTTTTTACCATTTTTGTTCTGTGTCCGGAGATCCTGCGTGTATCCATGGTAACATTGTTTACATACGAGATCAGCTGTTGGCAGCCCGTAGCATGTTGATGCTAAACGATGCTAGGCCCCATGTTCCCTACGAGCTGAGGAGAATTAGGCAAGCTAAGAAAAGACAACATGGACCTGTCCTTCCACCCACCGTTATGAGGAATGTAAGATCTATCTACGATAAGGTGGACGAGCTAACCCAGCACCAGAGGGAATACTGGCAGAGTAGCATCATGCTAACAGAGCTAACACCGGACACGAACGCCACATTGGAAGGATTTCACCTGCTGTGGGCGGACAGGATACAGGAGAGCAAGACTGAACTAACTGGTGAAGGAGGCCAGCTCAGTCCTGGAACCTGTGGAGGTGGTGGCTGACAGGAGAATTATGGCCAAGCTGTCGTCTTTGATGAACATTTCTTTTCTACACAGCGTGCACAATTATTAGGCACGTGAGTATTTTTGTGAATATGTTAAAAACTATGTTAACAGTCGTTTTCAAATTTGTCAAGAAGTCAGATAGTGAATATATTTCTTCAACTGTGTGGTTAAAATGATGCTTTTTAAAGTACGTTGGCTGTATTTGTAAATTAATGCAGAATCTGCAGAAATGAGCGTGCCACATTATTATGCAAGTTGGTGATAAGAGCATATAACTTGTAAAAATTAAGAACTAGGCACCATTTTAAACGTTCTATTGATTGAAAATAATAATATTTACTACAACTGTATTCAAACTTCAACAAAAACAACTGTTTTCTTTACATTTGTTTCATGAGGCGATCCTCTTTTGTATTTTCCTGCATGGAGGAAAAGACATTCAGCTCAAGTGAAAAAGATGCTAGTGTTCATGCATGAGCACAATGCACCGTCACATGCCTCACGTTATTCCCAGGACAGGATGACATCTCAGGGCTTTAAAGAGGATCGCCTCATGAACTGGCCTGCCTGCTCACCTGATTTCAACCCGACTGAGAACTTGTGGTCAATAAAGAAGATAATTTACAGTAATGGCAGAAATACAGCTCAAAGAGCCTCTTTGGAAAGCCATACAAGGTACAGCTCACAGAGTCAGCAGAGAAGTCATCAGAAACCTCACTGAATCAGTTTACAGTGACCTCTGACCCTCACTGAAAGAAAAGGAGCTTACATTGGACATTTGAGAAACACTTTAGATTTGAAATGTTTTAAAGACATTAACAGTTTTATTTTGTAAACAAATGTAAAGAAAACTGTTGTTTTTGTTGAAGTTTGAAAACAGTTGTAGTAAATATTATTTTCAATCAATAGAACGTTAAAATGGTGCCTAGTTCTTAATTTTCACGAGTTATATGCTCTTATCACCAACTTGCATAATAATTTGTCACACTCATTTCTGCAGATTCTGCATTTATTTAAAAATACAGCCAACGTACTTTAAAAAGCATCATTTTAACCACACAGTTGAAGAAATATATTCACTATCTGACTTCTTGACAAATTTGAAAACGACTGTTAACATAGTGTTTAACATATTCACAAAAATACTCACGTGCCTAATAATTGTGCACGCAGTGTATATATATTCTTGTTGCAATTCTTGTACTGTACACCTTCTTGTTTGCTGCTGTAACTCCATGAATTTCCCTGTTGTGGGACGAATAAAGGAGTATCTTATCTTATCTTATTAGCCTCTGAGAAGTCATACATTTCCCTTTGTTTTTAAATGTTGGTGTAAGCACATAATCTTGGATTGCAAAATCAAAGAGGCATTTTAAAACAGCACATATAGCAGTTTAAATACATCTGTTTAGCATCTCTGTGAACATGCAGCAATGTAAGACTTAATGCATTTCCAACCAGAGCTCCTAATTAATTTAGCGGTCAGCTGGTCTAGATAAGGTTTGAGTAAACAAGCCTTGACTGTACGGATTGAGGCTTCATGGCTACAATTTGCATAATCATTGCATCGTTACATAACAATAACGAGAAGCTATTTCATATTCATTTCAGATTATTTCACATTTGTTTTTTGGAAGCAGGTCAAGTAAATCAACAGCATGGGGAGAATATCTGTGGGATTTTACAGAACTGAAGCCCAAAACCAGATTATTCATCTGAAGATGTGCAAACAGCCTTTTCTTCTTATGTTGTGTTCACTCTCGATTACAGCGTACAGTTGGGAACACGCAGATTTAATGTTTCTATATTAAGAACTTTGTGCAGCAGGAACAGTAAGTGGAGCTACACAACGGGCTGCTTTTCAGGTGAATGGTGAGGAAGCCTGGATGTCCCTGAGCATTCCCCTCTGTCACGATGATTTACAATAAAGCCCAGGAAGACTCCGTATGTGGGCTGCCACATCAACATAATCTGAATCCTTATGTAGCAGCTGTAGAGCTTTCACATCCCTGAGGCTGTTGGTTTGAAAAAGGAATCCTGGGACCTGAGTGCCTCCAGTTTATAGATATGTGTGCAGTACAATGCCATAACTACTTCTGTGTCTTTAAAATTGTGTTCATGAACCATCTGAACATCTGTTTTGTTGTTGTTGATGTTGTTAAAAAGCCGCAAAGAGCTTCTTTTACCCACAGAAGTCAGATAAGCATTACTGTCTTTTTAGCTTTCATACAGCTTGTAATTTGATTCAATCTCACCTAAAAAAGATCACAGATGTCTTGCTTTTGAAGTCTTTGTGTGAGTGACAATGATAATAATGTGGAGGCTGAATGAATTTAGTGCAGTAATCATCAGAAGGTCATTCCAGGAAGAATAAAGGAACCCAGACATCTGTTAAAATCTGTTAAAGAAAGAAGTGATCAGCAAAGAGAGATTAACTCACCCTCTCCTCCTCCTCTCTGAGGTCTGGCATGGTGCTGACACACAGCGTCACAGCAGTGATTGCTACAAATACCACTGACAAACAGGCGAAGATCTTCCCTGGCAGGCCGGAGTGAGGGTTCTCCACCATGTCCCGAAGTCGTCGCATGCAGCCCCCCGAGCAGGTCTCCTCCACCTCTGGAGGGAGCTGCTGATTCTCCTCACAGGACTGTGGAGAGGTGAGATCATCCTCCTCCTCCTCCAGCCTCTGCTGCTCCTTGTACTCCTCTTGCCTGAGCCGCAGCTTCCTGAGGCAGCACCAGTCCAGGTTGTCCTCCTCCACCCCCCAGTACAGCAGCTCCTCCTGGAAGGACAGGGCGCACATCTCCCTCAGCAGGCGCAGCTTCCCCGCAGCCAAGAAAGAAACGATGGTGCGGAAAGCTGACGGGCTTCGATCAAAGAAGTACTCGTTACGGCTGCCGTCGTAGTCGTCACACACGTCCATGATCTCGGCCTCATTGCTACAGCCGCGCAGCTTGCCCAGCCGAGTCAGGGGGAACTCCTCCAGCGTGGACCAGGGGATGCAATACTTGATGCCCCCAACGTTGATAATGGCTGCTCCATCAGCCAGGCCAATCTCATCTCCATCCTGTTGGCGAGACTGGGGCTGAAGAAGGAGCTGGGCCCGCTTGTAGAACAAACCCTTCTTAGGGACGACCTCCTGAGTGTTCTCCACACGGCCGAAGTGGAACGGCGTAAACTGCTGTTCAGTGCTGCCAGCTAGGAATGCAACTTCCTGGTACATTACTGCTACTGATGGACTCTGTCCTGCACAATACGATGGAGAGGAACTTCACAGGGTCTGTGAGGTGACTAGTTGCTCGTCACCCATTCAGCAACACAGTCTGACTCTGTAGGGCAGAGAAGAAAAGTAACCTTTACTCAGTGTTTATGCTAAACATGAAATGTCACTGTGTGAAGAGTCTGAAAGTGGAGCTGGTGTGACTGGAACTGATAAGTTTGGTCCTCTCTGGGAGCTGAGCGTTGGACTGCCTTTCTTTCTTTAGATATGATAAACCATCACCAGACCAATTCAACTCTGTGAATATGATCTGTCCGATTCATTCCCTTTTTTCAGAGAGAATCGGTCGCTTTTGGACAAGCCTCTAAAAGCAATCGGAGAGAAGAAGCGACGTAGAACAGAGCGGCAGAAAATGCATAATGACAGTGTTTAACGGCAGATCCATTTCCTCTCTCTCTTCAGCTGTCCTTTCAAATAAATGCAAAACGGCCAAAAATATAACTTGAGAAATGTTAAGATGGAATAAAAGTTTGTGATAAAAGCTTCAGGTCAAACATAAAGTTGCACAATCATGATGTCTCTTTTTTTTGTCAAGGCTGAAATTAATGAATTTAACTTCTGATTAGCTGAGGTGTTTTGAGCATAGACTGTATAAAATATACCCATTTGTTTCTTAAAGGTGACATATCACACTTTTTTCATCAATATATATTGGTCTAAGAGGTCCCCAAAACATGTCTTTAAAGTTCATGCTCAAAAAAACACTTTGAAATCAGATTTTGGCATGCCTGAAAAACCCTCTTCTTCAGTCCTCCTCAGAACACTCTGTTTTCCCTCTGACCACGCCCCCTCAGGAAGTGGATGTGCCTCGGCTGTCCAGCACGTTGATCTACTGTTTACATGTTGGCTGAATATACACAGCTGCTGTTACTTCAACCCTCTGAATCTGATCCAGAATCTGATCCTGACGGAGAGGCGCCTGCAGCAGGACCTTTCTGAAGGATTGGTCACAGATTTAGTGTTTCTTGTTGTTTTATTTATCAGTATGTCGACGTGTGTCTTTGTACACAGCCACGAACATGTAGCTATGTGGCTATGCTAACTAGTGCTAGCACTTATCTATGATAAATAAAAAATAATCCACTAGATCTTCAAATCTGCAGACGTGGGGAGTAAAACCGACCTCTAACAGAAAGGCAGCAGGACCTTTCTGAAGGATTGATCACAGATTTAGTGTTTCTTGTTTTATTTGTCAGTATGTCGACGTGTGTCTTGGTACACAGCTACAGCTACAGCTATGAACATGTAGCTATGTGGCTATGCTAACTAGCGCTAGCACTTATCCATTATAAATAAAAATCATCCACGTGGGGAGTAAACCGACCTTTGTGTTTATTAAGACAGCCTACAACTAGCATGCCTCCCTCCTAAGCTCCTTGTTAGCACACATGTGTGCAGGTAATGAAAAACAGAGGAGGGATTCAGTATTATTTTATACAGTCTATGGGCTGAACAAGCTCCGAGCTCTGACTCCGTGATAGACCGGATATTGTTGTTACGTAACAAAAACACTGAAGTCTGAAACGGCTCGTTTCACACACATTTACAGAAAGGTGGAGAAATCAGAACAGGGGCAGAATGGATTTTTTCATTCTCAGGGGGTTTGTAGACAGGCCAGGGAAACATATTTCAGGTAGAGAACCATTAAAAAGTCAATTTTGCATGATATGTCACCTTTAAGCGCTGTTTTTGGGCTAATCGGCGGCGGCAGCCATATTGCTGCTGTCGAGCAACTGTGATGTAAAGAGGCCTCCTAGCAGACAGCTACAGTGTTCCCGCCTGTCAATCAAGTCAGCTGTGCCTCTCATTGGAAAACTCAATATCTTTGAAAGTACCACGTTAGAAATAAATTCAACCCCCATACAGTGTGTGCCGATAGAAAAATGAGCTATCCAGACTACACTCGTCTTTTGAACCAGACTGTAAATATGTTTATTTCTGCTGTAAAGATCTGCTTTTTTTTATTTCAAATATTTTTATTGAGTTTTGAACACATATGACAATACAAAACACAGCACACCCAAATACAAAAAAAAAAAAAAAAAAATAAGACAGAAAACACCGGGGTTGGGCGGTAATGTTCTACATTGCCACAGATGGTACTGTATTGTGCAAAACAAGGAAGACGAACAGGTCTCTGCGGCAGTGATAGTAATACCTGACATAGTGCAATAGCCCTTCCCACCCTCCCATCTCCTCCCTCCATCCCCAGCTGTCCTGAAAAATTGAGGCGTAATATGTAAGAGTCAGTTTGCAGCGCACCACACAGAGTCAGATCTTACTTCTTATGCCAAGGGCCGTATAAAAGCTCATCTTATGATGGTTTAGTTTGGGTGTCATGAAAGTAGACTAAGAAAGGGTCCCATGTCTCATAAAATTTCCTCTTCGAGCTACTGATAGAAAAACGTAGCATCTCGAGTTTAAGACAGGACATTACATCCTGACGCCACTGGTCAAGCGTGGGCAGGGCAGCACCCTTCCATTTTAGCAGGATTGTACGTCTGGCCAAGAGCAAGGCAAAGGCAACCATGCGGTGTTCTGTAGGAGTGAGGTGGGGGTTATCTCCACCAGCAATACCAAACAGGGCAAGAGTAGGGCTAAGATTTACATTTTTCTGTAATACTTTAGACAAGGTGTGGAATATATCATGCCAGAATTTCTGCAACTTAGGACACAGCCAGTACATGTGTATCAGGGAAGCATCATTACAATTGCACTTGTCACAGGTGGGAGTTATATCGGGGTAGATACTGGACAGCTTGACCTTGGACATGTGAGCCCTGTGGACCACCTTAAATTGAAGCAGACAGTGTCTAGCGCAGATGGAGGATTTATGTATTGATGATAGAATGGAGTCCCATTGGTCATCAGATATGTGTCCCAAGTCCTGTTCCCAAGCCGCCTTAATCTTGTCCAGTGGTGAACTTATCAGCTTCGAAATGGTATTGTGTAATTTGGACAGTGCACCTCTGGACAGTGGATCGAAGGAGAGAAAGGTGTCAATTGGGTTAGCTATGGGTACTGAGGGGAAACAAGGCACAACCGAGCGGACATACTGTCTGACCTGTAAATACCGAAAGAAATGTGTTTTGGGTAGGTTGTATTTCTCAGTCAGTTGATTAAAGGAAACAAAACAGCCGTCTTCAAACATGCACGCAAATGACCTGATGCCCCTTTCATGCCAGGTCCGAAAAGTCGAGTCAGAGCGCGAGGGGGTGAAAAGGTGGTTGGAAGCAATCGGACTCAGAGGGGAGAAGAGTTTGTATCCAAAAGATCTCCTAAATTGGGTCCACACCCGAATGGTATGACGCACTACTGGGTTATTCAGTGATTTTGGTAAGGGGCAGTCAAGCGGCGCACCGAGGAGTGCAGGAAGGGAGACATCTCGGCATGAGTTCAGCTCCAGAGATGTCCAGTCTGGACCGTCCGACTGGAGATAAAAGCGGGTCCAAAAAGTAATACAACGAATATTGGTAGCCCAGTAATAATGTCGGAAATCGGGGAGTCCCATACCTCCGTCCCTTTTGGGTCTCTGAAGCAGGGCTTTGCTAACTCGAGGCCTCTTGCCCTGCCAGATGTACGAGGAGACAATGGAATCTAGTGAGACAAAAAACGATTTTGGAATAAATACTGGAACACACTGAAACAAATATGTAAATTTTGGGAGTATGTTCATTTTTATAGAGTTAATTCGCCCAGCGAGCGATAATGCAAGGGGGGACCACTGTGACAATAATGTTCTGACCTGGTTCAGCAGGGTAATAAAGTTTTCTTTTAAAAGGTTCTTAAACTGCCGGGTAGCTACCACTCCCAAATAAGTAAACTGTCTCTCTTCAATTTGGAATGGGACACTACTGTAGTCTAAGTCAAACGCCTCTCTGTTTATTGGAAACAGTTCACTCTTGTGCATATTGATCTTGTATCCAGATATAGATCCAAATTGCTCAAGCAGGGAGAGCGCTGCTGGAAGAGAGGTATCTGGGTCCGAAATAAATAGCAAGAGATCATCTGCGTATAAAGACACCCTGTGCTCTATACCCCCTCTCCAAATACCAGAGACACCCCGGCTGTTCCGGAGAGCCATTGCGAGCGGTTCGATCGCTAAGTCAAAGAGAATTGGGCTTAGTGGGCAACCCTGGCGGGTGCCGCGACCTAATGCAAAGGGCTGAGAGACTGTGCTGTTAGTTTGAACTTTAGCAATGGGAGAAGCATACAATAATTTAATCAAGGCTATAAGTAGCGGGCCTAAGCCAAAGTTTTCCAAGACTTTAAACAAATATTTCCACTCTACGCGATCAAACGCCTTCTCGGCATCTAGTGATACAACACATTCAGGGACATCACCAGAGCTCGAGTAGAGAATGTTAAATAAGCGTCTGACGTTAAAGAAGGAGTGTCGGTTCTTTATAAAGCCAGTCTGATCCTGCGCTATTATTAAGGGGACAACTTCCTCCAACCTGCGTGCCAGTGCCTTAGCGAGGACTTTCGCATCTGTGTTCAACAGGGAGATTGGTCTGTACGAGGCACAGTGGGTGGGGTCCTTACCCTTTTTAGCTATAAGAGTGATACGAGCCTCGTTCATCGACTGAGGGAGTGAGCCATTCTTAAGAGACTCTGAAAAGACAGTAGCAAGGTGTGGAGAGAGAAGTGCTGAAAATTTCTTAAAAAATTCAGCTGGAAAGCCGTCAGGGCCAGGGGATTTCCCGGATTGCATGGATGAAATAGCTAGGGCTACCTCCGCCTGGGACAAAGGGGTCTCCATTTTCTCCACCAACTCTGGTGGAATGGTTGGGGTGGGCAGGGGGTCAAGAAAGGCCTTAATAGCTGCATCATCACCGTTAAATTGTGAGGTATACAGTTGGGAGTAAAAGCTTTTAAAGGTATCATTTATCTTGGTGGGGTCTAGAGTAGTGTCTCCGCTGTCTGTGTGAATACTTGTTATAAGTTGTTTAGCCCTTAATCCCTTTAGTTGATTAGCTAGTAGTTTCCCAGTTTTTTCACTATGTTCATAGTAGGTGCTTTTGCTTTTTGACAGAAGATTTTCCGTTTGGTAAGTGGTAAGTAGGTCAAACTTAGTTTTCAGTTCCAACCGTTCATTGTATAGTTCTGGAGTTTGTTTAAGTGCATATTGTCGATCGATTTCTTGAATTTTGGATACCAATTCCAGCTGTTCCTTCTGAGACTGTCTTTTCTTATTAGCAGTGAACGCTATAATTTGCCCCCTCAAGTACGCCTTAAATGCATCCCAGACCACAAGAACAGAGACAAGATCTGCTTTTTTGAATTGGTGTATGTGGTTTCCGGTACTTCCAGAGCCAGCCTCAAGCGGATCCTCAATGAACTGCAGTTTTTAGCACTTCTGCATTGGACTCATATTTTTAGACCGGAGGTTGATGCTTGTTTTGGGGAGACTTGGCCAGGCTGATTACTGTAAAAACAACACAACTCAAAACCTAATTCACTATTTCATATCATATTTTCTATTTCATTTTGAAACATTTGGGGTAAAGTATTACCCGCACCAAGTTCCTAAGTTTAAGTGAGAGTTCTGCAAAATATGACTTGTGATCTAAGATTTTCTGTCATCATTTTGATCTATATCTATATATATTTTTTTTTTAACAGCTAACATGTATTTAAAAAAGAAAAAAAAATGAAACTATAGAGGTCATGCTTGTTAGTGTTAGGAGTGAGTTAATGTCTGTATAAGTCCTTTACTTTATTTTTTTGTTCTGTTTGTTGATTTTGTTTTTGTTTGTTGTTTCATGTTACTGTTAATGTAATTGTCCCCTGTGTTTTACTGTTTTATTTTTTATTTGTTTGGGTGTCATCTACATTATGTTAAATGTTCAAAAAATAAATTATACAAAATAAACAAAATGTAATCACTTGTTTTGGTGGAACTGGATGATATCTTATGGATTAAATATTTTCTTCTCCCCTCTGAAGTCCTCCATCTGAAGATTTCCCTGCTGGATAGATTAATCTAATGAACATTAACTCATTAGATCTACACAGATAAGTAGTGTGAATGAAATCTTGAAGCACATGGAGATTTTTTTCACCACAACAGGACGTGGAACACCAGGCACAGTCGACTCTGCAGCCTGGGGGAGGGGAGACATTTAACTGAATGAAAAATCCAAACACAACGCTGTAGAAATGCTCCACCTTAATTCATGCTCAAGAATAGAAATCTAATTCCCCAGTAATGTATTATAACACACCACAATTCTCTTTTGAAAGAATACAAGGAAAACATATATGTAAGGGATAATGTATAGTTAGCAGGTAGTTATGGGAAAAATAACCCCTTCAGGTTGGACAAGACCGTGACATTAATAACAACCTGCTAACCATACATTATCCCACTTATTACTTGGATAATAACTTAAGATACAAACACGCTGTTAAAAACATTGATTAAAGATGATTTATTGATTTAAATGATTTATGTTTACAGTTTTTAAAAATAGTCCCAGTGATTCCTCGTCAGTGATCGTTCCATGGTGATGGATTCTTCTCTGCCTGTTGCTGTGGGTTGAACATGAAACTGTCCTCATTCAGCTCTCCTTCTTCTCTGAGCTCTGTGGTTCACACACCTTTAAAAAGAAACTAATGTCACAACTTTGAACCCTGCTGCTATCATCACCACCGCTCATGGTTGAAGTTTCTTTGTAGAGATCACCAACCTAAAGTTTCTCTCACCTGCTCCGCTCCTTCATCATATTGATGGACAGGATCCAAGATGGACACGTATGTAGCCTGCTGATTTAGCATGCTAACTGAAGCTAACATTTTAGCTATATTGTATTGATGCTAACGGAAGCTAACAGTTTCCCCTCACCTTACGGTCTATGGTGTCAACAAGCAGAAGCTAAATGTGTCAGAACTCTTTACTGTGGATTGATTTGACATGATGTGTGATCAGTTTGTCTCTGGTGTTGATCATGTTAGTGAAAGTTAATAACCGTCGTCAAGGGGTTTTGACCAATCAGAATCAAGCTTCTTACACAGCCGAAAGATCAGTAAGATAGCCGTGTAATAATGGTTGTCAGGCCTTATGCCCTGATCACAGACCAGGGCCCATATGCACATCCAGCAATTACACAAACAGGACCATTAGCCTTAAAGTGCCATTATGGAACGGCCCATTTGGCTGTAGCGTTATCCGCATGCACGACTGCAAATAATTGGCCAATTAACTAATTGCGCCATGAAAGCGAGGCTGGTGCAAAACGTCATATGTCCAGGGAACCTCCTGGAAAACCCCGATCCAACAAATTCAAACTGCACATGCCTGCTACGCATAAACAACAATAAACATGGCGAGCAGTACCGCTGTGACTGAGAGAAGATCAAGAAAAAACAATGTTTCAGCAGAAGAAGAAATGGACATTTGATTAGAAGAATATAGAATGATAGAATGAGCAAACAGCTGTTATCAGCAAGTCAATCCTCAAAGAGAACAAACAAGGAGAAAGGGAAAGTTTGTCTTCAGATCTTGAACCGGGTTAATGCGTGTGGTGTTTCTGAGCGCACAGTAGAAGACCTACAAAATAAAATAAGCAACATGAAAGCGGCTTTGCGCAACAAGCACCGCCACCAACATGGTCCAGGTGGAGGACCACCTGTCCCCCCATTGAAGGATGAGGACTTGTTAATGGAGTCGTTTGGGAAGGATTCACTTCACAGTGTTGCTGCTAGGTTACCTAAGAATTATGTTGCATCTCCTAAATCTGAATTTGATGTATATTTCGACATCGTCATACTTTTCCAAAGGATTCCTTTGATCCCTAAATATCTGTTGTCTTCTCATATTTTGTCTTAAACAGTAACGCATAAGCACAATGTCCTCCATCCTTTAAAGAGGTGCGGTAATCTTGCCGTTAGCACCTGTAATGGTGAGGTCTACCTCCATTAAATGTAATGCTTTGTTGGGGCGTTAACCTGGCTCATGCATACCGCTAATCCATTTTTTTTTCATCATTTGTACAAACGGCCCATTTTCATAGCTAATGGATGGACATGCATATGGCCCCTGGTCAGCAAATGAAACAGAAAATTAATCAATATTGTACCCAATCAATCTTTACAACCTTTTCTATCCTAGTCCAGGCTGCTGACTGAAAAGGAGCTGCTTCAACAGATCTGAACTCTGAAGGGAACAGAGAGCCAGAGGCGTCAAAACAGACAAACTCCTGTGGATTATTACCTGTGTAGCACATTTATTATTTAACTGAACGCAGAATACATCAATCCAAACACCGTAAAAGCTGCAAAAAAACATGCTTCAGTAAAAACAGAAAGAAGCAGTAATCAATTTTCTATTTCCAATCTCAGTGAGCCTTAAAGTGCTTTATCAGCTGGACCCCATCTTCACCAGGATCTTCAACAGATCTCTGGAGCTGTGCAAGGTCCCCTCCTGCTTCAAACGCTCCACCATCATCCCTGTCCCCAAGAAACCCTCCATCACAGGACTGAATGACTACAGGCCTGTTGCCCTGACATCTGTAGTCATGAAATCCTTCGAACGGCTGATGTTGAGCCACCTGTAGGACATCACAGGACCCCTGCTGGACCCCCTGCAGTTTGCCTACTGAGCAAACAGGTCTGCCGAGGATGCAGTCAACATGGGATTGCACTACATCCTACAGCACCTGGACTCTGCAGGGACGTACGTAAGGATCCTGTTTGTGGACTTCAGCTCGGCGTTCAACACCATCGTCCCCAACATTCTCCACCAGAAGCTCTCCCACCTCTCTGTGCCAGCCCCCACCTGTCAGTGGATCTCCAACTTCCTGATAGACAGGACACAGCAGGTGAGGCTGGGGAGTATCACATCCAGCACACGGACAGTCAGCACTGGCGCCACCCTTGGGATGTGTTCTCTCCCCACTGCTCTTCTCCCTCTATACAAACGACTGCACCTCAGGGGACCCCTTTGTTAAACTCCTGAAGTTTGCGGACGATACCACCATCATTGGTCACATCCAGGATGGTGATGAGGCTGCATACAGACGGAAGGTGGAACAGTTGGTCCTCTGGTGTGGCCAGAACAGTCTGGAGCTGAACCCACTCAAGACTGTGGGGCTGACAGTGGACTTTAGACGAACCAACCCCCCCAACTTCCGGTTCCTGGGATCTACTATCTCCCAGGACCTGAAGTGGACCTCCCACATAGACTCCATAAGGAAGAAGGCACAGCAGAGGCTGCACTTCCAGACAGCTCAGGAAGTTCAACCTGCCCCAAGAACTGTTCATCATCTTTTACACCTCCATCATCCAGTCTGTCCTGTCTCTCTCCATCAAGGTTTGGTTTCCCTCTGCCTCCAAATGTGACAGGCACAGACTGCAGCGCATAGTCAGGTCTGCAGAGAAGATCATTGGAGTCAGTCTGCCCTCCATTCAGTAACATCTCTGCAGACCCCTCACACCCTGGACACTCACTTTTCAAACTCCTCCCCTCCGGTCGGCGTTACAGAGCTCTGTACGCAAAAACATCCAGACACAGGAACAGTTTCTTCCCCCAGGCTGTCACACTGATGAACACTTAACACTGTGTCATAAACCAGCTACCTCATGGACAGCCACCTTCATCCTTGCACTATTGCACATTATCATGTTTGTCTATTGTTTCTTTTTATTGCACTCGTGCCTTTTGTACTTTTTTTAATATATATTTTTTATTAGTACTTGATTTTTAGTGTCTGTCTTTATGTTTGTACAGGGAGTACGCAAAAATACCGGAGTCAAATTCTTTGTATTCTTGAGATACATTGAGATTAAAGTTCTCTGTGATTCTGATTCTGATTCTGATTATGTCAGAAAGTGAATGAACACATTAATTTTGATCAATGAGCAGAGATATATGAACCATAAAAGTGCTTTAAAGCACACGTGAAGTCAATACATGTTTAATGTTTAATGTCTGTGCTAATGGTTTATTTATTCATTTCCATATGAACACACACACACATTTCTTTACCTCCACATGCTGATGGTGCACTCAGTATTAATATGACAATAAAACAATATGATTTATATACTTTTACTATTGATGGTGAAATATCTTAAGTGCAAAAGCAGCAGCTAAATACAAATTATGAATGAGGGAACAACCAGCACAAGGAGAAAAGGAGAAACTTGAAGTGAATGATTTCCTCTTCAATGTAGCATACCTGCCAACATTGGATTGGGAAAAATAGGGAGATTTTCTAGAGTATCGTAAAAATCTGTCTATACCCAGCAACCCCGTCCATATATAACCCTGAACTACAGATGAATACACTTAATAAATGGATATGTAAGTCAAATACTTTAAATGTCTCTTCATTTCAAGGTTTGCAGTAAAATAAAATATTGAAAACATACAACATTTACGAATCCATGTCTAATAAATATGGCAAAACTCATCAACATGTTGAAGAGTGAGAGTAGAGTGAGCCACTGCAGTGAGGAGTAACACAAACATGTTCCAGGTAGAGGGGTTTGTGTTGACACCATATTTTGATGTTAACACCATTATAGTATTATTTCAATACAGGAGTCTCTGTAACAGGAATCTACATCTCTATGTGCTTTTTAAAGTCATTTATCTGGGTCCTTTAAATCCTATTTATTAGCTACAGCTAAATGTTCTCTGACCTACAGTAACCTCTGCATCCTCAGCCTCTGCTGCTTTCTGCTCTTTATTTAAAGAAGGAAGAGATTTCCTCTGCATCTCCACCTGAGGTTATCAGGTAGAGTTAAGTGATTTCATAACTTCACCTGTGATATTGTGATAGTGACGCTGTCAGCACTCTGTCATCAGATTCACACAGCTCTAAACTCTCCTGATGAACTTTAAAAATGATGCTGCATAATTGCACGTCACAACTGAAGTTAGCTATAAGAACAGGGCTAACCCACTTTAATGAGGGATGGATCAAATCTATAAACAGTGCAGAAGTTTGTTGAACTCATAACAACTTGTCTAATGAACACTTCAGCAGCTTAAGTGGGTCCCTCAGGTAGATCTGTGACACCGGTAGCGTGTCACAGATCTACCTGTCGCTCTGTGTCTGTGGGTCAGTGGGTGTGTACCAGTACCTGCTGTCAGAAACCCTCTCATGCAGCATCTTTTGGATCTAACCATCTACAGGGAGAGGAGGGGTGGATGTTTTTTGGGGTTTGAATATAAGGCTCAAGTAGAGGACTTCTTGAAAAAGAAGTTGAGGGACACTCATTTGATTGACATCAACATCAATCAGGGAGATTGTCCAGAGAAATAACAACTCGGGAGTACAGTGGGAGAAAAAGTTAAAAAGCGGTAGACTCCCGCCTGAATCGGGAGTGTTGGCAGGTCTGATGTACTTGTGTGAGTATAATAAGTGACAAGAGAGTAAGAAGTAAGGTCCATCAGTTGATCACACAGAGTCAGAGTGATACTCATTACATTTTAGGGGGGCACTTTCTGTTTTGTCCAGTTTTGTATTCCTTGAGGATGGGCCTACACTCATATTGTGCTCATTCATCATCCAAACACAACACAGAGGTTTTTGATGAGATGAGGAGTTCTACCATCAGAGGGACAGTGACAGCCCATAGAAAGACTACCCATTTCATTAATCCTCGTCAAGAGGACTCAGAGAAATTCTGAAGCCCTCAACACAACCCGCAAACACGAAGTCAGACAGATTTTCATCATCGTCCATCAGCATGTGTTGCTTGTTCCCAATAACAGATGTTATAATATGCAGGTGAAAATTAGCTTATCATATAACCTACCTATATGACACATGTTGATGTGTGGACTAAATTGTCCCACATGGTTCAGTCTGCATTGCTCACCTTCCAGAGCTCCCTGTCTCACTGTTTCACCCGCTTTCTTCAATTTTCAGAAGTTACACCATTACCTTTGGTTAGTGCTGGGCGATAATTCGATAACCACAATTATCATGATCGAATTTTTCTCGATATAAATATAAACATTTTCAATAAAAATTTGACATGAATAAACATGTAACTACACCCCCCGGCCACTTAAAATGGAGTGGGCGCTAATGAGCCTTAAACACTAGTTGCCGCACAACATTTGACAGAAGAAGAAGGCGGCATTGAACAGCCAATCATGTCACAGGGTGAGAGGGGTCCAGGGCTGAATGTAAACACAGCTGAGAGGAGGGACAGCGGCACTGAAGAAAACTCAAAACCTAGCAGCTCAAAGCAGAGTCGTTAGTCTGACACTGTGTCGACTCTGCATTAACTATTAACTTCATACACTTCATTAAATATACTTTCAGACTTGCTTCTATGTGACTTCTTTTTTTCTTTCTATTTTATTTATAGAAGATTTTAAACATTTTAGACAGACAGTGTGATATACAACATAAGGTATAAAAATATAGAATAAACATCAATTGTCACATCTGAATGTCAACTCCCTTTCCCACCCCCCATTACAAGGCCATTCAACAACTACAAAAAATATTTAGTAGTAGTAATAATAATAATAATAATAATAATAATAATAATAATAATAATAAAATAATAATAATAATAATAATAATAAATACATGCATAAATTAATAAATAATAAAATAAAATAACATTGATAATACATACATGGGAAATAAATAAATAAAATAGAATAGTCATATTAATTAAAATAGACAACAAAGAGTAAGTTAAAATTGCACATATCAGTCCTCCAACTGCAGGGAGAAATCTAGAGAATGTATATAGTTCAAAAAGGGATCACAAGTAACATGAAATGATTTCACCGAGCCTTTTATTGTAATCCTGAGCTTCTCAAGCTTCAAATTATAAAGCACCTCTTCATCCAATGAGAAGGGGGGGCGGGGGATGACTTCCCTTTTTTTCTACTTTTAACACACTTTTTTTTTAATTTAACTAATTCATTGTTTTTAATTTTTCTTGATTATTTAATTTTTTTATCATTAATTTTTTCATTTATTATTTTAATGTTCTTTATCCTTTTCTCTTATCTCTGATGTGATGTTGTCCTCTTCTTAAAACCTTTTTATCGTCATTTAATGCCTTTATTTATTTGTTTATTTATTGAATTATTTTCTTTGAAAATCCTCTGTAACAATGATTTATGGATCTACTGTTTCTAGGGATGGGCAATGATTTTCGAATAATTGTTCACCTAGTAAAAATCAAAGAGTTACTTTGAATATTTTCTCATTTAAAAAGTAAAATTTTTCATCGTTTTTACCGGTTCCTGGTTGTAATACGTATTCCCACCAGACGGTGGCTACAGAGCGTCTGGAAGCTATTTGCTAACCGCATTAAGTCAGCCTATTTTCACCTGCGCAATATTTCTAAAATTAGACACTTCCTATCTCAGAGCGACGCAGAAAAACTAGTCCATGCATTTGTTACCTCCAGGTTAGATTACTGTAACTCCCTCTTATCAGGCTGCCCCAATAAGTCTCTAAAGATTTTTCAGCTAGTTCAAAACGCCGCAGCTCGAGTATTGACTAAAACTAGGAGGAGGGAGCACATTTCTCCAGTGTTAGCTTCTCTACACTGACTCCCAATAAAATGTAGAATAGAATTTAAAATCCTTCTTTTAACCTACAAAGCCCTTAAAAATCAGGCACCCTCATATCTTAAAGAGCTCATAGTGCCCTATTACCCCTCTAGAACTCTACGCTCCCAACATGCAGGCTTGCTAGTTGTACCTAAAATCTCTAAAAGTAGTGTGGGAGGTAGAACCTTCAGTTATCAGGCCCCTCTCCTTTGGAATCATCTACCAGTCAGGGTCCGGGAGGCAGACACCCTCTCCACTTTTAAGAATAGACTTAAAACTTTCCTTTTTGATAAAGCTTATAGTTAGAGCTGGATCAGGCTTGGACCAGCTTTTGTCATGCTGCTATACGCCTAGACTGCCGGGGGAACTGGCACACTGACACACTGGGATCCTAGCTCACCCTCTTCCCCCCAACCCCTTCATCACTTACTTTAACTCTGCCTGTCCCATTAAAGTTACTAACCATAGACCTTTCTGGAGTCCCTGAGCTCCATTGTCTTGTAGATTCCTCTGAGCTGCTGTAGACGTCCTCCTGCTGTGGACGATCTGGACTCCAGCTGATACGGACGTGCTGGACTCCAGCGGCAACAGCTTCTACGACTCATCTCATCACTATCACCTCTCTCTCTTACTCCCCTCTATCTGTCTTTCCAGACCCAACTCTGTCGAGGCATGATGGCTGTCTAACATGAGTCTGGTTCTGCCTGAGGTTTCTGCCTGTTAAAAGGAAGTTTTTCCTCTCCACTGTAACTAGCTAAATACTGCGATGTGCAATGCTCATGATGGATTAAGGTGGGGTCAGACTGAGTCTTACCCTGTCTTGGTGTTGGGTCTCTGTTCATAATTTGACATAGTGTGGTCTAGACCTCCTATGTTTGTAAAAGCGTCTTGAGATAACGTTTGTTGTGATTTGGCGCTATACAAATAAAGATTGATTGATTGATTGATTAAATGGAGCGCTGCCTGCAAGCTAGTTCAGGCAGACAACTCGAGCCGCGCTCATCATACTGACACGTCACCACCTCTCCATCAGCTGATCTCAACATCCTCATTCGGCGGTCTATTTAAACGGCAAGTCTCCCTGTCTCTGCCTCTGCTTGCAGCGCTCCTGCTGTTCTGCTCAGTTCTGTGTGAAGTTCGTCCCCACCTCCTCCCCGGCTTCCACCTGCGGGCTCCGAGGGGGGTTAGTCCTCTCTCATTGCTCCTAATGTCTGCATTTAAATAATCTACAAGGAGTAATGAAGTTCGGAGCCCACACGTCAAACACAATACTGTATGCTGCAATAAACTTATTAAGAAAACGTGAGTTGTCTGACTGAAATAACAGAAGAAGAAAACATTAGAGACAGTCGCAGAGATTTTCTCTGTTTCTGAATCTCACACTACTACACATGCATTTCCAGAGACTGAGCCTGACTGTAAAATGTAAACACACATGCCACGACACGTCACAGAAACACCGACATAAAGATGGAGACAGACGCTGTCAGTGCCCACTACTAGCAGCACCTCGTCCTGCTGCTGGTTAACGTGACTGTCACATAGTTGGGTGAGGGGTGTTTATTCGAATAATCGTTGAATAGAAGCCAATGATTATAAAATAGTATTTTAACTTGAAATGCCCATCCCTAACTGTTTCATCACTTAATTCTATTTAATTTGAGTTTATTCTTTTTAATCTTTTGCATTGCATTTTGGTTTTGCATCTTTAGAAATTCTACACTCCTATCTGTCTGTTAAAGTTTTTTACCATCATCCGAATCCTGCCACGCTTGGTTAGTCAATCCTTCAAACAATCAATCAATCTTTATTTGTATAGCGCCAAATCACAACAAATGTTATCTCAAGACTCTTTTACAAACAGAGCAGGTCTAGACCACTCTATGTCAAATTATGAACAGAGACCCAACTTCAAGACAAGGTTAACCTCAGTCTGACCCCACCTTAATCCACCATGAGCATTGCACCTCACAGTATTTAGCTAGTTACAGCGGAGAGGAAAAACTTCCTTTATCAGGCAGAAACCTCGAGCAGAACCAGACTCATGTTAGACAGCTGTCTGCCTCGACCGAGTTGGGTCTGGAAAGACAGATAGAGGAGAAGAAGAGAGAGGGAGTGGCGATAGTGATGAGACGAGTAGTAGTAGCTTGTCAAAGTACTTTGTTTGTAACATTTGTTTTTAAGGTGCTATATTAATAAAGTTATTATTATTGTTATTATTATGTGTCACATCTGTTATTATTATTGTTATTATTATATCATGTGTCACATCTGTGTAACTTTACTAGTATTACTTTCTGACGGCAAAGTAAAGCACAGAACGTTTTCTAAACACATCCGTGTTTGGGTCAGGATTTCCTTAAATGAGCTAAATGACGTGGTAAAGCTGACCTTGTCTGCAGTGTGGGACAGTTCAGCTTCAGGGATCCAAATAAAAAATAATGATACATAAAAATAAAAATAAAAAATAAATGAATAAATAAATAAAAACCTTCAGTTGCGATTTCTCAACAAAGGAGCAGAGCTGATCAACATCAACTCATACAACCCCACAGGTGATGCAACTGTCCCTTTAACTGAGGAGAGGCTGCTGACCACTGCTCCATAGACTGAGGAAACCTCAGGAACTCAAAACCTTTTCAAAGACAGTTGGCTGATCCTAAAAAAACTACATTAAAGAGATGATGATCAAGAGATGCCAGCTTTTAAGCTTTTGACGTTGTGACAGTGATTTACAGCATCCTGCTTTTTGGCTGAATCAGATCTGTTTCATCACTCTCTGATCAAACAGTGAGACGTGTCAGTCAGAGAGGATTGACATGTTTCTCATCCTCTGAGGAAAAAAAGGGTCTTTAAACCCAACTACACATCTATGGAGTCATTCTGTTTCAACAAGCTAAGACGTTTCTTGATTTTATTAAACATTGCCGTCTGGATACACCATCGTGAAAGCACAGGGTGAAAGTCTACCAGTGATCCTTGAATGACTGTAGTGGACCTGAGGCTGCGGAGCTGATGAGGGGAGGCTCAACACATCATCACAACAAATTAAGAGTGGGGACCCTCTGGCTATCCTCAGAGTTTGCTCCTCTGCTATGAGGCCAATCATTTTCCAAGCAGGACGTTTTCTCCCTGCGAGGAGGCAAAGTGCAGCACCTCTACTACGAGCCTGCAAAGTGCCTCTGACAGCAGCAGCTTATTGAGTCTGACACTGCACCCAGAGATGGCTTCAGGGCCACAGCAGGAATTCATTCAACTTATATAGGAGGAGATCAACAGAAGGGCAAATATGTCTCTTTAACATTCAAGCTTCTGCTGTTTGGGCTTTTAAAAGTATTACTGATTTAGAGTTTCCAGACCTAGAGGGCATCCGTTTGACATTTTTGGAATTGTGCTTTTTCCCTTTCTTGCTGGCAGTTACATGATAAGATTATAGTTAATCATATCAGCATAAAGACTGAGCTGGGGAACCAGCAGGCCTGGCTCTGTCCAAATTAGGCCTGCATGATACAAGTCATTACTGCATTGTGGGATAACATTATCTATTGTGGACTGTGTTTATATAGATTGTAGGAAAAAAATGTATTAGCACTGGTGATACAAACCTACTTTGCATTCAAGAAGAACAAGAACTTGGCCACCAACTTCCTTTTACAGCAGAACTTGGACAACGATTAAAGGAGCCATCTTCATTTTGACTTTTTTTGTGTGTGGATTGAAAACTTGCGGGAGTTTTCGTTAGCTTAGCTTTAAGGCAGCTTCTCAGCTTGGATGGAGCTGAACCCAAACTCCAAATAAGGTATATTATTGAGGTGTTAAATCTATTCCACACTCCATGAGACTTAGAAATTACACTGGTAGTCAATTACACATCTAAAGATATATGCTACCGCCACTTAGTCAGTTGTAATTCTGACGTCTGACAGTCTGCAGCTGTGAGCCTCACACATAGGCCCACCTCAGTTGGAAGCAATGACTTGTGTGTATTTTTAGGTCTTGGTGCAAAAGCACTTTGACTTTTAAGCCATTAATAACTAAGTATGCATTTTCGAAACAGTCTAAACCAAGCGGCAACCTCCGGTCTCAAAATATGAAACTCATGCAGAAGCGTTATAATTGATTGATTGATTTTTTTTCTTGTTTTGTTTTATTTTGCTGCCTTGCTTTTCTTTGCTTTTTTGCACTGTTTTCCTTTTGCTTCCTATTGTATAATTGTATTTTCATATAAAGCGCTTGGAGAACCTTTTAAAGCGCTTTTATAAATAAAATGTATTATTATTATTATTATTATTATTATTATAAACTGCAATTTATTGAGAATCCGCTTAAGGCTGGCTGCAGGAACACCAGAAACCACATACACACCCAATCAAAGAGACAATCTTTACAGCAGAAATAAACATGTTTACAGCCTGGTTCAAAAAACTGTTTAGGTCTGAATAGCTCATTTCTCTATCAGCACACACTGTATGGGGGGTGAATTTTTTTCTAATGCGACGGTTCAGAAGATATTAAGATTACCAGTTTTTGTCAAAATAAGGACATGACTGACTTGACTGACAGGCGGGAACACATCGCTGTTGGCTAGGAGGCTCAAACCCTGCCTGTTTACCTCACACCAAGTTAGGTTCAGTTCAACATTTCCAATATGGCTCCCTCCGCCGTCTTCAAAACAGCGCTCAGGAACAGATAGGTGATGTCACAGATATTACGTCCGTTATTTATACAGTCTATGGTTCATATGTGTCAGAACAGCCAGAACCAAGGAGAGCAACCACCCACATGTTAGAGCAACTTCTCCAAACTGTCCAGGTGTGAGAGCACTTTGAAAAAACAAAGGCGAGGTCTTGTTTCGCTTCTTAAGTGAAAACAGCTGTGTATGTGGACTTGGGGAATACAGAGTCTTGTCAGAAAATCTTGTCAGTTTACAAAAGTGTAACAACAAGTCAGTAGTATCTAATATGTTTTCTGAGTAAATGATAGTGCTTCTCACATTTAGTCTCTGCATCACATATTTGTTTGTCTGCAAAAAATATGCCAATGAGTCAGTAAAAACAAACACAAGCAAGGATCTGGCACACATACAAACCGGACTATTAGAGCATCAGCGTACCTATTACATGTGATTCTGAGCGACAATTTGCTCTCATTTCAAGTACTTTACATCACTCTGTTCCTCGTTAGAAGAGTCAAGTACAGCAGGTGAGGTCATTTTCTTTCATCCTCAACAGGAGAGCTCTTTCCTGCAACCTCAAGGCCTCTGTGCATGTGTTCAGAAACAAAATCAGTGAACCATCACTCTCTGAACAACATGAACTCTTCTTCCTCTCAGCTCGAGGTGACAGACGCAAACAGGAGCTCTCTTTCCTTCTTCAAAATTAAGAAGATGGAGACTGCATGTAGACCCTGCGCTGTTCTCTTACCACCAGTTGCTCATGCAAATATAATTTACATGCCTCTCTGCATAAATCCACAGCCTATGCATCACTGATACATCTGCCTTCCCACATCCCCTCCATCTTCATCTAAAAGAGGCCCTGAAGCAGAAGTCTATTTTGGGACAGAGAGATCTTGACTGACACTGAACCATCACCTGACCTGCTGCTAAATCAGACTGATTGCGCCTCCTCGATGTGAACTTTCAGTCAATGACAGTCCGTACTCCAAAATATGAGGACAATTAAGTTCTCTGCCTGCAGAAGCAGTGCAGCAATTAGCGGAGAGAAAACGGTTTTATAACCTAGAATGACGCCAAATCTCTCTCTCTCTTTCTGACTCCAACAATCATGGGAAGAGTCCTTCTCACAGAGCAATCACAGGGGCTGAAGGGAGAGGCACCTTTTAGACTCTGAGTCACAGGAAGTGAGCACATTTTTAAAAAGCTTTAACATTATTGTTTCAAATTACAATGCCATTATTGAGGCAGCAAAACATGAAGGCCTGGTTTCAACAGCATGAATAATAAATGGGTTGATCCAAGTAGACAAGATTTCCCTTATTCTAAAACGTCACTGTTTACATGGTGTAAGCACAAGTTCATGAGACATGTGATTTTACTTTCACACGAGGAACCTTCTTTCTTCTACAGTCAATCAGCAAACTACAGTGTTTAAGGGAGTGCAAAGTATATTCTATTAAACAAGGTCAACTGAGCTCCTTAATGCATTATTCTAAAATCACAAGTGAGGAAGGACAAATGCCCCCATCTCTGCTCACCAAGTCTTCCCAGCACATTTCTCTGCAGGCCTGTTTGTCCAAAATAAGGTTAGCTCCAACTTTTCCAAACAGTCACGTTAACCAGCGTTGCCAACTTAGCGACTTTGTCGCTATATTTAGTGAGTTTTCAGACAAATCTAGCAGCTTCTTCTGGTGTTAATGGAGACTTTTGGAGACTGACGTGAAAGCATGTATCGTTCTGACTCGGGGAATCCACAGGATGCGTGTGCGCCGCGTTACGGCTGCAACACGGCTCTGCTCCATCCCGGGGCTTTCGCCCTGGTCCATAGGATGCGTGTTTGGAGCGGCGCGCACTCCGGAGCAGGAAACTCAAGATCCCTCGAGAACTCCAAAACGCGCGAGAACAACACAGTATAAACTTTTCCTCGTCCATGGTGTCGGATATCTTTTGAGACTGACGTCTGGCCCGATGCCACAGGTTATGACGTAATGTTGAAGAAGTGGTGAAATTTACGATCTTGTGTTTGCACATGGTGTTTATTTTGAAAGTGAGCGGATGTTGCATATGATCCTCGTGCCTGACTTCCGGGATAGTTCGATCATTTCTGTGTCGATTGACGCGTGCTGGGCGCGGAGAGCGGCGAAAATAGACTCCCCGCGTATCTCTGGCAGAGCGGCGCGGCGGAACACTCCAGAGACTGAGCTGGGACGCGCCGCAGCGCGCCCTGTGGACTCTAGAGCATTGACTTGAATGGGAACCTATTTGCTGCGACGTGCGCGGCGCAGCCGTAACGTAACGCGACGCATCCTGTGGATGTGGGCTTTACTCTACTCAATGAGCAGTGGATGCTGCTGTGAGTCCCTCCTAGCTGCATTCAGAGCAGGAGGAGTTCACCCCTCAGCATCCAGACTGCTAATGTATCATGCACGAGGACACCGCTGATTGATCCCGCCTCCTGTCTCTGTTTGGTCCATTTAGATAGTTAATGTAGATTGTATACAATAAACATGTAGAACATGTTCTGGTTGAAAAATGGAATGTTTTACTTTGA
Organism: Notolabrus celidotus; assembly: GCF_009762535.1. Lineage (NCBI taxonomy): Eukaryota > Metazoa > Chordata > Actinopteri > Labriformes > Labridae > Notolabrus > Notolabrus celidotus. Next base: position 208,502 of record NC_048287.1, on the reverse strand, counting down.
TTTGTTGGAGGCTCCTCAGTGTAGTTATAAACATATTTAGGGTGTTTTTTAACCTCTTGTTGTCTCTCCTTCAACGTTACTCATCTCTCCTGCAGCGTCCATTATAATTACAATTATGCAAATTAAATGATGACGTCATCTAGCGACTTCTAGCGATTTTTAGGACAGCCAATAGCTACTTTCCTCCCTGAGGAGTTGGCAACACTGAGCCTCTCATCTCAGACAATGTAGCTGTAATCAATGAATCAATGAACAATTGTTCTTGTAAAAGTATTCTTGACATTCAAAAAAGGGGATGTGACACAATGGTACAACAGGTAAAGACAAATAAACAAAGGAATACTTGGCTGAATGTATTTTAGTAAGCCACATGGATAAGTTAACGACCATTACTAATGAGCTATCTTACTGATCTTTCAGCTGTGTAAGAAGCTTGATTCTGATTGGTCTAAACCCCTTGACAGCAGTTATTAATTTCACTAACATGATCAACACCAGAGACAAACTGATCACACATCATGTCAAATCAATCCACAGAGAAGAGTTCAGACACATTTAGCTTCCGCTTGTTGACACCATAGACCGTAAGGTGAGGGGAAACTGTTAGCTTCCGTTAGCATCAAAACAACATAGCTGAAAACGTTAGCCTCAGTTAGCATGCTAAATCAGCAGGCTACAGATGTTTCCATATTGGATCCTGTCCATCAATATGATGAAGGAGCGGAGCAGGTGAGAGAAACTTTAGGTTAGTGATCTCTCCAAAGAAAGTTAAACGAAGAGAAGAAGGAGAGCTGAATGAGGACAGTTTCATGTTCAATCCACCACAACAGGCAGAGAAGAATCCATCACCATGGAACGATCACTGACGAGGAATCACTGGGACTATTTTTAAAAACTGTAAACATAAATCATTTAAATCAATAAAATCATCTTTAATCAATGTTTTTAACTACGAGTTTGTATCTTAAGTTGGTAGCCAGATAATAAACAGAGTAATGTATGATTAGGGTCTTGCTTCACCCTGTCAGGATTCTATTTCCCATAACTACCTGCTAACCTTACGTTATCCCTTATGTACTGTAGTAAACTTTGAAAATGGACGTTTTATAAAATAAGACAAAAAGGTAACAGTGGACTGTTAATGTGATGCTGACCTGCGATTTATTTTCCTCTTTGTTTTTTCTCTAAAACTCATTCATCATATCTCCTCCTGTGCTTCTGTCATATCCACCACAGCTGTCACATACTGATGTTTTAATCACCCTCTCCGTGTTGGGAAAAGCTGCACGGCCCTCTCCCTTTGGCATGGGCCCACCAAAAATACAAAACCATCCAGCGCCTTAGCTGGAGACTTCAGAACTACACTCCCGATCTGTTACACTTCATATCAGCACCGCTTCATGAAAGTTACTGAAGTACAGAGAACATCTCTAATTGAAATTGAATCTGCACTCTGTGCCTGGCAGTCAGTGTCAATCAGGCGATTCAAAGGGCTGGATTAACATAGTGTGAGACAGGGATGAGGAGATAATGGGTTGAGTAAATTGCTGCAAGGGAAAGGATCTATTTGATGCCATGAGTCTGAAAGCAGGGAATGTGATGTTTGTGTGGAAGCACAGTCATTAGGACACAGAGTTTAGAGATCACAGCAAAATACAAAAGACAACAACAGCTGCCTACTTACAAACACATGAAATGTGCCACATCACTCCTCTTTTCTCTGTTTTACATTCTCATTACGCCCCGCTTCTCCATCCAAAAACCCTTTACGCTCATTGACTCACCTTCAGCTCCCGAGCAGGAGGACTAATGAGTGAGAAGAGATGCTGTTTAATTTGGGTGCAGGGCAAATTTTGTTGTTGAAAGCCACCAAGATACAGTGCAAGTTGTCATATTTGGAACATCTGTGCTCATTAGTTTGTACTCAATGGCTTCAAGGGCCCACTGGTGTGTGCTAAGACCGGAGGATTTACTGCGCAGGAGAGACAAAGGCATCCGTCTCCTCACATCAACAGGTTAATGATCCCACACGGGGAGGCAGTGGCAGGAACATATGGACAATCAATAGGAGAAAGTGGAAAGGGGGGATGTCTTTTGAAGGCAGGGTCGCTTCTGATCTACTTATGTTGTAACTCTTTTACTGAAAATACTGACAAACCCAACAAACAACAGAACATGCTCCAGGCTGCCTGAGGAGAGTCACAGCACTCTCTCATAGATGTCTTTAAGGGAGGACTGAAGATAACAGTCTTATATGGTGATGGTGATGACAGGAGCTCACCATGAGGAGGAGGGGAAGAAAAGTACCACGAGGACACTTCATGAAGCACTCCGCCTGCAACATGGCACTTCCAAGTAAAACATTTAAAATCAGTGACTCTTTCACTCACTCCCATGTGGAAACCAAAGCGATACACACAATAAATAAAGAATTTTATCACACATGAGAGATATACTGCAACTATCCAGGCTCCAATCAAATGTGTGCAGTGGCGTGTCCAGAAGGGTGGGCAAGGGTGGCACTGGCACCCCTTGGAATCCAATTGGCCACCCCAGGGACCACCCCAAAATCCTAAACTATGACTGGCTGTTAAAATCTTTAATTTGGGATGAGTTAAAAGGCTGACAGTAGATTTCTTGATTAGTGCCCTCAAATGTGACTTTGAAAAAACATATTTTTTTAGTCCTTAAAGAATCAAGCTTAGAAGATTTAGGACACTTTGTCATGTTTGTGTTTTAAGTCAAAGGCAATATAACAACTATAAAATACTTAAATGAAAGTAGGTTGTGAAGACAGAAAGGGTAAATGTGATTTATGTGTAAATGCACTGGCCACCCCTGCCTATGTGAGAGCCTCGGTAGGGCCACCCTGGTCAAAAAGTTCTGGACATGCCCCTGAATGTGTGTTCAGTCATTTAAGCTTCCTGATTATGGCTCCGATAATTAAAATGTGTCTTAATTCAATCAGAAACACAAAGTGATGATGGGATAAACATCCTTGTTCCCACACTTACCCAGTGTCTCGGGCTTGTGTCCATCTGGCTCAGCTTGCTCGCACGGTCGGAACAGTCAACATGCAGCATGCCTTCAAGTTTTCCACGCAGATGCTCTGGGACATCGCAGGAAAAACATGAACTCTGAACACGATTCGTAGCGCTCACATGCCGCGAGGACTCTTAATGATTCTGAAACTCGCCGTCTAAACGTTTAAAACATGAACGCGGTGAAACGCGTGCCAAGCGCCAAAACAATGATTGGGTCCGCGAGAGACGCAGAAGAGGTAGACATGTTACTCCACAGCAGCTGATACTCAGTCAGTCCAGTCCTCTCTCCACGAGAGACGACGTGGCAGATGTTTGCAGAGGAGTGTTTGAAGCTCGGAGAAAGTGAAAGGCTGTTTCCTGCTCCCTGATGGTCACTCCGTTCTCCGCTCAGGTGCGTCCGGAGCTCGGCGGCGCGCTGCGCTCTGCCCAACTGTGTCTCTGGGAAACCACGAAGTGCTTCAGAATAATGCCACAGCGTCAGTGGGAGTGTTCTGTATTTATGTCTTCTTCCTGCTGTGCCACGGTCTGGACTCTAATTATTACCTTTCCCCTGAGAACGGTTTGGACCATATCATCATCATTTGTCTCACCTGGCAACAACATTTGACTAACAAATGATTTCTGCTTTATGAAGCTGATCACTGAAAATGACTGATGCTTATGTAGGTCAGAGCTCAGTGCTGTGTTGACATAATTGCGATTTTATTTAGATATCAACCAAAAACTCATAACTGGGGTCCTTTTCTTATCTTTGTTCTTCAAAACACATTGTCGTGTTAGACCTGACTCCAAACGAAAAAAGAACTGAAGAAGTCTCAGCAGGTAAGCGGCATGATGGGGTTTAGAAAAGGTTTAAATATGGATTTAGATTTTGCTTTTGTTTTACAACAATCTTTTTCCCTTGGCTGTCCTGTTACCGGAAGCCAGATGTATCTCATTTTGTTTGGTTTTCTCTTTATTATTTCTGTATTGTCTTTGTTGTTTTTGATCTTTGTCTGTATGGAAAATTAAATAAATATATCATGACTTAAAGCTGGGGTTGGTAGTCTCGGAAAATGGCATGAGTTTGAATGTAGCATGTCGTCTAACCCCTCCCCCCCTCCCCTCGGAGCTCCTCCAAAACGACGCCCCCGCTCACATGCACGAGCGCCGCTGATTCATGAGCAAATGAACGTGACTGATTCAAAACCGGTCCTCAGCAAAACATTCTCATAGTGAAAGTTTAAAACACAAACAAACATGGCTGCTGTTAGGACTCACAACTATCATGCTAGCATTATCCAGTTGTACTGGTGACACGATATCAGGAGAAAAGTTATAACACATATATAATACTGTAACAGCTCTACTGTTTGTTAAACGTGTTCAGTGTAGATGCTCTTAATTCCTACAGTGTTGACAGTTAGTGAAGGCAGTCAAGGAGAGGGTGTGTGAGAGAGTGTGCGAGGGCGAGCGGTAGAGAGGAGAGACAAGAGGAGAAGTTCTTCATTCATTCAAACATTGATTGTTGCTTTGTTGGTTGGCGTGATCACGGCCAACAGTGACCGGTTCTTAAAGCTCAACATGTTCACGAATCGGCTTGTCATCCCTGCAGCATCCGGACCGACGCTACAGCAATCTACATTTCTGCAGGACTTACTAAATGTCATTAATTCTTTTGCTTGTCAGAGTCCCCGTGGTGAGAGCTTTTTAGACTCTGAGTCAGACTACAGTCCTGTGCAAAGCACCTCATCGGGTCAGAGGGGACAGACCCGAGGTCGAGCGAGAGGGGCAGTCAGTAGTGTCAGGGGAAGCAGAGGCAGGAGAAGGGGGCTCGGAGGAGTGCACGCTGGGGAAATGTACACGCAGGAGGCGGGCAGAATGGCAGGACAGGATTTGATTGGTTGAAAAATTTTGGGACCCAAAAACGGAGATTGGTTGGTGTTTTCCCAGGTTTACTCCGGCTGTAGATAGCAGCTTTTTTTACCTCTTTTTTAAGAACACATCATGTAATGATTACCATCAGGACATAAAGATAATTTTAACCAGTATACAAAGTACCACAAAAAGTGTATCTAAATCTGATTACCAACCACAGCTTTAATATGGACTTAGGCATCCACCACATAGGACACTTTGGGCCCGATCTACTAAAGGTTTGCGTGTATAAAAACACGTTCAAACTTTATAGCTCGCGCAAAGCAGATGTACTAACCGGGTGCACCGAGGATTGCGTCTGTCAAATGAGCAAAATAGCACTCACTATCTATTTTGCGTGTTTGCCTTCATGAATATGACGAATACATGTAGATCATCAGAACGCACAAAATACTGGGAGCAGGAGATGCAATTGTAATCATTTAGCACATGCAATGTGATTTATCAAACCTAAAGCAGATAGTGCGCGGTGTTTTTGCCTATATTTAGCACGTTTGAAAGGCAGGTGCAAACTGGTGTTACACACACATGGCTGCGGTCACTGTAAGCTCATCATAACATCGCGTTACAACATGCCCGCGGGGCTTACAAGCATTACTACAATTTTTCACACAGTTATGTCATTTTGAAGTCAATCAAACGGACATGAAGTCTAACAAACCAAGAGGACAACAAAAATAGCTAAATAAAACAACACAAATTCAATGCAGTTCAGCACCACGGATAGCGACCGCATCATCGTGACAGCGGAGAAGTTCTTTTTTCACTCTCTATCCTTCTTTCCTTGCGCCATGATTGCAGGGCAGGCTGACCAGATGCACAGGTCTGTGTCCTTATATGGTGGTTATTTTCTATTCATGGGCGGGGATTTATGCTAATTGATGATCACCGGGCGCGCTGTCAATTTACGATGGGTTGTCATTCATGATCTTACACACGTATTTACATTCAAATCTGAGTTTCCTGTGCCGTTCATGAATCCGGAGTAGAGTTCTAGTAACGTGAGCTTTTATGTGCCAAGATACACACAGATTGGAAAAACTCACGTTTCATGAATGAGACCCAATGAGAGACAGCACAGAGACAATAATTGCAGCAGTCTGATTGATGCTAAAGTAAACAGTGAGGATGGCAGTAAAAGCCTTCATTTGCAGGGTTTCTGGTTTGTAAATACCCGCTTACAGCTCAGGGTGAACGCTGCAGATGTGGTGACATGAAAATTGACTCTGGTCAAATTTAAATGGGGTTCATCGACTAAAAATAGGATCACAGCAAGGTGACTGTTCCAGGAACTGAAATATATAATGATGTTAAACTCCTGTTCATCGTGCTGGAATGTCAAGTAAAAACCTGACCTCTCGCTAGTTCAAGAGGTTTGACCTCTGCAGAGGCTTTCTTTACAGAATAAAACATAACTTCACAAGGAGAAAAGCTTCACCAAAATGTCTTCCCTTTAAAGTGACAGCAGTTTAGTTTTCTTGCTCCTGAGGAAATGCTACATTCAAATTCATGCTAGTTTTCCGTGACTACTAACCCTAGCTTTAAGAAGAAAATGCTTAAGAATGGTCAAAAACGTATTCCAGGTTATGATTTAATGAAGGGCAGCTGTGGCTCAGTGGGTAGATTCTCAATCTGAAGGTTGGTGGTTTGATCCCAGCTCCTGCAGTCACATGCTGAAGTGTCCTTGAGCAAGACACTGAACCCCAAGTAGCTCCCTCTGTAGTTCAGCGGTGTGTGAATGTGTATGAATGAGATTAACACTGATTGTCCCTTACTATAGGAGCCTCTACCATCAGTGAGTGAATGTGGTGTGAATGGGTGAATGTGATGAGGAGAGTAAAAGAACTTTGAGAACTAAGTAAGAAGAGATATAGAAGTCCATTAACCATTTACTCTCAGTCTTAAGTGTGCAACTCAGTGCAAAATGATGCAAAAGGGTCTAAATATTGTACATCATCAAGTTTTGTGATTAGAGTAAGTCCGATAAAGAACAGCAGCAGTAAGTATTGACTTGCTTTATGAAATATCCTGCTTCATCTCCTATCTGTTTACATTCATCATCCATGGGAAGTCAGTATGCTCACTATTGGATTTCTTGCTGATATCTATCATGCAGATATTTCTCAACTCATTTTTGCAGCCCATTTAAGCCCACACTCGTTTCGTGTGTGTATTGTCCTCATCGTTGCATGAACAGTGCTGCATCAATAGATATATACTCTTTGTATTGTTTATCCATCAGCTGCAGATATCACCAACTTGTTCCATTAACAAATTATATCAGATTCAGAAAAATGCTTTTTCATGCATTTACTGTGGAAACCAGATAATCACTACAACTTCAGGGTACATGCGAAACATTCCATATTCATCTTTATTGACATATTGAACCTGTGTGACTGTGGCTGTTACAGGAGGATGGGTTAACAAACCTCTGAGGCCTTCACAGAACAGCTGTGTTCATACTGACAGTTTAGTAAACACAGGTAGACTCTATTTACTAATGAGGTTCTGAAGGCAGTTGGTTGCACTGGATTTTATTCAGGGGTATCAGAATAAAGGGGGTGAATACTTATACATGGCATACTTTCAGATTATTATTTTTTAAAATCTTTAACAGCATGTATCATTTTCTTTCCTCTTCACAGTTCTGCCCTACTTTGTGCTGGTCTATCACATAGAATCCCAATAAAATAAATTTAAGTTTGAGCTTGTAACGGGACAAAATGTGGAAAAGTTCAAGGGGTATGAATACTTTTGGAAGGCACTGTATATGAAGTGTTCTTGTTGTTGTGGCCATGATGAAGTACTGCTCTCTCCAGAACTATTATGGTGCGTTCACACCAAACACGAATAAAATCATTGCCGCAAATGGATTACATGTAAAGTCAATGTAGAGATGCGAGTAGACGCGAGTAGTGGTCTGGCGACGCGTATCGGGCAAATTGGGCGGCGCGATTTGCGCAAATGATTCGAACCATTCGCGCTAATAGCACGCATTGGCGCGTACGGCGGGATTTGATTCACGCAAACAATTTGCTCTAGCGAATGTATCGCGACGCGATAGCCAGTCAGCTTGCAGATCACCTGGTGACATGTGTTGTGTAACGTATGGACCAGCAGAGATTCCCTCATCTGGAATATATGGGACACTTTGATTATATCTCCGTGAGGCTTCCCCAAACTCTGTGACTCTACCTGTTTTTATGGGATCAGGAATAAACAGGAGCTCACTGTGAGGACAGAGAGGGAGGAGGATTATCTGCTGAGTTGTGAAAACTTTGTGTCACTTGAATCCAGCTATGGGTTGTAGTAGGAAGTTAGCTCTGCCCCCTCCAGCATAGCCGGCTTCCCTATACAATGTACACAAGCTCAACCTTGTTTGATGAAAACAGACAGCTGTGGCATGGGAGCCCCCCTCCCTCTCGCGAATATTTGCGTCTTGTGCACTCTGTACAAGCGATTTTGACACATGAATTGAGCGAGTCATTCACACTCACATATTCAAGCGCATAACGCGATCGTACGCGTTTGGTGTGAACGCACCATTAGACCTATAGCAGCAATAAAAACTAAACAAGCATATGAACGAAGAAAGTTACCAAAACATTTTTTAGTGATGATGGATTCAACTTAGATTTTTTTTGGAAAAGTTATGTTATTCCTTCTTTTATCAATCAATCAATCAATCTTTATTTGTATAGCGCCAAATCACAACAAATGTTATCTCAAGACTCTTTTACAAACAGAGCAGGTCTAGACCACTCTATGTTAAATTATGAACAGAGACCCAACACCAAGACAGGATAAGACTCAGTCTGACCCCACCTTAATCCACCATGAGCATTGCACCTCACAGTATTTAGCTAGTTACAGTGGCGAGGAAAAACTTCCTTTAACAGGCAGAAACCTCGAGCAGAATCAGACTCATGTTAGACAGCCATCTGCCTCGACCGAGTTGGGTCTGGAAAGAGGGATAGAGGAGAATAAGAGAGAGGGGGAGAGGTGATAGTGATGAGACGAGTAGCAGTAGCTGTTGCTCCAGCACGTCTGTATCAGCTGGAGTCTGGAACATCCACAACAAGAGGACGTCTACGGCAGCTCAGAGGAACCTACGAGACAAGGGAGCTCAGGGACTCCAGAAAGGTCTATGGATAGTAACTTTAATGGGACAGGGAGAGTTAAAGTAAGAGATGAGGGGGTTGGGGGAAGGGGGTGAGATAGGATCCCAGTGTGTCAGTGCGCCAGTTCCCCCATCAGTCTAAGCCTATAGCAGCATAACTTAGATCTCGTCCAAGCCTGATCCAGCTCTAACTATAAGCTTTATCAAAAAGGAAAGTTTGAGGCCTACTCCTAAAAGTAGAGAGGGTGTCTGCCTCCCGGACTCTGACTGGTAGATGATTCCAAAGGAGAGGGGCCTGATAACTGAAGATTCTACCTCCCATACTACTTTTAGAGACTTTAGGTACGACCAGCAGGCCTTTTAAAGGTCACATAGTCGAGCTTTGAGTTGTACTGGGGACAAACATCATCAGCCATCCCCTGAAAAAGACTGTTCTGCTTTGAAATAGCTGCACTCATTTGTTTTATTCACCTGCCTTTGACACATCACTCCTGTCCTGACTTTGAAGAGGAGGTACACAAAGTATCAGGCATACACTTTAAAGGCATCCAGAAACATATTGCACTATCTTAAAAAAACCTGCCTTCCTCTGGCCAAAAACAACTTCATGTGACTTTAGGGAGGAGGACCATAAAGAGAGACATCGCTTACGTTTGGGAGAAGTTAACAGGACTTTTTAATGGAGCTGGGAAATCACATTGTCAGCCAAAAGAGAACCCTTTAAAGGTCTCCTCTGGGAATTATTAAATCTGCAAGTTGATTCCTCTTTCTGTTTGTGTCTCTCACTTTAGTTGATTATTTTCACAGTAAATTCCAGCTCACATCAAGGTAAGAAATCCTCCCTGGCCTCTTTGTCTTCTGGCAGACATTATAAATCTGTCATCAGTTACCTTGAATTTATTCTCTCTCACCACTCAGACTCCACTCTTCCTGTACCACTGTGTGAACTTGTTTTTCACTGAGTTCCCACTTTACTTGATGAAAGGAAAAAGGAAGTTTGTTGTTGTTGTGTAAAATCATATTTAATTTAAGTGTTCTAGGTCGGGCAGCTATTTTGGGTTTTCATGGGTTACATGAAAAGCTTGCTTCATGATGAATATTCATAACAGGCGAAAAAACAACAACAAAAAGACATTTACAGTCTGAGAGATAACTGCAGCGACAGAACGATTAGCTGCTCTCCACACACTCCTGACATTGATAATAACCATGCTACAAATGTGCTGCATCAGCTGTTTGGAGACAATAAACTTTGGTTTCATGGTTTGCTCCTTCACCTCCTGCTTTAGGAATGCAGGGACTGCCTGATGGAAAAAAAAGAAAGAAACTGCTGACTATGTTCACAGCACCTTTCCAGCACTGTGTCCCAGACCTGAAACAGAAGAGCACTTCTAGACGAAGCTGATCAAGACGTGTTTACAGTCAGACACAGATGGTTGATACTCATATTGTCCATTTAAACACTGTTCTCGTGTCTTAGGTCATTTGTTATGTTTCGTTATAGGCTCAGGAAGAAGTTGTCAGACTGTTTTTTAATCAAATGACCTATGGTTTCTTACCTTTTCTTTTGTCTGACATAAATTAGATCTGAGATAAAGTTGGTAACATTGATCCAAATCTGTTCATTTCATCTTAGCTGATTAAATAAAAAATATTGATTGAATATTTTCCATGCAACCAAATTTGAACATTTTGGTGCACTTAACAATTCAATTTTTTTGTGTCCTCATGATTCACATTTAGACACGTTTAAAAGAGACAAGTTAATGAGAGATAATATTCATTTTACAAAGATTATGTGATATTTAATTATTGTCAGTCTTCTTTGGCTCTTGAACTCTACAGGAAGAAATCCTTCTTCTGACCTACAAAGCCCTTAATGATCAGACACCTTCTTAAAGAGCTCATAGTGACCTATTACCCCTCTAGAACACTACGCTCCCAACATGCAGGCCTGCTGGGCGTACCTAAAGTCTCTAAAAGTAGTATGGGAGATAGAACCTTCAGTTATCAGGCCCCTCTCCTTTGGAATCATCTACCAGTCAGAGTCCGGGAGGCAGACACCCTCTCTACTTTTAAGAGTAGGCTTCAAACTTTCCTTTTTGATAAAGCTTATAGTTAGAGCTGGATCAGGCTTGGACCAGCTCTTAGTTATGCTGCTATAGGCTTAGACTGATGGGGGAACTGGCACACTGACACACTGGGATCCTATCTCACCCCCTTCCCCCCAACCCTCTCATCTCTTACTTTAACTCTCCCTGTCCCATTAAAGTTACTATCCATAGACCTTTCTGGAGTCCCTGAGCTCCCTTGTCTCGTAGGTTCCTCTGAGCTGCCGTAGACGTCCTCCTGCTGTGGACGTTCCAGACTCCAGCTGATACAGAAGTGTTGGACTCCAGCGGCAACAGCTACTACTACTTGTCTCATCACTATCACCTCTTCCTCTCTCTCTTATTCTCCTCTATCCCTCTTTCCAGACCCAACTCGGTCGAGGCAGATGTCTGTCTAACATGAGTCTGGTTCTGCTCGAGGCTTCTGCCTGTTAAAGAAGGTTTTTCCTCTCCGCTGTAACTAGCTAAATTGTAAGGTGCAATGCTCATAGTGGATTAAGGTGGGGTCAGACTGAGTCTTACCCTGTCTTGAAGTTGGGTCTCTGTTCATAATTTGACAGAGTGGTCTAGACCTCCTATGTTTGTAAAAGCGTCTTGAGATAACGTTTGTTGTAATTTGGCGCTATCCAAATAAAGATTGATTGATTGAGGTATGACCAGGTGATGCAAACAACTGATGACTGCAGGATCATGTGGAGGAGTGAGCACAATGATGAATTGAATTAGAAAAAAGAGCATAAAGAAACTCTTCCTGACTGAACGTTCACTGGAGCTTCATGTGATCTTAATGGAACATCTAAAGCATCAGGACAGTTTATTCTCTTATATTTCTTCCTCTCCTTCCACTATAAATATTTTCGAAATTTGACCAAAGTTTTCAAGTGGAGTGCCTCAAGGCTCCGTCCTTGGCTCTTCTTCATTCTCCTTTTATATATAACATTCAGGTAAAAGATTTCTCATTCAACTCCAAAATCAAATGTACAATTATTCTTATATTGTCATTTTCCCAGCTGTCGAACATCTGCTGCAAAAGAGATGCCATATTTTGTGTTGGATATCCAATCTAAAGGAAAACATCTATTTTATAGGTGCCTAAGTTTTACTGACACCTGTTCATAAAGGACAAACCCTCTTTGTCTTCAAACCATCTTTTGTGTTCAGTTGATTTGAAATGTACAAATTAAAAACAGACATGACTTTGTAGTGGAAGTGGATGAGTGCCTGGACCATATTTTCTTAATTTTAGCGAAATTACAATAAATAGGCGGCCCTGTCTGCACAGAATTGTAGCCTAGCTTACCTGCCAGTCATCTGGGAATTTTCTCAATAAAGGGGAAGAGCTCACCGATACTCATTGTGGCTAGCAGGAGCACTAGTGTAATGAAATTCATACGAACCCACTTAAAAAAAAACTGAAATATCCCCTTCAAGATGGACTGTGGTGAAATTGAAAACCTTCCTGTGTTCTGTTAAATCAAATTTTGCCATTCTTTTAGGAAATCATTGGATGATGTGTCCTCTGTCCAAAGAGGAGAGGGGGATGCTACATAATGGTAGACATGCCCCCCTCACAACTCATTTACACAGCATCCAGCATTCTTTGGAGTTCAGGTTTTAATACAGCGTAGCTTATCTGAAATGTACAAGCTTTTCACTTCCACTCTCTCTAACTAGTTTGTCAGCACTGATCACAAAACAATGTTTAGACCAAACATAGGATTCTCCAGGATATTCTAATCCAATGTGTTTGTTTGTTTCCTGTTTAGTAGCTTTACTCTACCATCTGTTCACATATATAAATACTGAGATAACTGACATATGTGACCCAATATGCCATTTTAGATGTTGAAATTAATATTTAAAGTTGTTATTTTCTAATATTACTGTTTCCTTAAGAATTGATTGAGTCTATGTACTATTGTAAAGGTGTTCATTTTGCCTGAGAGATTTATTGATTTTCTCTACACAATGGGTTCTTTCTTCTCTACCTGAGTTCAAAGTGTATCCTTCTGGCACAATGTAAATAAGGAATCCAATAATCCAGGGTTTAGCCTTGTGATTATGACCGGCGGTTATAATGAGATGCTCACCTGGTGAAAGATCTCAATATAACCAAGGCCACCAGAGAGGACTTCTACATTATGCATGTACACAAGCTCATGAAAATTCTCTCTCTGAGCTCACAGCTGGTATCAGTAAAAAAGCTCAAACCTTCTTGTGAAAGAAAAAGAATGACCTTAAAGACTCTTCTGTCCTTGATCGTCAGCAGAGTGGCTAGAGCACACCTTAAGCAGCTGCCCAACAGCCCTGGGAGAAGGCCGCTATCGCTGGCGGCATGACCGGGTACTGAAGCCCACTGCAGAGACAATCTCCAACTCTATGGCCAACATCAAACATGCCTGCCACCAGAGGGGCATTAGATTTGTCAGGGCTGGGGAGCATCCCCATGCGCAGCCTAAACCAGGAGTCGGGATCAGTGTTAATTTCTTTAACAAATTTTTTCATGAGGAAAACGAGATTATGACGAGCTGAAGTGCATCACTGATAATAAAAACTCTGACAAACATATGTTTTGATTTTGTCAACAAGACGATGACGAGATGAAAACATAAGTTGCAGACAGCCTGACATTCAAAATCCATGTTTCCCCCGCTGTGCGTCTAATCTTTAAAGATTAAAGTGATGACTTCCTGTGACAGACTGAGTTATTACCTGAGGGGCAAAGTGTTAGCTTGGTCTCTACCTGCAGCAGGTGTGCTTTATGAACCAGCTCTCCTCACCTCCATGCATCTGTCTCATTTCCATTGAGGATTTTTACCCCCGGTGTGCGTGATGGGTGCGTTGGTGATACATCAGACACATTTAGTAAGTTTGGATCAACTCCTTGTCATCAAAGATGCAGATGCATTTCAGAGTGCCGTGAACTGACTGTCTGTCCAGTGCGCCTGTCACTGAAGGTGCATTCAAGGACCGTCGTAAATGTGCAATACGGCCCTTTCATGGCATTTTTCTGTGAATCAAGAGAATCAAAATACAGTCACATCAAGAATGTTTTCTTTTGAATTTTTTTTGTAGGGACAGGCTGAATTATTTAACTAAAGATATTACACAAAAGTGTTAAAGAGTGAAATGTTGATGATTTGAACACTTGGTATAACCCGGTTACTGATATCTGATCGACTACATGAATTATTTAAAGAGTGAAAATGTTTTGGCAAAAATCAAAGACTAAAATGTTTTGAGTTTCCTTTGACTAAAACTAGACTAAAACTATAAAGGGCTAAAAAGTCTAAAACTTGACTAAAACTAACAGGCATTTTCATCTAAAGACTAAGACTAAATCTAAAATAGCCGCCAAAATCAACACTGGTCGGGATGTTCACCTCGGCGTCAGATTGTGAGCTGCAAGTTGATCTGGGGAAACAGCTCAAGTTCCCAGTCCACATCACGGCAACTTCTTTAAGGCCAGACGTGGTGATAACATCAACCCCCTCAAAGCAAGTGCTCCTGATAGAGCTGACAGTGCCCTGGGACGACCGTATCGAGGAGGCAAATGAACGGAAGCAGGCCAAGTACCAGGAGCTGGTGGACCACACTGCAAAAACTCAAAATCTTACCAAGTGAAATTGTCTCATTTTAGTCAAAATGTCTTCTTCCACTTGATTTAAGATACATTTACTCAACAAGTTACATTTGAGCGAGATAGAGGGACTTGTTTTAAGACAATATATCTTGAATATACATGCACACAATGAAATACCTACTTTAGAGCATAGCTGGCTTATCCTAAAAAAACAACATGACTGAATATTAGTATATCCAGCTCACTATGGGAAGACATTATATCTCAAAATGCTCAAATTAAACTTTGTCATCTTATTTCAAGTACAAGATGGTCTTAAACCTAGAGAAGTGCCGCTATAATACAACTCAGATTAAGGTGAATATATCTCAAATGAAGAAGTTGACATGAAATGTGTTAGTGCAGAAATCTTTTTTTGAGTGAAAAAATACTAATTGTTAACATTCCTGTCTTATTCTGAGACACTAAGCTTTAAAATACTGGTAAAACATTGCTTAAAATACGTTTTTCCCTGCTAATTTTAAAATCACAGTTTTCTGAATATTACATCTTATTTTAAGAAATCTTACCAAGCAAATTTTCACTTGTTCTATTGGCAGATTTTTTTGTTTATTTCAAGGTAAAAGTACCTTGAAATACGTTTTTTTGCTTGTTTTTAGAGGGGCATCTTTTCCAGTGTGATGTTTTGTCAATTTGTTACTTGAGCTTCCTCTAACTGAGTCTGAGTTTACCTTTAAAGTTTGCAGACGAGAGGCCAAGATCATACTATTCAATGCACACCACCTTTACAGTAGAGGATGATTCAATACCTTTTGCTTCATGCTGCCTTTTAGCGATGATTGGTACTTCCTGAGTCCACCCTTTATTCAGAGATGAATGACATTTAAGAAAAAGCCCATGAAAGAGAGAAAAAGTGCTAAGTATAAATGCATCTCAGTAATTTATTCATCTGTAAAGTGCTTTCTCTATAAATCGATTTGACCATTATGACTCATTATCTCATAATGATGACTGCATGGTGGAGAGCTGCACCTTCTGGGGAGGAGGAGGGAGATATTTTTCACTTCAAGGAAAATCAGCGAGAAAGGTAAATGGCTGTGAGGTTGCCGTGGGGATAAATGCCATTCAATGGTGACATTTGGCTTTTCTCCCCTCTCTGTACACGCATTTATTTTACAGCTTTATTTCTGCTCACAGCCCCATTAGCTGTTGCCCCAGTGACGGCTTGTCTTGCTATGGTCCAGAATGAAACAGTAATGGAACAGCCCTATTCCATTATGTCTGGCAAATTATCTGCATGTCAGTGAGAATAAATGGAAGTTACTGTACAGCTGATTTTTATGGACAAGAATCAGCTGGCAATGAGATTAGGCTTTAGAGTTTTTTGTTTGCAGTGGTACCAAGTCTTAATATATGGCGCATAGAGTCAGTGACATCGTTTAAATCTCTTCTTAAAACCCAGTTTTACAGACTTTTATGTGACTTCATCCTTTTAACCGCTTTTACTTCTATTTCATTATTATTATTATTAGTTTTTATCCAACTAATTCATTGTTTAAATTTGTATTTGATTATTTATTGTTTTAATGTATGTATTCATTTATTTTTCCTTTTGTTATTTTAATGTTCCTAATTTATCCATTTCACTTTTTCAAATTTTCCAGAAGTGATGTCGTCCAATCTGATGACTCTGAATGAGTAGCCTAAGGTGTCGGCGGGTAGTAAAAGCAGTAAAGGGACCAATAAGACACATGTTGGAATTTGTCACGTGGCGATGGAGCGTTTAATTTCCTTTCCGTCAACGCCTGGAAATGCTTCTGCCTCCTCTGCGCTCTCTCTTGTGGTGTTCCACAGGGATCTATTTCGGGTCCCCTTGCTTCCCCTGGGGCAAATCCTGCAAAGGCTCAGTGTAAACGTTCACTGCTATGCAGATGACACTCTGCTCTATGTCCCATGAAAGCCTGGCTCCACTGATGTTTCTCACATTATGTCCTGTCTGACTAAAATCTAAGTTTGTATGTCTGAAATGTTCTGACTGACTGACTCCATAAGTGCAGTCATTGTCATTTCCCCCTCTGCCCTCAGTCTGCCTGCTCTATCTAATGATGTGTATATGCATTTATTTATTTAACACTCGACTATTTTAATCAACTTTAATCCAACACCACCGAGATTGCAGTAACTCAAAACACTGCTGCCAAGTTTTTAACACATGTCAAGGGAAGCACATCATCAGTGATGTTCCTGGGGTCACTGGGTGTTTTGGGTCTCGCAACATCATACACCCTCTCTCAGGTGACCAAGCCTGGGTTGGGTCCCAGCAGCACTTGCCCACGGCTCACTCCTCCTGAGCCACAACTATCTGGAGGCCCTTTCCACTGCCTCCATGGCAGACTTGATGGCTTTCCTCTTGCACCTGAATCTGCAGCTCATCTCAGCTGAGCCATCCACAGGACTTTACAGGGGTGTCAGGGCAACAAAATGATGATGCAATAATCAGTATTTTGAAATAAAGATATAAAAAACATAAGGGTTTTCCAGATTACTAGATTAATCAGAGCACATCATTTCTGCTTTTAAGGGGCGGCTGTGGCTCGGGGTGGAGTTGGAGGATCCCAGGTTCCTCTGTCCACATACTTAAAGCTGGGGTTGGTAGTCTCGGAAAACTAGCATGAATTTGAATGTAGCATTTCCTCATGACTCCGTCTAACCCCTCCCCCCCTCCCCTCGGAGCTCCTCCAAAACGACCCCCCCCCCCCCCCCCCCCCCCGGCTCACATGCACGAGCGCCACTGAGTTGCGACCATATGATCGTGACTGATTCAAAACCGGTCCTCACCAAAACATTATCATAATGAAAGTTAAAAACACAAACAAACATGGCTGCTGTTAGTACTTACAACTGTCATGCTAGCATTATCCAGTTGTACTGGTGACACGATATCAGGAGAAAAGTTATAACACATATAATACTGTAACAACTCTTAATTCCTACAGTGTTGACAGTTAGTGAAGGCATCAGGAGACTGAGGTGTAGGGTGTGCGAGCTGGAGAGAGGAGAGACAAGAGGAGAAGTTTTTCATTCATTCAAACATTGATTGTTGTTTTGTTGGTTGGCGTGATCACGGCCGACAATGACTGGTTATTAAAACTCAACGTGTTCACGAATCGACTCGTCATCACTACAGAGTCCGGGCGGACGCTACAGCACATCTACATTTCTGTAGGACTTACTAAATGCCATTCATTCTTCTGCTTGTCAGAGCCCCCGTGGTGAGAGTTTTTTAGACTCTGATCAGGACTACAGTCCTGAGTAAAGCACCTCATTGGGTCAGAGGGAACAGGCCCGAGGTCAAGCGAGAGGGGCAGTGAATAGAGTCAGGGGGAGCAGAGGCAGGAGACGGGGGCGAGGAGTACACACCGGGGAAATGTACGCGCAGGAGGCGGGTAGAACGGCAGGACGGGATTTGAATGGTTTAAAATTTTGGCACCCAAAAATTTTGGTTGGTGTTTTCCCAGGTTTACTCCACCTGTAGATAGCAGCTTTTTTTTACCTCTTTTTTAAGAACACATTATGTATTGATTGCCATCTATCGACATAAAGATCATTTTAACCAGTATAACAAAAAGTGTATCTAAATCTGATTACCAACCCCAGCTTTAAGTGACTACGGGCAAGAGACCTAACCCCAAAATGCGTTCTGAGATCAGACTGAAGGCCAAATTCCATCGGATCCGTGTCTGCTCTGTCTCCGATCCGTCACGGCACTGGATCTGATAGACTAGTCTAGTTAGTGTGATCCGGCTGCATCAGAACGCAACGGATCAGATACTCAAGACTTTTTGCCGGATGCCGGAGCAGGACGCATCAATCTCAACAGAGCAGACGCAGCGGGACAGGTTTCACCAAAACAAAATGAAAACACCCAGTTAATTTTCAGAATAAACACTCTGTGTTATCACCAGATCGTATTTCACTTAACTACAACAACAAACCGTCATGATGAGCGGAGCCAGGCCTGAAGTCAACAGGTCAGAGGTTTTCAGAGGACCACAAAGACAACATGGATGAGGGGGTTGACGGAAGAGACAGCACCGAGCTGGACCGCAGCGGATCGGAGAAATATCTGGTGGAAGTCCTGTGTAAGAGTTCCAGCCCCTTTGAATTAGGGATGAATCCACATTTAATCACCTTATACAGTTAGCAAGTGTGTAAGTGAAATTAGGCCAGATATGCTTAATCACTAGTTAAATAAATTAGTCTTCATTTAAAGTTTCTATCTGTCAGCTGGAAGTCAGTTGGGTCTCTCCTTTGTCTTCACAAACACGTGTATCTGAGCTGCTCAGATTGGACCGAGGTCTAAAGATTGGTGCTGAATTAATTTTGTAAATTTATGGTTCCAAATGTAAAAAGGTGGGGGTTAAGATAGGTCTGTTTTGGGATGACCTGGTCTCTGGTCACCTCAAAGGAAGGAGTTTTAATCCTTAATTTTGATAAAAGTTTTTCCTGGTATTTTGAAAAATTCACAGGCGCTGTCCTCACTACAGTTGGGTCTCTGCTTTGTCTTCACAAACGCGTGTATCTGAGCTGCTCAGATTGGACCTTGAAGGTCTAAAGATTGGTGCTGAATTAATTTTGTAAATTGTTTTATTTTTGTTTTAATTTTCACTAAAAATTAGCCTCTGCTGCTGCTGCAAAGAAAGTGAATAAGAAAAGTGAATATATATCCACTTTAGATTTTGTCTGCTAGAAAATCCAACCAATGAACAAAGGACTAGTTAAAGATAGGAGAGGATAGTTAAAGAAATTCAAAAACATCCAACTGTAATACTATTTTGTTACTGCTATTTTAAACCCTATAATAAGTCATTGTTTGTCCTCTTTGGGAATCTGTACATCAAAAACACCATCACTGACCAAATGTTCCTGGAACAAACTGATAACAGAGCAATAGAGGCAAGTCTAAATAATCCCAAATAAAGACCAGGGCCAGTATGCACGTCCAGCCATTAGTGGTGAAAACGGGCCATTTGTACTAATGGTGAAAAAAAATGGATTAGTGGTCTGCATGAGCCAGGTTAACGCCCCAACAAAGCATTACATTTGATGGAGGTAGACCCCACCATGACAGGTGCTAACAGCAGGATTACCTCACCTAACTCAAAATTTAAAATTAAATGTGCTTTATTGAATGTTAGATCACTGTCTGCTAAAGCTGTTTTAATAAATGAGATTATATCAGATAATCTCTTTGATATATTCTCACTAACTGAAACCTGGCTGGGTGAGAATGAATACCTTAGTTTAAATGAAGCCACTCCTCCTAGTCACCTTAATGCTCAAAACCCTCGAGTAATTGGCCAGGGTGGTGAAGTGGCAGCTATTTTCAATTCTAGTTTTCAGATTAACCCTAGACCCAAACTGGGCTGTTGCTCCTTTGAAGGCCTAGTTCTCAGCTTTCCCAATCCAGTTTCTAAAACAGTGCGACCAATCTTATTCGTTCTAATTTACCGCCCTCCTGGCCCGTACTCAGAATTTTTAACTGAATTTTCAGAGTTTTTATCTAATTTAGTCCTCAGCTCAGATCAAATAGTCATTGTAGGTGACTTTAATATTCATGTAGACGTTGATAATGACAGCCTTAGCATTGCGTTTATGTCCCTGCTGGACTCAATTGGCTTCTCACAGGTTGTTAACAAACCTACTCACCGTTTCAATCACACCCTCAATCTTGTTCTGGCTTATGGTCTTGAAATTGAGGACTTATTAGTCTTCCCACAAAATCCGCTGTTATCAGATCACTGTTTAGTAACGTTTGATTTCCTCCTAGTAGGTTCTACTCAAGGTAATAAAAACGTAATAACCTGGAATTTGTCTGATAGTGCCGTAGCTAAGTTCAAAGAGGCTATCCCTGCTGCGTTAAACTCAGTATTTAGTCCAACCTTAGCTCAAAGCTTGTATACTAGCTCCAGTTTCTCACAGCTAGATCAGTTTGTAGATAACACTACAGGTTCTCTGCAGGTTACCCTAGACCTAATCGCTCCTCTTAAACAGAAGACTATTAGACGACAGAGGCTAGCTCCGTGGTATAATGCTCAAACCCGTGAACTAAAACAAAACTCTAGAAAACTAGAAAGATTATGGCGCTCCAATAAAACAACTGAAACCTGCTCACTTTGGAAGGATAGTCTTAATAAATATAGGAAGGCCCTGCAGCATGCTCGAGCTGCTCTTCTCTAATAGAAGAGGATAAAAACAACCCTAGGTTCCTCTTCAGCACTGTAGCCAGGCTGACAGACAGTCATAGCTCCACTGAGCCATGTATTCCTTTAGCCCTCAGCAGTGATGACTTTATGAGCTTCTTTAATGATCAAATCTTAAAGATTGGAGATCAAATTAGTAACCTCTTACCTTTAACAAGTGTAGGACCCTTTACCAACAGCGGGATCATTGAAACGGCGTTAAAGCCAGATGTATACCTAGACTGTTTTTCACCCATTGACCTTCCTGAACTGGTTTCAACAGTTTCTTCAGCTAAACCATCGACCTGTCTTTTAGACCCAATCCCAACTAAGCTGCTTAAAGAAGTCCTTCCACTAGTTAGCAGTTCTTTACTCAGTATGATTAATATGTCTTCACTGACAGGCTATGTTCCTCAATCATTTAAAGTAGCTGTAATTAAACCTCTCCTTAAAAAGCCCACTCTTGATTCAGGCACCTTATCTAACTATAGACCGATATCTAACCTCCCCTTTATCTCTAAAATCCTGGAGAAAGTGGTGTCAGTTCAGCTCTGGGACTTTCTTAAGAGCAACAGTTTGTTTGAGGACTTTCAGTCGGGGTTTAGAGTCCACCATAGCACAGAGACTGCACTGTTAAAAGTAACCAATGATCTACTAATGGCCTCAGACAGTGGTCTTCTTTCCGTACTTGTTTTATTAGATCTTAGCGCTGCATTCGATACGATTGACCATCAAATCCTGTTACAGAGATTAGAGCGACTAATTGGCATTACAGGAACTGTTAGCTTGGTTTAAATCGTACCTAACAGATCGATCTCAGTTCGTTCACGTTAATGAAAAGTCCTCAGTGCAGACCAGGGTTAGTCAGGGAGTTCCACAAGGATCAGTGCTAGGACCAATTCTTTTCACCTTATATATGCTTCCTCTAGGTAACATCATGAGGAAACACTCAATTAATTTTAATTGTTATGCTAATGACACTCAGCTCTATTTATCAGTGAAGCCAGAAGAAACCAATCAGTTATCTAAATTAGAAGCTTGTCTAAAAGACATAAAGACCTGGATGACCAGAAATTTCTTACTGCTAAACTCAGAAAAAACTGAAGTGATTGTTATCGGCCCCAAACACCTCAGAGAGACTTTTTCTAATAATATAAGTACCTTAGACGGCTTTAGTCTGGCATCCAGCACCTCTGCTAGGAATCTAGGAGTCCTATTTGATCAAGATTTATCCTTCAACTCTCAATTCAACAATCTCAAGGTCAGCCTATTTTCACTTGCGCATTATTTCTAAAATTAGACACTTCCTATCTCAGAGCGACGCAGAAAAACTAGTCCATGCATTTGTTACCTCCAGGTTAGATTACTGTAACTCCCTCTTATCAGGCTGCCCCAATAAGTCTCTAAAGACTCTTCAGCTAGTTCAAAACGCTGCAGCTCGAGTATTGACTAGAGCTAGGAAGAGAGAGAACATCTCTCCAGTGTTAGCTTCTCTACACTGACTCCACATACAATCTAGAATATAATTTAAAATCCTTCTTCTAACCTACAAAGCTCTTAATGATCAGACACCCTTGTATCTTAAAGAGCTCATAGTGCCCTATTACCCCTCTAGAACACTACGCTCCAACATACAGGCCTGCTAGTTGTACCTAAAGTCTCTAAAAGTAGTATGGGAGGTAGAACCTTCAGTTATCAGGCCCCTCTCCTTTGAAATCATACCAGTCAGGGTCCGGGAGGCAGACACCCTCTCCATTTTTAAGAGTAGGCTTCAAACTTTCCTTTTTGACAAAGCTTATAGTTAGAGCTGGATCAGGCATGGACCAGCTTTTGTTATGCTGCTATAGGCTTAGACTGCCGGGGGAACTGGCGCACTGGGATCCTAGCTCACCCCCTTCCCCCCAACCCCTTCATCATTTACTTTAACTCTCCCTGTCCCATTGAAAGTTACTAACCATAGACCTTTCTGGAGTCCCTGAGCTCCCTTGTCTCGTAGGTTCCTCTGAGCTGCCGTAGACGTCCTCCTGCTGTGGACGTTCTGGACTCCAGCTGATACGGACATGCTGGACTACAGCGGCAACATCTACTACTACTCATCTCATCACTATCACCTCTCTCTCTTGCTCCCCTCTATCCCTCTTTCCAGACCCAACTCGGTCGAGGCATGATGGCTGTCTAACATGAGTCTGGTTCTGCCTGAGGTTTCTGCCTGTTAAAAGAAAGTTTTCCCTCGCCACTGTAACTACCTAAATTCTGCGATGTGTAATGCTCATGATGGATTAAGGTGGGGTCAGACTGAGTCTTATCCTGTCTTGAAGTTGGGTCTCTGTTCATAATTTGACATAGAGTGGTCTAGACCTGCTCTGTTTGTAAAAGCGTCTTGAGATAACGTTTGTTGTGATTTGGCGCTATACAAATAAAGATTGATTGATTGATTGATTGTTAGGCTGTTCCTACGCACTTCCACCCTGTAGTGCACGCCAAATCGTAACCATGTAAATAAAAGTTCTTCTGTAGATTATTTCACATGAATGAATTAGAAAATAATTCTTAGGTAATCTACCAGTAACACCGTGAAGTGAATCCTTCCCAAACAACTCCTTTAACAAGTCCTCATTCTTCAATGGGGAGACAGGTGGTCCTCCACCTGGACCACGTTGGTGGCAGTGCTTGTTGCGTAGAGCCGCTTTCATGTAGCTTATTTTATTTTGTAGGTCTTCTACTGTGCGCTCAGAAACACCACACGCATTTACCCGGTTCAAGATCTGAACAAAAGAAATTTCATTCCATATCATGCGACAGCTTGTGTTGGTATGGCCCTGGTGTGTCATGTCACTGATTTTACTTTAATACCAAACATTGTAAAGAATCTTCTCATGAATAATGATATTTCAAGTCAATGCAAGTCTTATGCTACATCATACCTTAAAAAAAGCATCCACCCACATTATGTTTTTAAATTGTTCAAATTATCAAAACATATATGTACATGGTTAGAGCATTTATAGTGACACACAAAGAGAAGTCACATGACTCTTCAGTTCCTCCCTACTGTTAGCTCATTGTTTGGGTTACTTAACCAGACAAAATCTAAAGTGGATATATATTCACTTTTCTTATTCACTTTCTTTGCAGCAGCAGCAGAGGTTAATTTTTAGTGAAAATTAAAACAAAAATAAAATAATTTACAAAATTCATTAAGCACCAATCTTTAGACCTTCAAGGTCCAATCTGAGCAACTCCGATACACGCGTTTGTGAAGACAAAGCAGAGACCCAACTGTAGCGAAGAGAGCGCTTGTGAATTTTTCAAAATACCAGGAAAAACTTTTATCAAAATTAAGGATTAAAACTCCTTTCTTTGAGGTGACCAAAGACCAGGTCATCCCAAAACAGACCTATCTCAACCCCCACCTTTTTACATTCGGAACCATAAATGATGACACAGGAAGAGCTGTCTCCCTGTCCAGATCTCCTTCTCTCTGTGTTTAACTTTTTCCAGATGTGTGCAATTAAATGCTTTCTTCATCAGAAAAGGACTTGTGGACATCGCCAGGAGAAAGGACGATAAAAATTATTTTCAGCTCACACTCTAAGGGAAGTTTTAGACATTTCCAAATGTATATTAACACATGATTTTATCATTCTGAAGCTAAGATAAAAACTTTCATTTTGAGACTTTGATAAGAATAATGAAATTCCCAGAGTTCTACAATGTATAATGACAAAGTTATGAAACATATTTTAATTGTGTTTTCTTCTATGTGGTCAACACCGTCATCTAGAGGAGACGACGTGGTAGATGTTGTATTGTGTAAACCCTGTGTTATAAATTCTGTTAGTTATTTTAACGTCTCACAAGTTATGAAATCGTCATTCTAAGATAACGATAATTATTAATGAGAAATCCTTTATTCAGAGGCTGTGTTAAAGTTGAAATCCAAAAAGGAGGAGGGAAAGTCCTGTGAAGGCCTATAAAAACAGACGCGAAACCCCCTTGCCTTCTCTTCACTTCCTGACCCTGAAGGCTGATTTATACTTCTGTGTTGAATCAACGGCGTACCCTATGCCGGGGGTCCGCGTAGCTCCCGTACCTACGCCGAGGCCTACGCACGTAGCTGACGTGCACCTCCTCCAAAATGTAACTCCCCGTAGAGCCGACACGGACCTCAAGCTCTGTGATTGGTCCGCTTGGCGGCTTTGTATTTCCCGCATTTTCAACACTTCCGGGATCCCGGACATCGGCCGCACATCGGCTGTGTATTTGATCTCCTCCACTCTATTCTTCATGTAATCATGTCTGTATGATAAACAGCAACATGTATCAGCTGTAGATTAACATAACACGCTCTGAATCGATGTGGAAAAGTAAACAGAGATCGTAGCGGGACCGGAAGCAGGCGGCCGGCTATCAGAGAGACCGCACTGCCCTCAGGCGTTTCGGCGGACAATTGCTGCGCGACACAGACACACCGACGCACAAGTATGTGGGGCTCATGTCCGCGTCAGCCCCTGCTGCGTGGGGGAGACGCAGAAGTATAAATCAGCCTTTACTCTTCTTTCTGGACGCACACGTCCTGGTGCCCCTGTCAGGCAGCTCTGCTGCCAGGCCCCCCTTAATTTTAGGCCTCTACTAAGATTTTAGGCCTCCTTTGTCCCTTGTGGCAATTCTATTTTTCTAGAAACCTTTATAAGTTTATCTTTTATTGAACTGAAGTCCATTTTTCGTTTTAAGAACGTTTTTCTTATTTCTAGTCTTTTACACTGATGCCACGCACAGCAAAGCAAAGCTTGTCTTTTTGATAAAGACATTATTCTTAGTCTACGAGACTTTTTTTCCTCTTTTTGATCAACAAGCATTTAAGAAATTTCCACATCTCTGGAGCTGCAGTCTGTGGACGAGACCACGTGACCACGCAACAGAACCAAGCCGTCTACCCCCGGGCCAGCTGATTCAAATCTCCTCTTCACGGCGCCATTTTTCGGTTCTTCGGATGAAAATCCGGCGGACACGAAGACAACATGCCGAGAAACTGGAGCAAACTCCTCTGGACCCATCGGAGACTCACTGACGGTTCTAAAAGATAGTAAGACTGTTCCAGAATTTCTGTGGTCGAAGTTGATTTAGGCTTCATTCTGAAAGTCCCATAGTTTTACTTTATTTCCAAATCAGAGATTTAAATTAGTGTCTAAAACTCTGTTTTAAACAACTAACTAAATCGCTATCACCAATAGTAGTCTTCTACTAGCTATCCTTGCTCAGAGTTATATTTGTCTGTTTATCCGTTTGTCTGTTATTCATCTATGTTCATTATCTGCCAGAATCATAATCTATTTTTCATTCTATTTACATTAAACTTCATATATTATAAAGGATTTTGTCTGTATATTCATTTCGAAGCAGGGTGGGCCAATGTGTTTGTAAAGAATTCATAACTTCAGATTTAAATTGTACAAGACTGATTTTTATTTGGTCAATCATTAGTGTTCAATTTTCATTATCAATCACTGTGATTGATCCACAGATTTTGACTCTGGGTGGCGCCCCATTGATTTATACGAGGAAAATTATATGAAATATTAATTTCATTGAAAAAAATAAATTTAATCTAATTTTTTTTTTTGAAATATTAATTTCATAT
The DNA here is from genome assembly GCF_009762535.1 of Notolabrus celidotus. Lineage (NCBI taxonomy): Eukaryota > Metazoa > Chordata > Actinopteri > Labriformes > Labridae > Notolabrus > Notolabrus celidotus. The sequence continues at coordinate 181,841 of NC_048287.1, read as the reverse complement.
TTAATATCTGAATTACCCATACAAACTTAATCTGATATAGAAACACGTCTTTAAACAAAAACTAATCCGACTTATTTAACCAGTGATGAAGCATATCTGGCTTCATTTTACTTACACACTTGCTTACATTATAAGGTGATTAAATGTGGAAGTAGTTTCTAATTCAAAGGGGCTGGAACTCTTAGAATCCTGGCTCAACGCCCTGGTAGTAAAAAAATGAAGTGTGGTCTCAGTTACAGGACCGTGAAAACCCTTTGGAAGAGAACATTTTCATTTGTAGACCTGCAGTGAAAACAAATGTCTTTGAGCTGTCTTTATGCAAGGATGAAATAAAGGGAGGCAGTATTTGAAAACCAAGGTGCAGGATTTATCCGTAAAGATGGTCCAAAGGGCAGTAGCTCTATAGTTTCAGCCTTCTGTAATCTACACCAGTGTAGACAGTTGTATTCACTGAGGAGAGGTTCACATCTCTGCACAGTTTTCAGACTTGTCAGGCTGTCGAAATGTGGGGATAGAAGTAAACTCCTGATCACAGTAGTGTTGGTGGTGAAGATAGTTTCATCTGGAGTTACAGAGATGAGAGTTTTGAAGAAAGTAAATAATGTAGGGCCTCCTGGCAAGCTCTCTTTTTGGTATCTCGTCCCTTCAGAGAACAGGTCTTTCTCTCTTAATTGGCCGCATCAGGTTGACAAGTGCTCGACTGCTGTGGTGCAATATTGAAGAGAGGAGAGAGGAGCCAATTCCCACACCAACTGCCGTCCTACTGTGGTGTCCTTTTTTCTTCGCATCTTTCATACCACATCTTCGTTAGATGGAAGAATCCTCTCTTTACCGAGCCTGCAACCAAAGTGACAGGAGATGAAACAATCCACTCGTTCACCACAGAGACGGAGTTAGCAGCAGTGGAACCTCTCATGGCAGTCTTAATGAAGCTGAATGTGCAGTGGTGCACATATTGTGCACTTGTGCATTAACATGTGTGTGATTTGATTTGCGAGGAAGAACAGAGAAATTGGTATTAGATTTGAGCATGTTTTGATTTGATTTGAAAGGGAAACAAGCAGGGGTGGAAAATGTCAACGTGTCCACCAGGATGCACATCGGCTCCTGCATCTAAAGAGCGCAGAGACACAATACTTACTGCACAGTTTACATCAGCTGTTTTACCTGCACGTCTTTCACTTGCACCAATCCCACGAGTAAGAGATGAAACAGGAACTGCGTACAGAACCTGACGTCTCTTGTCAGACAGTGAGCACAAACGAGGAGCTCTGCAGGCTTCAGAGAGCGGTCTCTGCAGCAGCTGGATGAACTTCTGACTGCTGACAACCTGGCTCCACTCATTTTGCTTTTCTTACACACATCCAGGACTCTCCTGGCAGCTGAAGACGACATTGAGAAAAAATCTATAAACATCTCTCCCTAACAGTTCTTATACAGAGCTCTTTGGACTCATTCTTCTTGAAACATAAATGGGCTGCCAGTGAGATAATTCCACTTCCACAGGAGACAATAAGGCAGATCTCTGCACCAATACAGCACAGAGAATGCCTTTGAGTAGCTCATTTGTTTTGAACAGAGGTGAAAGGATCCCACTCTATCATCAGATTATTTTCTATATAGAGGGAAAAGATATTGTTAGGGTCGTCAGGTGATTTGGCTTTATGAAACAAAAATATATCTGAAACAAAATAAAGTACAATTTGAAAGAATAAAATAAATATTGAAAAAAAACTATAGAAAAATAAAGCATTCACAACATGCATATGGCAGCCTCTTCCCCCAGACATCATGCTCACAGCTGAATCATTAAGTACTGTTCTTCTGTTCCCTCCAAGGTTAAAAATCATGCAGACGTTCTTACTCTTATTTCAGCGCTTTGAACACAATTAATAGAAAAATTCCTGAGAGATATATTATTTAGTCTGAAAACATATCTTATATCTAAGTTATTAACTCATTGGTTAACAGCACTATGACTATATAATATAAATGTCTTAGCCAACAGTATTCTTAGAGATGAACTGTTTGGATGTTAGTGTGGAGTCTTATCTATTTCAGCGTATGATCAATGAAATGTTTACCTTGAAGTATAGCCCACTTTATTTTTACTACTCCTAGTAGCTGATCAATGTATCAGCTGTAACTTAGTCAGATTTCCAATCCATCAATCTTTATTTATATAGCGCCAAATCCCAACAAATGTTCTCCTCAGACTCTTTCCAAACAGAGCTGGTCTAGACCATCCTCTATGTTCTATTATTAACAAAGACCCAACATCAAGACAGGATCAGATCCAGTCCCATCTTACAGACAGGACTCAGTCTGATCTCATCTTAATCCACCATAAGCAGAGCACTTTGCAGCATTTAGCAAGTTACAGTTAGAGCTCATGAGCTCAGGCATAAAGTCGGAGAAAATGGCCGAGAATTTGTGAGAGTGCTGAGGTCATGTTTGTGCCACCAACTTTGAAGTCTTTTGTGTGTGGTTATTTTATTCTCTACTTGGCAATGTGCCAATGTCGAATCTGATCTGGCTTCAGACTTTCCTATTTGATAAAGCTTATAGTTAGAGCTGGATCAATCTTGGACCAGCTCTTAGTTATGCTGCTATAGGCTTAGACTGACACACTGACACACTGGGATCCTCTCTCATCACTTACTTTAACTCTCCCTGTCCCATTAAAGTTACTAACCATAGACCTTTCTGGAGTCCCTGAGCTCCCTTGTCTCGTAGGTTCCTCTGAGATGTCGTAGACGTCCTCCTGCTGTAGACATTCCAGACTCCAGCTGTTACGGACGTGCTGGACTCCAACATGAACAGCTAATACTACTCATCTCATCACTATCACCGCTCCCTCTCTCTCTTATTCTACTCTATCCCTCTTTCCAGACCAACTCGGTTGAAGCAGATGTCTGTCTAACATGAGTCTGGTTCTGCTCGAGGTTTCTGCCTGTTAAAGGAAGTTTGTCCTCTCCACTGTAACTAGCTAAATACTGTGAGGTGCAATGCTCATGATGGATTAAGGTGGGGTCAGACTGAGTCTTATCCTGTCTTGGTGTTGGGTCTCTGTTCATAATTTGACATAGAGTGGTCTAGACCTGCTCTGTTTGTAAAAGAGTCTTGAGATAACATTTGTTGTGATTTGGCGCTATACAAATAAAGATTGATTGATGATGATTAAAATGAATGTATGCTTGCACATTTTGATAATAATGATAATAATAATAAGAAGAAGAAGAAGAAGAATTATCATTATTATACTATTATTATCATTATTTTTAGTATTATTATTTTTAGTATTATTGTTTTTAGTATTATTATTATTATTATTTGAATAATAATAATAAAACACTTATTTATGTAACATAAATGGAACTCAGCATCACATTAACATTGTCATCATGAACACATAACTATGTTGACATATCCATTAACACACCACTGTTCAACAACCTCACAGAGCAGAGTCACTAACACGGCCAGAGACTCTTATTTGGTGTTATTTTTACCTTCTTCAGAGCTGGTGCTGTGAAGAAAGACCTTGAGGCTCTGTGTGCTTTCAGAAATATATCGAGCCAAGCTGAAAGAGAAAGTATGTAGTTACTCCAGTGGTCACGAACAGCAGAAATACCTTCACCGAGTGTTTGTCCTCCTCTCTTGGTACTTCACCAGTGGGATTTTCAAAGGCTGGATTACTGAAAGAATCCACTAATGCTGCCTGTTTTTGTGAGGGTGATTGAAATTGGGCTTTGTAATGAACCTGCAGTTACTTAGACAGTTTACTGCTGTTACATTAAATGTTCTTTTACAGCAAAGCAATCACCCCTGCAAACATTTAGGCAATCAGGGCCGGGTGCTGAGCACGGCTTGAACTACAGGGGTAAAAAACAAACTGGCAAAGAGTGGCCTCTGCTGCAATGAGGACACTACCTGTTTAATGAACAACGGTCTGCTTTTCTATCTTACACTGTGACATGAGAAAGCACATCGCAGCTCCCACTCAAGCCAGGGGACAGAGGCTTTATGAGCACTGTAGATCAAAGTGGCATTGATATTTTATTTTAGACTAAGTCACAGATGTTTTCTTTCTTTGAGAATCAGGTGGAGGAATTATTCTCCTCTTTTTTTTTTTTAAGATTACAAAAATCCATGTGTTGTGAAGCCAAGCATCATGTTAGAAGAAAGAAACGTAGTTATTGGGATAAACTCCTTGAGATGTGCCATCTCGTTTTAGAGGGGGTCCCAGACAGACATTGACAAATAGAAACAGTACAATACAAAACATGAATCCTTCAAAACAAAAACAAAGAAAAAATGTTAAATGTACTGACTTGTACTTATATAGCGCTTTTATAGTCTGTCTGACTACTCGAAGTGCTTTCACACACTACTCATCGCATTCACCCATTCATACCCATTCACTCATTGATGGTAGAGGCTGCTAATGTAAGGAACCATCAGTGTTAGCTGAGGGGTATACTACGAAGCGAGTTCAGCAAATCCTAGATATCTTCTCCTGATCCGGCTTCACTGAACCTAACAAAGGAGATCACACTAAACTGTCATACGCAGCTGGTTATCAACATGTTGAGTCAATCCAGAATTACCCTGAGCGGGTTCACATGAACGGGGCGGAGAAGGCAACATGTGACCAATCACAGACACAGACAACCTGCCGTCAGCACATCAACATGAAATTCAAACACTGCACTGACATTAGAAAAATATGAAGAAGTTAAAGTCACAATCCAGATTAACTTCAACAAAGATGTGTTTGAAATAGAAGGAAGAACTGAGGGATAAGACAAAACCTGTTTAAATGCGCAAATGACGTCTTATTTCTCATCATTATAACTCTGTTTATTGATCATTAGATATATCTGACTATAAAAACTGTGTATTCATCATTAGATATATCTGACTATAATAACTCTGTTTATTCATCATTAGATATTTCTGACTATTATAACTGTGTATTCATCATTAGATATATCTGACTATAATAACTCTGTTTATTCATCATTAGATATTTCTGACTATAAAAACTCTGTTTATTGATCATTAGATATTTCTGACTATAAAAACTGTGTATTCATCATTAGATATATCTGACTATAATAACTCTGTTTATTGATCATTAGATATTTCTGACTATAAAAACTGTGTATTCATCATTAGATATATCTGACTATAATAACTCTGTTTATTGATCATTAGATATTTCTGACTATAAAAACTGTGTATTCATCATTAGATATATCTGACTATAATAACTCTGTTTATTGATCATTAGATATATCTGACTATAATAACTCTGTTTATTGATCATTAGATATATCTGACTATAATAACTGTTTATTGATCATTAGATATTTCTGACTATAATAACTCTGTTTATTAATCATTAGATATATCTGACTATAATAACTATGTTTATTGATCATTAGATATTTCTGACTATAAAAACTCTGTTTATTGATCATTAGATATATCTGACTATTATAACTGTGTATTCATCATTAGATATATCTGACTATAACAACTCTGTTTATTGATCTTTAGATATATATGACTATAATCACTGTTTATTCATCAGTGAAAAGAGGGTTTGTACACTTATACAACCACATTATTTCATTTTTTATTTTTTATTCTTCCCCCTAAAAGATTTTAATTTTGTTTTCAATTGAATTGTTCATATCATAGGTCACATTAAAGGTGGAAAAAGTTCTGACATGATTTATCTCGTTCTCATTATTTTACACCACAAAATCTGGCATTTTAACAGGGCTGTGTAGACTTTTGCTATCCACTGTATAAAATCATATAGGTAGACAAAGTGTCCTGCCCGTCTCTTCTCCACTGCAGGCTTGACCGCAGTTCAGATCAACTCACAGGGCTCCGTGATCGAGCGATCTGATTGGTCAGTGGGCGGAGTTTACTACAAACTGATCTCTGATCCTGAGCATAACCTGCTCCGGAGCAGGTTAGGAGTTCAGCATGAGTAACCATGGTGATCTACCCTGGTAAAGAGTGAACCACCTTCATAGTACTGAAAATCCAGAGTTAACCCTGAAGTTACCTCGATAACCGCAAATCTGACAGGAGTACACATCTCTGTTTACTACAGCTAATAGCAGCATAACTAAGACCTGGTCGGAACCTAGTTCAAAAAATGAGTTTAGGTCTAAATAGTTCATTTCTGAATTTTTTCGTAACGCAGTTGTTTCAAAGATATTAAGATTACGAGTTTTCCATTAATTAGAGGCACAGCTGACTTGATTGACAGGCGGGAACATTGTAGATCTCTGATCTCTCATTTTGTACACATTCACACACCGCAGAACAACAGCGGGAGCAATTTGGGGTTCAGTGTCTTGCTCAATGACACTTCGACATATGACTGCCAGAGCTGGGATCAAACTGCCAATCTTCCGATTGTAAGACGACCAACTCTACCCACTGAGCCACAGCCGCCCCTAAAAAACAAACAATTAAACAAAAAAAAACAACAACCAAAACAACAACCAAGGAACAGTCCCCTGTTTGCGGGTTGTCATCAAGTCCCCCGACTTAACGACGACGACGACAACAACAACAACAACAACAACAACAAAACAAAACAGAGGCTGGTACAACCTTAAACAAGCTACAACCGACAAGAGAAAAATAGATAAAATTCAATAAACTAAAGGAGCATTGATTAACCCTCCTGGTATGTTGCGGGTCAAATTGACCCTTTTAAAAGTCTATCTTAGGCAATATAAGCCTTCCAAACCAGCTAAATGCAGCATAAAAATCTGGGCAGCATGTGACAGAAGAGGTGTCGTGTTAATTTATCAACATCACTTAATAAAAATAAAAAAATTAAATGTAAAATAAAATAAACAAAAATCTATTTAATGTAAAACTATTGTATTTATATTTAGGGCTTTCCAATGTACATTTAAAAAAAGTTTCAACATGAATTTTAATGAAAAACAAGTGAGTTATCCTCATTGAACCATGATCTGTGAGAGTTAAAGAACACCAATGGACCAAATCTTTAAATGATTTGTAATGGAGTTAAACATTTGATTAAAAAAATGTCTATTGGGCTTTTTTGGGGTTCTGACACTTTTGGATAATTGAATATGCCCCAGGTCAAATTGACCCAGGAACATTATTGCTGTTCCAGAGAAACGAACATAACAGGAGAGTTAAACACACATAAAATAATAATAATAATAATAATAATGATAATGATAATGATAATGATAATAATAATAATAATAATAATAATAATAATAATAATAATTGCTATAAAAAATAAATGAATAAATAAGTAAAGGAGGTAGAGGAACAGTGAAGGCTTTAATGAAAACGTAAATAGTTTGTTTTGGGAAAACAAAGAATTTTTAAATAAGGGAAAAGAAGACAAAGAACGAATATTTAACGAATGAAAATTATTCCAGTTGAAAGGATCCTGAAACATAAAAGCTTTTTTACCAACTTCCTTGGCTGCAAATACCATCAAAAGAAAACGATATGAACTTCCTAATGAATAACTTGAAGCAATAGGTATTAAATAATATTTTGAACAATCAGGATAGTTCAAATCAGAACATTTAAAAATAAATTGATACCAGTGAAAATGTCGTCTTATGTCTGGAGGGAGCTGAGACTGTCAAATATTATGCAACGGTGTGTGAAAAAAGAGCAACCTAATATAAATCTGGAGTCTATTGTAAATAACATTGAGAGGATGGAGATTAGTTTTAGTTGCATTTTTATAAACGATGTCGGCATAATCGATAATGGGTAAAATTAGTTGTGTCACAAGTCTTTTTCGAACATTGAATGTAAAGCAATACCTAGAGCGATACAGGACACTGATACTCAGCATGTTAGTGTATGACATCACCTTTATGTTATTACCTACTATGTTTCATAAGTCATTAATCAGACGTGTGATCAAATTATATGATTATATCATAAGGGGGTCAGGCAGTGGGGGTAACACATTTACTGTAAAAATCAAATGTATTGATGAAAGAAAGGGTGCAGAGGAACACTGGTGAAATCATATTTGAACATTAATCTATACCTAACTGTCAGACAGGAATATAAAAGTGTAACTCTCTCACACATAGGTGTAGAAATGATGGGAATACTACGTCAGTGCTGCTGATCTCCCACATATATATATATATATATATATATATATATATATATATATATATATATATATATATATATGTGGGAGATCAGCATATATATATATCCTGGATCTAAAGGTCACCAGGATGCAGCACTTTAAAGCCTGTGAAAAAGCCATAAGTCAGCGATCCCGAGCCGAGCCTCATATCCCTCTGCAGCGGAGACACAATTGGCTCATCATAAAGCCGTCAAGCAACCCAGTCATCCACATGAGCACACACGGCAACACCTCACCACCACAAATAACACACCGGCCATTAATGCTCTCATACGGTTACCACGGAGCTGCTTCTGCTTTGGGATATTAGTAAGAGTGTTTTCTCTGGGAGCAAGAAGGCTGTCTTTGAATAGTTGATAGGAAGTGTGAGGTTGCTATTGTTTTTTGTATTCCCTCCCACGCCTTGCTCCTTCATATCTGTTTATTCAGTAACAAACATCATGTTCCGCTCCATCTGTTGCTAGAAGTGTTGCCTTTTTGAGAAACAGGAGCAAAAGTCTTGGATTTTAGTCAAGGCACATACACGATTTGACTGTCTTAGCAATTTGAAAGCAATATCTGAAACACAGTGATGATTTTATTCTTTCTAAGGATAATAAAGGAACTCATGTTCATGTTTGCACTGTGAGCTGAAGCAGTGCATCACAGTATTAATGTCTTTCACATGTTTGAAGAGTAAAACCTATGTTAATACACAAAGTAACACATAAAGATGGTGTTATCAGGCGGTTGTTTTAGCTTTTCAAAGTTCCAGTGATGTTTGGAGAATCCAGATTACATAAACTGCATAATAGCTCACAGAGCCATAAATAAGTCTGCCTGTATGAAACACAGTTTGTTAAAGGACTTTGATGTTTGCAAACAGAAGATGGAAAATCAACGGCAGTACATGGAAATGGATAAAAATACCATGGGTTATGATGAGTGCTGTATTTCTGGAGAAACAGAAATGAGCTGAGGTGTGAGGTTTGATTAATATTCTCAGTCACTAATGACTCAGGACTACAGAGCTATCGGCTGGTAATAGCTAGATCTTCCACTGACAGACATACCATGTGGATATATGGAGTGATTCTTAGTCTTGCAGACCAGTTGTGCCTTGTGACAGTAATTTATTATATATTCAGAGACTAAAGTTTGACATTAATATCACTTAATTCTATGCCAAGTGAAGCTTGTGCTGTGAGGGGGGATGCATTAAAGCTCTAACGCTCATTTATTTATTTGTTTGTGTCAAGCCGCAACCTGCGCAAGTGTTATAAACTGCAGTTCATCAACCGTCCACTTCAGGCTGGCTGCAGAAACACAACGGAAACAACAAGTTGTGGAAAGAGGGATAGAGGAGAATAAGAGAGAGAGGGAGCGGTGATAGTGATGAGACGAGTAGTAGTAGCTGTTGCCGCTGGAGTCCAGCACGTCCGTATCAGCTGGAGTCTGGAACGTCCACAGCAGGAGGATGTCTACGGCAGCTCAGAGGAACCTACGAGACAAGGGAGCTCAGGAACTCCAGAAAGGTCTATGGTTAGTAACTTTAATGGGACAGGCAGAGTTAAAGTAAGTGATGAGGGGGGTTGGGGGGAAGGGGGTGAGATAGGATCCCAGTGTGTTAGTGCGCCAGTTCCCCTGGCAGTCTAAGCTAATAGCAGCATAACTAAGACCTGGTCCAAGCCTAGTTCAAAAAATGAATTTAGGTCTGAATAGTTCATTTCTCTATCAGCATCATTTCCATTAATTAGAGGCACAGCTGACTTGATTGGCAGGCGGGAACACTGTAACTGTTAGCGAGGAGGCTAAACGCCCGCCTCTACCTCACACTAGCTCGACAGAAGTTAGGTTGAGTTCAACATTTCCAATATGGCAGCCGCCAACCATTGGCTTCAAAACAGCTCTTCGGGAAAAGATGGGTGGCGTCACGAATACTACATTCATTAATTATACACACTCATCACACACGCATTTAGAGGAGTTCTTCTGAAGCAGGCATCGTTGAGATCGCCTAGAAGACGAGGTCTGTGTTAGCTTCCAATCAAAGTCAGTTTGTTTGCAGCAGCAAGATCAACCACAACCAGAACACATAGCTGATCCACTCCAGTAATGAGAGAGGTAGTTGGCATAAAAATAGCAACAGGCTAATGTTACTCACTGTCTGCTCCACTTCATAACCGGCAGAAAGGCTGGTGCAAGGCGTAGCATCCTTACAGGACTAGACATCGACTGGTTTAACAGCTGGTTTAGTTCTGAGACCTGGAACCAAGGGAATTCATCATCACTGGAACTTCTACTTTGCAAGCTGCTCTCGTACCGTTACATACAGCTGTTAAGTCTCTTGAACTTCAAATGACACTGCTCTGCAGAGCAATGAAAGCTCCTCTCATGCCTCACAAGTTTGCAAACGTCTGTATTTTTGTGCGTGGTGTCCAACATTTGACAAGTCTGCTCACCTGCCTAGCATTTTGGAGCTGGCTTCCCATCATACAAAGTGTGACCAGTATGCTTGGCAATTGTTTACCAGTCCATTGGAGAACACTGGACAAAATGCCCCTCCAAAAACAAGTAAAAAAAAAAGCAAAAAAAAATCTGCCGATAGAACAAGTGAAAATTTGCTTGGTAAGATTTCTTAAAATAAGATGTAATATTTAGAAAACTGTGATCTTAAAATTAGCAGGGAAAACTTATTTTAATCAATATTTGACCTGTATTTTAAATCTTAGTGTCTCAGCATAAGACAGGAATGATAACAATTAGTATTTTTTCACTCAAAAAAAGATTTTTGCATTAATACATTTCACGTCAACTTCTTCATTTGAGATATAGTCACTTTAATTTGAGTTGTATTATACACTTCTCTAGGTTTAAGACCATCTTGTACTTGAAATAAGATGACAAAGTTTAATTTGAGCATTTTGAGATATAATGTCTTCTCATAGTGAGCTGGATATACTAATATTCAGTCAGGTTGTTTTTTAGGATAAGCCAGCTATGCTCTAAAGTAGGTGTTTCATTGTGTGCATGGAGTTTGAGGATGTATATTTTTATTTGATTTAGAAGAAAGAGTGTCTGAAAACTGAAACCCACCCTTTAAAAAAAACAACTTTTCTTTCTGTCTTTCTTTCTTTCTTTTATCAATGGAGCTGTTTTCTGATAGATTCTCCAATAAAATGCATTTACTTAAATCAAGTAAAGGGTTTGTCTTAAATCAAGATTATCCGTCTTCTACAAATAAGATCTCAGCTTGAAAAATGTCTGAAATGTAAAATAAACCTTGTTTCTTCTAAATTATAACTCAAAACAAGATCATTTCAAGATTGTTTGACTTAACAAGATATTTAAGATGTCTTAAAACAAGTCCCTCTATCTTGCTCAAATGCTACTTGTTAAATAAATTTATATTAAATCAAGTGGGAGAAGACATTTTCACTTAAAATAAGACAATTTCACTTGGTAAGAGATATTTTAATAACAAAACAAATGAGCCACTAGTGTGAGAGCATCCTAAGATAAGTAGTTACCATATCTGCACCACAAATGTAATTGTAATAACAGCTGAATGTTACTTTAGCTGAGTACGACTTTGAAAGAGAACCTCTCATCCCTCCACAGCTCTAAAGCATAACTGGCTCACTCTCAGTCCTGACTCCTCCAAGTCATGAACTACCAGATCAAGCAGCATGGTGGTCTAATGTACAGTCATGGCCAAAAGTTTTGAGAATGACACAACTATTCATTTTCACAAAGTCTGCTGTTTCAGTTTTTATAATGGCAATTTGCATATACTCCAGAATGTTATGAGGAGTGATCAGCTCAACTGCAATTAATTGCAAAGTCCCTCTTTGCCTTGAAAATGAACTTCATCACCAAAAACACATTTCCACTGCATTTCAGCCCTGCCACAAAAGGACCAGCTAACATCATTTCAATGACACACAGGTGTCACACACATTAACACAGGTGTGGGTGTTGATGAGGACAAGGCTGGCGATCAATCTGTCATGATTGAGTGACTGGACACTTTAAAAGGAAGATGGTGCATGACACCATTGTTCCTCATCTGTTAGCCATGGTTACCTGCAAGGAAACACGTGCAGCCATCATTGCATTGCACAAAAAGGGCCTAACAGGGAAGTTTATAGCAGCGAGTAAGATTGCACCTCAGTCAACCGTCTATCCAATTATCAAGAACTTCAAAGAGAGAGGTTCAATTGTTGCCAAACAGGCTCCAGGGCGCCCAAGAAAGTCCAGCAAGCGCCAGAACCGTCTCCTGAAGGTGTTACAGCTGCGGGATCGGGCCACCACCAGTGCAGAGCTTGCTCAGGAATGGCAGCAGGCAGGTGTGAGTGCATCTGCACGCACAGTGAGGCGAAGACTTTTGGAGGAAGGCCTGGTGTCAAGGAGGGCTGCAAAGAAGCCACTTCTCTCCAGTAAAAACATCAGGGACAGACTGATATTCTGCAGAAGGTACAGGGACTGGACTGCTGAGGACTGGGGTAAAGTCATTTTCTCTGATGAATCCCCTTTCCGATTGTTTGGGGCATCTGGAGGAAGGCTTGTTCGGAGAAGACGAGGTGAGCGCTACCATCAGTCCTGTCTCTTGCCAACAGTGAAGCATCCTGAGACCATTCATGTGTGGGGTTGCTTTTCGGTCAAGGGAGTGGGCTCTCTCACAATCTTGCCTAAAAACACAGCCATGAATAAAGAATGGTACCAGAACGTCCTCCGAGAGCAACTTCTCCCAACCATCCAAGGGCAGTTTGGTGATGAAGAATGCCTTTTCCAGCATGATGGATCACCTTGCCATAAAGCAAAAGTCATAACAAAGAGGCTCGGGGAACAAAACATTAAGATTTTGGGCCCTTGGCCAGGAAACTCCCCAGATCTTACTCCCATTGAGAACTTGTGGTCAATCCTCAAGAGGCGGGTGGACAATCAAAAACCCACAAATTCTGACAAACTCCAAGCATTGATTATGCAAGAATGGACTGCCATCAGTCAGGATTTGGTCCAGAAGTTGATTGACAGCATGCCAGGGAGAATTGCAGAGGTCTTGAAAAAGAAGGGTCAACACTGCAAATATTGACTTATTGCATGAATTCTGTGTAATTCTCAATAAAAGCTTTTGATACTTATGAAATGCTTCTAATTGTATTTCATTATACCATAGAAACATCTGACAAAAACACCTAAAAACCCTGAAGCAGCAGACTTTGTGAAATTGTTATATTTGGGTCATTCTCAAAACTTTTGGCCATGACTGTATATGTCAACAGTGTCTTTAAAGCCCTCACCATCCACCGCAAATGAACCTTTACATGCCGGAATTTCATGGACTTGGAGTTCCCCTCTCCTTGGAGAGAAGATCTCAGCACATCCTTGAATTATATCCTAGAGTCTTTCCAACTCTATTAGCTCACAGATGAACATCAACGACTATGCCATCAGGGTCATATCTCTGTACCAGCCACCTCTATTCCATCTCAGGACAGAGCATGACAATGGAGTTAAAACTGGCACCAGCTCCTCTCCTCCTGGAGGTGCACCTTCTCATATGATGATCATGTCCAAATCGTCCCCCGTCACTTCCCCCTCTTCTATTTTCAAAGTGAACAAAGTATCATAGCAGCCATTCTTTCTCACAGAACAAATATGCTCTGTGAGATGAAGTGTTTTTGGAAAGGTTGTGTTTTTTCATACCTATCAGGAAGCGTTGTTCCTGTGCCATGCTGTGTTTGTGAAAGTCATGTTTACTTGATATCGTGTCCTGTGAATTTTCATGTTCTAAAAATGAAAGTTTAATACTGTGTTGAGTGAAACGTTGTTCTGTGTTGTTGTTGTTTTTAAAATGTCCTTGTGCCACCTTTAAAAAAGACCTAAGTTAAACATATTCTATCAAAGTGTTCCTTCTCTACTTCTGCAACCTCTTTCAGACTAACTTTAAAAGTAAGGTTATTAAAGTGTGTTCAGTCTTGACTCAATATAACCTGAAAGGGGAACATATCACTTACTCTGAACATGCCCTCCAGCAGTCCAACCACATGTGTGACTTGATTTATCTGCTTCCATTATTCAGTTTGGAGCTCGTGCTGTTATCTATCTCACTAACTTCCTCTTAGGGTGATGGATAATCATGCTTGAAGACCTTGTAGGATTACATGGCTGGTAACATGTATCATTCAGAGCATGTACAGTGATGATGAGGAAGCAGAGAACCCCTGCTCACAAGAGTTGAAAATAAAATGAATGAAGCTTTAATCCTCTGTGTATGATGCAATCATTTATTTTCATGATTAAAAACACATCTGTAACTGATTGAGTCAATAACAGTGGATGCAGGATTCTGTAATGCTTGGTTAATTCAAAGTAATCAGTCTTTTTTACTCACTCAATAAAGGAAGCGTTCACTGATTTACAGCCGTCTGCTGACCAACATACTCTCACAGCTGCTGCACGTCTGCACTCTGGAAATCCAAGGTGTGAACGCTTTAGAGAGCCTTTGATCTGAGCTCTTTTATTATTCATCACCTTGGATCACCTTTGACATGCACTCACATGACTCAAGATGTAGAAATCTGTTATGACACACATCATTTCTGATCACAGAAAATCAAACCAGTATCTTTTAATGGACCTCATTACAGGATTAAGAAATCACTGCATTTTAACTTGTTCTTCTTCTTATTGTCATCATCATCATTATCATCATTATCATCATCATCATCATCATCATCATCACTATCATCATCATCATCATTGTTATTATTCCATCCACTTGTTTTTCAGCACAACTTTGTAACTTCAAAATTCGATTTAAAAAAACAGATATAAGAAATTATTCTTAAAAAGTTAGAAAGGCAATCAGTATATATATACACCAACACAGTCTCAGCAGATGGCTGTCTAACATGAGTCTGGTCCTGCTGGAGGTTTCTGCCTGTTAAAGGAAGTTTGTCCTTGCCACTGTAACTTGCTAAATGCTGCAAAGTGCTCTGCTCATGGTGGATTAAGATGAGATCAGACTGAGTCCTGTCTGTAAGATGGGACTGGATCTGATCCGGTCTTGATGTTGGGTCTTTGTTAATAATAGAACATAGAGGGACCGATCTACTAAAGGTTTGCTTGTATAAAAACACCTGCAAACTTGATAGCCCACGCAAAGCTGACGTACGAACTGGGAGCACCGAGGATTGCGTCTGTCAAATGAGCAAAATAGCACTCGCTATCCATTTAGCGTGTTTGCCTTCATGAATATGCAGAATACATTTAGATCATCAGAACGCACAAAATACTGGGAGGAGGAGATGCAAATATAATCATTTAGCACATGCAATGTGATTTATCAAACCTGAAGCAGATACCGGGCAGTGTTTTGGCGTCTATATTTAGCACGTTTGAAAGGCAGGTGCAAACTGGCACAGCGTTACGCACAAATGGCAGTCACAAAAAGGAGCCATGCCATATCTCCTATGGAGAAACTCCTTGCAACACTGCATTTTCTTGTAATAAAAAAATAATAAAACATCACAAATTCAAAGCATTTCAGCACTACGGATAGCGACCGCATCATTCTGACACCCCCTTTAACTTTTTCAACTGATGAGAGCACAGTAGGTCACTGTATCAACAGATATACAGTTAGTAAAATTGGCACAGCGGCCCACATGTTCCCATACAAACAAAAAATCCATGTGAAGTACTCGGCCTACTCACCACTGTTTGGACGAGCCTTGAGCTCTGCAGACTTGTCCACGATGCGCTGTATGTCCATTTTCTTTGCTCTGTCATTCTCAATGGACAACATGGTAAGTCCACTCAGTTTCTCCTGTCCCACCATGCTCCTCGAGGGGTTTTTAATTAGTTTTAACTTGGAGAATGAGCGCTCAGAAGTTGCAACCGTGACTGGAAGAGTCAAAAATAAAAGGAGGTCGCTGCAAACCTCACTACTGGGTGGTTGACAGTGAGCATTTTTGCCAGATCCCTAACAGACTTTTGCTTTGGTATCTGGTCCCTGAAAGAGGTTCTAAAAGAAAGCAGTTGGCCAGGGAAGCTGGGGGCGATGTCCCGAATGTAGTGCTCACTAAGCCGCCAGGCAGCTTGGTGTAACTCCTCATCTCGTGCTTGCAGCAGTGTGTTGGGGTGAATTGCCTCAAACATGTTCACAGTTCCATTTAAGCTAATCGTGAATCTTTGGGACAGTTGCTGGATGATGATATCAAGACAGGCATTGAAAACGTTCACCCGAAAGTTGCTCTCTGCGTCAGTGAGGCGACAGTCTTCATCAAAGTGACGCCTAACTTTTCTGGCCCTGGTTGTTTCAAACTGCGATTGACTTCCCAATTAAGTAGCTAGAGCAAGAGTGGCAGACTTTTGAACTAATTAAATGTGTTCAATATAAGAAATTTTATGAAGGGAAAGTTTTTCCTTAGTTCTTCTGCGGATATCTTGCCATCTTTTTATTTCATCGGCAGATCTTCTGTTTTTTCTCCCAGTATTCACCTTTTCACAGGCCTCCCAAAAACGCTGAGATGTCTCTGCTGAAGTTCACCAATGCGTTTATTTGTCTCCTTCACAAAGACCTCCAACTCCATGGCTTCAACCTTCATTTTTCGTTTACGACCATTCTGCTCTCTCAAACTCTCCATGGTGACAGCCGATAGCACACGCAAAATCCTCATTTAAGGGCGGTTCGTTACACTTTTGCACTCGTTATCATTTGCACACGCAATCATAGTAGATCACCCACAACACGCCCAGAAATAACACACGCAACATAGCGCTCGTTATTTACGATCTTAGTAGATCAGGCCCAGAGTACGGTCTAGACCTGCTCTGTTTGGAAAGAGTCTGAGGAGAGTTTGGATTTGGTGCTATATAAATGAAGATTGATTGATACCATTAAAAGCGCTATACAAATTTGATCAATTATTTTTGTTATTTCTATTATAACTTAGATCTACAAAGTAGATTAAATTAATTATCCATTTTCATATACTGGTCATGTATATGTGAAAGTATGGGTTTGATAGCAGACAAGGAGTTTTGTGTAAGACTTTAAAAAGAGAAAAAACCTCCTGTTTTCTTATGTCCACATAATGAAAAGTAATGGAGTAAGTTCAATTATTTTATAAAGCTTAAGTTTACTATTTTATGAGCTTTTAATAAAATTTTCATCCAGAAATTCTTTTCAGCATTTCAAACTTAGGTTTTTAACTTTTTGAAAATTTTGCATTAGAGGATACACACTACTCCAAAAGATTCAACTTCAGGATCTATTTTTGACATTTTAGGTGCAAGAATTTGTTGACAAGAGAGGTTTTTTGTTCAGGAAATAAAAGTGAAGAACATTTAAGCATTCCAAAATAACCTTCATGTTAAGTATATGCTGCATTTGCCTCACTGTCACGCTGCAAGCAGCATGCAGTTTTTGATTAATAAAGCCGAGCTACATATAAATATTTTCCTTTTTCATGCATTTTAGATAATGATGATGACACAGATAGCTCTCAGGCAGCAGTCCCCTCAACTTCGGCTTGGAGGCAAGTTACCCTTTTCACGCTTGCTGCTCAGGGAGCTAGGTGGAATGAGGAGAGGATGAATGAATGTCATCGGGCAGTGACCAAGTTCATGGTGAAAGGGTTACATCCTTTCTATGCTGTAGAACAACCTGATTTTCGGTAGATGGTAAAGACATTCATATACAGAAAGTCAGTCTGTGAAGGCTACAGCTCAAAGCAGATATACATCAGTATGTGGACACAAATGCCTATTTTTCTTAAGAGGACTTGTGTATTTGCAATGTTATATCACTGACATTTGATATCCTTTTAAGATAAGGAGTGTTAAGCAGTAATTTAGCATGTTCAAGAAGACTGTTTTTTCCTGACTGTGTGTGTGGCTTTTTTATTTATTGTATCAGTCTATTTTATTTAGGCTGTATGTTGTTTCAACTTATTGTTCAGTATGTTCAAGTTGAATATGTTCATGTTCAGTCTTGTGCAGACATAATTTTGGAAATAATAAAATAGTTCCTTTTGGCGTGGAACACTATGTAGAACTACTTTTTTTCCCCTCAAAAAAATACTCAAGAATCGTTCGGAGAATTGATAAGGAATTGGATTGATAAGAAGAATCGACAATGGCATTGACATTGATAAAATGTTTTCAATTCCCACCCCTAGGTTGCAACCACTAGACATGGTGTCAGTCATGTTTGGATGTTTTAAAATGTGAGCAAAGATTTGATCCTATAATGTCAATGATATTAAAAACCTGTAATATACAGTATTATATTTTTACACTCTGAGATAAACTGGCTTTTTAAATGATGTTATGCATGTTGTCTTTAAGAGGGTTTTGTTTTCTGATAAATGTGTCTCAACTGCAGCAGATAAAGTAGCTTGTTATAGGTCTAACCGCTCTGCACAGGCTCTGTCATTGCTCGAGCTGCAGCAACCACTCACCCACCCTGCAGAGCTGTTGTTGACCTTGATGCTGTTGACCTTTCAAAGCGCAACAAATCAGATAACAGTCATAAGTGAGTTAACCTAAAGGGATTCATGCAGCCGGCTGGGTGCAGAGATGTATCTGTATGTTTCCAGAAGTCTGTGAATGTTGTTATCACCTGAAGGCAGCTTACTAACCAACCATCATTTAACTCACAAGAGCACACTTAGACAAATAGATGTGGTGAACAACTCTTTTTGATATAATGCTAATTAAGAGCTTTCTAGTTTCTGTTCTGTGGGTTTATATCGAGCATCAGTCGTCAGTTCTATAAACACATCTCCACACCCTGCAGAGTGTTTATTAGTGAGGTACAACACATCCAACACCTCAAACTGACACCTCTGTTAAGATAGTAGAGAGTAAATCCATTGCCTCACACACCCTCAGGAGTTCTTTGTTTCCTGCTTTAAAGACAGACTGCCTTCATCAAGACCGGTGCTCACTTCTCAGTCCCTCTCTCAGATCGTCTATCAGCCCTGAATAGAAGTCCTCACACAGCCCTGACCTCAAGTGCCAATCAGACCAAAGCCTCTCATTGGCTTCATGTCCCATCAATCAAATCATGACTCCAACTTCAGGACAAGACAAAGACAAAGGAGGAAAATGAAGCTCAGCGGTTGAGATCTGAGATGTGACAGTGTATCCTTGGGAAGGTGCCAGTGGGAGTTTCTGTCACTCAGCAGTGAAGAAAGCATTCCTCATGCCGGTCAACCTTTGGATCCGGAAAACAAAGTGCTGAAAGCTGCAAGAGTCTCAGCCTCTCTCTTATCAAAGTCTGAGTGAGCAGCTGAAGGTTTTATTTCTTAATCCAAATTAAAGCACACAGCAAGTATAAAAAAAAATAATCCCACTTACTAGCTTTTTCAGAACTTTTAATTACTTCATCTTTAAACACAGAACCACCCAGCAGGAACATATTCCAACTGCAGAGCGAGGATCACTGAGCGTGTGCTGCTGAGCTGAAAGCTAAATGTTGCTGCACGTTTCAACCAGAGAACAGTTTGTTAAGCAGATTCACAGAAACTGACATAAAGCTTGAGGAGTTAATTATGACAAATTTATCTTTGCTCTATAAATCAGCTGTTCATCATCTAGCACAGGAGTTCCCAAACTTTTCAGCCTGTGACCCCAAAAATATAGGTGCCAAAGACTCGCGACCCCCACTGTCCCTCAAAGGGATTTAATGTGGCTTCATTCAGCTGGTCTGCAGAAAATGACCCTACATGAGCATGTGTCTGTGTTTCCTGTGCTGTTATGAATGAACCTGCTGCTACTGATGCTTTTGATAATTAACTGTTCACTAACCGTAAACTTAGGAGTCATCTGGAGAAAAGAAAGGCAGAAAACTCATTCCATTTTATATTTTCAAGGTTTTATTTCAAGTTTTGCTACTATTTTTGTTGATATTTTTTTACTATAATGGGTGAAATGTATTATTTTAGATAACTTTTGTCATTCAACTTTCTTATTGCATTTTTTTCAGTATTTCTTCATTCACTACAAGTTAACAAGTTATATATAAGTAACACGAAACCAACAAAGAGAAGAAAAAAAAAATACAATAATAATAATAATAAAGAAATAATAATTAACAGTAAAAACAAAAAGGAAGATAAACATGAGTAAACAAGGTAAATAAACAAAAATAAATAATAATAATACATTTTTTTTTAATTCTGGAAGACATCTTATGACCCTCCATTAGTGTCTTGCAACCCTCCAGGGGTCCCAACCCACACTTTTGGAACCCCTAGTCTAACAAACACGTCTGCTTCTTTTGTCATAGAGACTTTTAAAAGTCTCTGGCTGTTTCAGAAATGGCCTTCTACATACTACCTACTAATGTTATAGGCAGTAAGTTCTGCCTACTACACACTGCGTTTGAATTCAGTCTGTAGTATGACTGTTCTGTTCGATCTGTGTTGCAGTACGCTGGGCCAGACATTGCTGGATTTCCGGTTTCGGAAAGTGGAAGTAAACAACAGCGAAGCCGATAGAGAAACTCCTTCTTTAGCATCACTTTTGATTTAAAAAGTTAGGAAGTGGTTTATATGTAATTTAATAACTTTCACAGCACCCAAAAACGGGTTTCCTCCCGTCAAAAAAGAAGGAAAAAGAAAAAGCGGAACAAGCGCTGTGCATTATGGGAAACAGTACGTGAGGGAGACTGGTCTGATGCATGCTGTGAAATTTTCCCGAATTAGTAGACATCCGGGGAGTTTTGGCATACTGCAGAGTTTGGTCTTGTTCACATACTACATACTGAATTCTGGCCAAATCAGTACTTACTGCTAGTATAATAGGTGGTTTCAGCCTCTGTTACGTGCATTGAGTCAGGACGAGAGCAGGACGGAGAAATGTATGAGCGGCAGGACGGCATTTGATTGGTTCCTACCATGAGCACCTCGTGGCAGTGATTGGTTGCTGTTTTACTCGGTTTACTCACGTGATGTATTGATGCCACCGGGACATAAAGATCATTTTAAACAGTATAACAAAAAGTGGATCTAAATCTGACTACCAACCCCACCCTTAAAGACCCATCTATTCAGTCTGGCTTTTATGAAGGCTTTTTAATATAACTTCTTTTAGTTTAGCATTTAATTTAATATTCTATTGTTTTATTTATTTTTGACTCTTCAATTTCTCTTAATTTATTACTATTTTGTTCTAATATTTTGTTTTTTTTTATTAATTTTTGACTTTTATCTTTACCTTTTTTATTATTTGAACTCATCATGTTTTATCTTTTATTTACTTATTTTTGTATCTATTTCCCTTTGTTGTTTATTTATATATATTTATTGCAACTGGTTTGCTTTGGTCCGTACTTATATCCATTTCTGGTTCATGTTTAGTCATGATATTACATTTATTTATGTTATTTTATTTTTTCAATTGCTGCACTTTGAATTGCATTTAATTTGTATGAAAGGTGCTATATAAATGAAGCTTGTTTGATTGATTGATTGATTGATTGATTTATTGATTGCTTGATTGATTGATTGATTGATTGATTGATTGATTGATTGATTGATTAATGGTAGCAATGAGTAGGTGTAAGCTAGCTTGCCACCTGAAATTTTTGACAAAGGAACGTTGAAAACATGGAGCCGACCTTGGCTTCACTCAGTTATGCACAAAGAGGGGGATTGTGTTGGACCCTAGCGGCAACCTCGAGTCTAAAAATATGAGTCCAATGCGGAAGTGCTAAAAACAGCAGTTCATCGAGGATCCGCTTCAGGCTGGCTCCGGAAGTACCGGAAACCACATACACACCAATTCAAAGAAGACGATCTTTACAGCAGAAATAAACATGTTTACAGCCTGGTTCAAAAGACGAGTGTAGTCTGGATAGATCATTTCTCGATCGGCTCACTTTGTACGGGGGGTGAATTTTTCCTAACGCAGCAATTTCAAAGATATTTAGATAACTAGTCTTCCAATGAGAGGCACAGCTGACTTGACTGACAGGCGGGAACACTGTAGCTGTTGTCACACTCGCTCAACAGCAGCAATATGGCTGCCGCCGCCGATTGGCCTCAAAACAGCTCTTCAGAAACAGATGGGTGACGTCACATATACTACGTCCATATTTTATACAGTCTATGGTTAGACCGTCAGTCTCAGGTAAAGAAACAGCTGCTTGTAGTCTGTATAGTGATCTCTGAGGCTTTCAGCTGGATGATGATTCTGGTAATCTGTTTTCCACTTACTTGTCCATCTCTCTGAGATTGCTGTATTGAGGATCCAGGTAAGATTTTTCCTGACTCTAAGCGTTTTTGCAAATCTGACATCACACTAGGACACAGTATTTATTGGTTGCCTAACAGTTGTTAAACGTTCTGCAGCATCTATAACCATTATTGTAAAATCAGTCATAACTCCAACTCCGTTGTTAGCATACTTTTGAACTTCAGTATTCCAGACGATCACTGTGTCTCTCCATCTTTCATCCCTCTGGCGCCGTGGTTGTGAGTGACGACTCGCCATAGTTATGAGTTCACTAACTTGTCCACTGTTGTGATGTAAACAAAACATGTACTTTTGAGGCGCGTTCCCGCTAAGTCCGTAAGGGCTTAGGGCTGTCCCACTGTCAAATCATCAAGTGTGTGAGGGATCTCTCGCTGACTTTTTGAGCCCTTTATGCCCCCTCTCTGCAAGTGGGCATTTTAGCAGACTTAGCGTAAGGGAATTACCCAGAGTTCATAGCATTGTGACATGAAACACAGGATTCCCAGGGGAAGCCCCGTGAGCATGGAAGAGTAAACTAACGCTGAGCATGACATAAATAAAGAGAGAAAGTAAACAAGAAGCCTGAAGGTACAATTAATGTTAACGTTACAAAACAGTTTGCCTGTAAGTATAAATGTAGAAAACAGCCTTAATCAGCCTAACTCTATTTCTCTTCACACATGTGTATAAACAGTATAATTTATATATTTATAGTTATATATTTTAAATGTGTGGTTAAGCAGTCTGTACGGTAAGAGCCTGGATCACATGGCAGTCAGTCAGTCAGTCCCCTAAGTGCCTTGAATTTGAGAAGTCAAAATTGTGCAATAAAAATTCTCAACACTGCTAAGGTGAGCTTCGTGACGTCATGCAGGTTTCGTGAGACATCTCAAAGTGCTCTCCCATTCCCAGTTCTAGGGTTTGAGCCCTTACAGCCTCCTGCCCTCAATCACTTTACAGGTGACGTCATTTAAGTCAAGAAGGACTCAGGGTTCAGGGTTCAAGGTTCAGGATTCAGGGTTCAGGGTTCAGGGTTCAGGGTTCAGGGTTCAGGGTTCAGGGAGGACATTGAGATTGGGCTATACACTCATGCTATCAACATGCACTTAAGGAGTGAGGAGGCGGTATAAAGGCAATTTCTTGTTCAGGTTAAGATGTCAGACTGATCGATGAGATAAACTTATGGAGAAACAAATGGTTGTCTTTTGTCGAGTCTTTATTATCAACACTCTTTACAAAGAGGGAGAAAGCAGTGACAACGAGTGATCTTTTCTCAGTCAAAGTCATAGTGCATGAAAACAGAGTATATGAACCAGTGAAAACACGTGTGTCATATCACAGGAAGCTCTTCCAAAAAAGGTACAATCCTCTAGTCTAACAGAGATTACTGGCTAAGCAGAAAACAAGACACATGAGAGAGCACAACAGGATACCTAAAAAAGCTACGTGAGAAAGCTAGAATGGGAGTACAGGAATCCCCCGCCTGCGGCCTTGGAGAAATCTGCACCAGCACCAGTTTCCATCGAACCTCCCGTCTGCGACCTTTGGAGAAACTGCACCTGCAACAGTTTCTATCACTCTTACACAGAACATGAGTCATTTTCCACCACAGCGGCCATCAACCAGCAGCCCCAGAGCAGTTGGGGATTCAGTGCCTTGCTCAAGGGCACCTAGCCAGTTCCGGGTCTTGAACCAGTGACCCTGCAGTTCCCAAGCCAGGTCCCTATGAGCTGAGCTACTGGGGCAGACATCAAATACAAGACAATCTCATTTTATTGTGTGCGTTTTTGTATTTGGAGTCAAATTTTAAAGGCTGGAACAATGTAATATAGCAAGCTAAGCTAAGCTAAGCTAAGCATCGTGGTTTAAAGTGACAGCTTGTCAGTGGATTATGTTCTACTATCTGATTCTGAAAGTCAACAATAGTCTTTTGAGTCTCTCCATTAAAACTAAATCCCTGAAATCAAATCCTGATTGTAATATTCAGTTCAAGTCTTTGTAGGAAATGTCTATTCCTCTGAAGCCATTGTGTAGTCATCACTCTTCATGACAGTTACTCAGCTGTCATAGTTCTTCTTCTCAGAGGGCTGCAGTGATGTTTCCTCAATGACCCCATCAAAGGTTTGTTAGGATGTCAAAGTGTTCACCTGTCCCCATGTCAGGTCAGACACATCATTTCCTGCTCGCTCATCAGGTTATTGGGCCTCATTTACCGACCGTTCTTAAGAACACATTTGTTCTTTATACACATTGAAGAAGTTTTTAATTCTGACATTCCCCAACGTTTTCTGATCTGGGATTTATTCGTAGCTAAGAACAAAATACAAGAACACTGCAGAGCGCTCTGACGCACAGCTGAGTGCTGACACGTCAGAGTCAAACTGCTGGATAGAGTGGTTTCCTTCATTTTTCACATTTATATATGTAAGACTTCATAAATATGATTTAATCAACTTTTACTTAAATCATGAAATGTTTATCTTAAAGCTGGGGTTGGTAGTCATGGAAAACTAGCATGAATTTGAATTATCATTTCCTCAATGCTCCATCTAACCCCTGCCCTCGGAGCCGCTCAGCGCTCCTCCAAAACAACGCACCCGCTCACATGCATGAGCGCTGCTGATTCACGACCATATGATGGTGACTGATTCAAAACTGGTTCTCGTGAAAGTTAAAAGCACGTAAAAACATGGCTTTTGTTAGTACTCACAACTCACAGCGAGCGGGAGAGAGGAGAGACAGGAGAAGTTTTTAGTTCATTCAAACATTGATTGTTGCTTTGTTGGTTGGCGTGATCACGGCCGACAGTGACCGGTTATTAAAGGTCAACGTGTTCACGAATCAGCTCATCATCCCTACAGCATCCACACGGACGCTATAATACATACATTTCTGCTTGACAGAGCCCCTGTGGTGAGAGCTTTTTAGACTCTGATCTGGACTACAGTCCTGAGCAAAGCACCTCATCAGGTCAGAGGGGACAGGCCAGAGATTGAGCAAGAGGAGCAATAGACAGAGTCAGGGGAAGCAGAGGCAGGGGAGGGGAGTGCACACTGGGGAATTGTATGCGCAGGAGGCGGGCAGAACGGCAGGACAGGATTTGATTGGTTTCATCATTTGGCTCCTGATGGCAGGGATTGGTTGGTGTTTTCCCAGGTTTACTCCGGCTGTATATAGCAGCTTTTCTTACCTCTTTTTTAAGAACACATTATGTATTGATTACCATTGGGACAGAAAGATCATTTTAACAAGTATAAGAGACAGATATAGATCTACAGACATGGAACCATAAACTGTATAAATAATGGACATAGTATCTGTGACGTCACCCATCTGTTCCTGAAGCGCTGTTTTGAAGCCGATCGGCGGCGGCTGCCATATTGGAAATGCGGAACTCAACTTAACTGCTGTCGAGCGAATGTGAAGTAAAGAGGCGGGCCTTTAGCCTCCTCGCCAACAGCTACAGTGTTCCTGCCTGTCAATCAAGTCAGTCATGCCCTTATTTGGGCAAAACTCGTAAGTTTAATATCTTCAAAAATAATAAGTCATAAAAAAATGTACCCCGGACAATGTGTGCTGATAGAGAAATGAGCTACGCAGACCCAAGTTGTTTTTTGAACCAGGTTGTAAACATGTTTCTTTCTGCTGTAAAGATCGTCTTCTTTGAATGGGTGTGTATGTGGTTTCTGGTGTTTCTGCAGCCAGCCTTAAGCGGATCCTCGATGAACTGCATTTTATAACACTATCGTATGGGCGTCATATTTTCAGACCGGTTGCATGAAACATTAATATTAACCTGATGTACAAGATGACATAAGACAATAATAAAGACTACAGTTTGAATAATAAATGATGAAAGGAAAACGTATTCTCCCCAACAGGAACTCACCTTCACACACAATGACTGATCTGTCACATGTCAATCAATTTACAGCTTTTAGAATAAAGTCACTAAAGTACAATTGGATCAATTTTTGGATGGAAAGTCTGAGATGTGTCTGTCTCAGAAAACTTTCCTTCAGATTAGAGATGAAACATTTTATTTCACGTCCTCTGCTTCGCGTCTTTTTCTGGTCACACCATTTCTGATGAAGGTGATCTTTGAATGAGTGATGTTTGAGAATATATTTATTTATATTCACTACTTAGGCTTTAAATATAACAAAAAAATATCAGCTTGTATATCAGCACTTCAAGCAGCCCTGCCTCCGTATCAGATTAAATGAATTACTTAGAGTTAAGTTTAATCAGCTAAATTGAATGTTTGCATTCCAGATGTCTCTCCTCTTCCTTTCTTGTGCCTGTGGGATTCCTGTGCGTGGCCCTGCAGTGTCATGCCCTTATACACACATCAATCTTTATTTGTATAGTGCCAAATCACAGCGAACATTATCTCAAGACTCTTTCACAAACAGAGCAGGTCTAGACCACTCTATGTCAAATTATGAACAGAGACCCAACACCAAGACAGGATAAGACTCAGTCTGACCCCACCTTAATCCACCATGAGCATTGCACCTCACAGTATTTAGCTAGTTACAGCAGAGAGGAAAAACTTCCTTTAACAGGCAGAAACCTCGAGCAGAACCAGACTCATGTTAGACAGACATCTGCCTCAACCGAGTTGGGTCTGGAAAGAGGGATAGAGGAGAATAAGAGAGAGAGGGAGCGGTGATTGTGTAGTAGAGTAGTAATAGCTGTTGCCGCTGGTGTCCAGCACGTCCATATCAGCTGGAGTCTGGAATGTCCACAGCAGGAGGACGTCTACGGCAGCTCAGAGGAATCTACGAGACAAGGGAGCTCAGGGACTCCAGAAAGGTCTATGGTTAGTAACTTTAATGGGACAGGCAGAGTTAAAGTAAGTGATGAGGGGGTTGGGGGGAGGGGGTGAGATAGGATCCTAGTGTGTTAGTGCACCAGTTCCCCCGGCAGTCTAAGCTTATAGCAGCATAACTAATACCTGGTCCAAGCCTAGTTCAAAAAATAAGTTTAGGTCTGAATAGTTCATTTCTCTATCAGCACACACTGTACAGGGATGAATTTTTCATAACGCAGTAGTTTCAAAGATATTAAGATTACAAGTTTTCCATTAATTAGAGGCAAAGCTGACTTGATTGACAGGCGGAAACACTGTAGCTGTTAGCGAGGAGGCTTAAGGCCCGCTTCTTTACCTCATACTAGCTTGACAGAAGTTAGGTTGAGTTCAACATTTCTAATATGGCAGCCGCCGACCATTGGCTTCAAAACAGCGCTTCAGGAAAAGGTGGGTGGCATCACAAATACTACGTCCATTTATACAGACTCATCACACACGCATTTAGAGGAGTTCCTCTGAAGCAGGCATCATTGAGATCGCCGATGAGTCTAAGCCTATAGCAGCATAACTAAGAGCTGGTCCAAGCCTGATCCAGCTCTAACTATAAGCTTTATCAAAAAGGAAAGTTTGAAGCCTATTCTTAAAAGTAGAGAGGGTGTCTGCCTCCCGGACCCTGAGTGGTAGATGATTCCTGAAGGAAATGTATTTTATTGGGATAAACTCCTTGAGATGTGCCATCTCGTTTAAGAGGGGGTCCCAGACAGACAATAACAAATAGAAAACAGTACAATACTAAATATACAACAAAAGATGAATCCTTCAAAAGAGAAAAACCAAACAAACAAACAAACAAAACAAAAAAATAAAAAACAACAACCCATGAACAGTCAGACAATAAACCAACTCAATGACAAAAACAACAACAAAAAAAGAGGGGTTGGTTCAACCATAAACAAGATATAATCGACAAGGGAATGAAAGCATTTAAGAATAAACTGATACCAGTGGAAAAGTTGTCTTCTTTATGGAGGGAGCCTACCGAGACTGTCAAACATTATGCAACGGTGTGTGACAAAACAACAACCTAAAATAAATCTGAAGAGTCTATTATAAATAATATCGAGAGGATAAAGATTATTTTTTGTTATATTTCTGTTAACGATGTCAGCATAGTCGATAATGGGTAAAATGAGTTGTAAAACAAGTCTTTTTCGAACATTGAATGTAAAGCAATGCCTAGAGCGATACAGGACACTGATACTATATCTTACTTTTTTAATAAAATTCTCAATATGTGTTTTATAATTCAGTTCAGAGTCTAACCACACACCTAGGTATTTAAATGTATTAACATTTACAATCTGCCATCGTTACATTTAAGCACCAATGATTGAGATTTTGTTTTTGACTTGAGGTTTTGATGCACTCCAAACAGCATAGAATACGTTTTATTCTTATCAAGTATTAATTTATTAGCCAGCAAGCAAGTTTGCAAAATGTCAAAATTAGACAGTAGGGTCTGTTGTATTTGAGAGATAGATGGCTTGGAGGTATATATTATTGTATCATCAGCATATAGTTGAATATTAGTATTAGAAAAAATGAGTGGGAGATCATTAATAAAAATAGAGAAGTGAAGTGGACCTTATGTAGAACCCTGAGGGACCCCTCTCTATTGAGTATGAATATCAGATCTACCAAAGCAACGCATGCCGAGAAAGACCTATGAAGTAGAGCTTATCCAAAAGCAGGTAGTGGTCGACCAAATCGAAAGCTTTGGTTAGATCTATATATATCGCTCCAGTATGGTTACCACAATCAGATGCAGAGAAAACATCATTCGTGAATTTGAAGAGAGCATAGTTTGGGGAGTAGTTGGATCTGAAACCAAATTGATATTGAGAAAGTACATTGTTGTCATTAAGATACAGTGATATATGATTGTTGAGGTCGAGTGTCACCACTTTTGTGGAGAGGTGTGATGCGGCCAGATTTCCAGATGACAGGGATTACATATGTGGATAATGAGAGGTTAAATAAATCAGCCAAGGGATAAATAAGAATATGAGCTGCTAATTTAATGAATTTTGTCTCAATCCCATCAAGTCCGGGACTGCTGCTCTCTTTCAAATCCTTAATGGCATTGCTGACATCATTAGGAGATATTGTAAGAAAATTAAAAGAGCTTTGGAAAGGTATTAGAGGTCATACATACATTGTTAGAAATTAAATTGGAACAGACAGAGGAAAAATGCTGATTGAATGCACTGGCAATAACAGAAGGATCATTCAGTATTTTATCAGCAACTCTTAATTGTCTAATTGAACATTTGTTTGTCATATGAAGTACATTTTTATATTTTTCCAAAACTGTTTAGGATTTTTGAATTTATCACTCAAACATTCTTTGCGATAATTAGATTTAGTGTTTCGGACTTGAGTTTTGCTGATATTTCTTAGTCTCCTGTACATTTCCCGGTCAGCATGTTCCTTTGTAGAGTGAAACTTTGCCCATGCTTTATCCCTCTGTCTGAAAAGGGATACAAGTTCTGAATTGATCCATGGTAAATGATTGCCTTTAACTTTTGAAAGTTTCCAAGGAGCATGTTTATCAACTACCTTTGTAAATTCAGAGAAAAAGAAATCCCAAGCATTTTGGACATCAGGGATTAACTGAAATCTCCCCCAGTTTATAGAAATTAGGTCATTAATAAACATATCTGAATTCATTTTTAACTGTCTAATTTTAACAAATTTTGGTGGGAATTTGGATACTTTAATTTTCCATACACAAAAGACTGTAGAATGGTCACTAAAACAATCTGCCAAGACACCTGCTTTTAAGATTTTGTTTGGATGTGAAACAAGTATCCAGTCGAGTAAGGACTGGGAGGTGGGACAGATTCTTGTGGGTTCCTCAATTAGTTGTGTTAGATTTAAATTAGCAAAAACATTTTTATGTCTGTAAGAGGACTTATCTAACCATTTTTTTGTTAAAATCACATAATCATTTCATTGCTACAGTCAATTGAATTAATAGTTGAGTTCAAACAACTAGATGACTCGGCAGGTGCAGCTGGGGGTCTGTATATACTTCCAATTGTAATATATTTATTTTCATGTAGTATTACTTTTACAAATATGCACTCAAAATGATTTGGCTCAACATTGGGAATTATCAATTCAGAACACCAGTTTGATGAAATGTATACAGCAACTCCACCACCTCTGGTGCATCTGTCTGCTCTGTATAACACATAGTTTGGTATTGTGATTTCATTGTCTGCAGTTCTACTACTCAGCCATGTTTCTGAGTGCAATGATACCAGGTTTGTGAAGGGCAACCCATGCTCTCAGGAAATACATTTTTGGTACAAGGCTCCTGATATTCATATGTATAATTTTTAATCCTTTTATATTATCCAGTTTCCATTCAAACAATAGGTAGCTCTTTCTCTGTTCCTGTGTGAACTAAGGATTAAGTTGCCCCATAGATATAGTAAAGGTTTGTACAAAAGGACACATACATTACAAATACACAGGCAAACATAGAACATAACAAATACACGTCTAACTTGAATTGTGGCCATCCACCGGGCCAACAATCAGTAGGCCAGGACATCACAGAAGTTAAACAAGAATAAATCTCTGTTAGAGATCATTGACTAGCACCGTTTGCTCAGACTGTAAAATGACAAAATAGAGTGATTAGAGGCAGGTAATCTGATAAACAAACTAAATTCAGTATAGTCGTCCAATTAAATAGCCCACTTGAAGTTAAGTTCACAGAGCTTTTTCTTGACCGTGTCAAAGCAGCGGCGTTTCTTCGCCAGCTCGGCACTGAAGTCTGGATAGATATGAATGTAGAGCAACTCTTTCTTTTCTCTGGCCAGACGTAGGATTTTG
The DNA here is from genome assembly GCF_009762535.1 of Notolabrus celidotus. Taxonomy (NCBI): domain Eukaryota; kingdom Metazoa; phylum Chordata; class Actinopteri; order Labriformes; family Labridae; genus Notolabrus; species Notolabrus celidotus. The sequence goes on along the minus strand of NC_048287.1, from coordinate 150,687 downwards.
ACTTTATCCTGGAAGTTGATGAGCTTTATCAGAATGGGTCGAGGAGTGGCTCTGTCATCTCTCCGGGTAGTTGGGCTGCGATGAGCCCTTTCGATGGCCGGTGTCAAATGCTCTCGCCCCAGGAGCTCCGGGATAAGCTGGGACATGAAACTGAGGATTTTGCGGCCCTCCGCCGACTCCGGAATCCTTAAAAAGCAGACATTTGAGGATCTACAACCACAATTCCAATGAAGTTGGGACGTTGTGTTAAACATAAATAAAAACAGAATACAATGATTTGCACATCATGTTCAACCTATATTTAATTGAATACACTACAAATACAAGATATTCAATGTTCAAACTGATAAACTTTATTGTTTTTAGCAAATAATCATTAACTTAGAATTTTATGGCTGCAACATGTTCCACAAAAGCTGGGACAGGGTCATGTTCACCTCTGTGTTACATCACCTTTCCTTTTAACAACATTCAATAAATGTTTGGGAACTGAGGACACTAATTGTTGAAGCTTTGTAGGTGGAATTCTTTCCCATTCTTGCTTGATGTACAGCTTCAGCTGATCAACAGTCCGGGGTCTCCGTTGTCGTATTTTACGCTTCATAATGCGCCACACATTTTCAATGGGAGACAGGTCTTGACTGCAGGCAGGCCAGTCTAGGACACTCTTTTACTACGAAGCCACGCTGTTGTAACACGTGCAGAATGTGGTTTGGCATTGTCTTGCTGAAATAAGCAGGGACGTCTCTGAAAAAGACGTTGCTTGGATGGCAGCATATGTTTCTCCAAAACCTGTATGTACAGCATTAATGGTGCCTTCACAGATGTGTAAGTTACCCATGCCATTGGCACTAACACAGCCCCATACCATCACAGATGTGTAAGTTACCCATGCCATTGGCACTAACACAGCCCCATACCATCACAGATGTGTAAGTTACCCATGCCATTGGCACTAACACAGCCCCATACCATCACAGATGTGTAAGTTACCCATGCCATTGGCACTAACACAGCCCCATACCATCACAGATGTGTAAGTTACCCATGCCATTGGCACTAACACAGCCCCATACCTTCACAGATGCTGGCTTTTGAACTTTGCGTCCATAACAGTCCGGATGGTTCTTTTCCTCTTTGGCCCGGAGGACACAACGTCCACAATTTCCAAAAACAATTTGAAATGTGGACTCATCAGACCACAGAACACTTTTCCACTTTGCATCAGTCCATCTTAGATGAGCTCGGGCCCAGAGAAGCCGGCGGCGTTTCTGGGTGTTGTTGATAAATGGCTTTTGCTTTGCATAGTAGAGTTTTAAGTTGCACTTACGGATGTAGCGCCGAACTGTATTTACTGACAGTGGTTTTCTGAAGTGTTCCTGAGCCCATGTGGTGATATCCTTTACACATTGATGTCGGTTTTTGATGCAGTGTCGCCTAAGGGATCGAAGGTCACGGGCATTCAATGTTGGTTTTCGGCCTTGCCGCTTACATGCAGTGATTTCTCCAGATTCTCTGAACCTTTTGATGATATTATGGACCGTAGATGATGAAATCCCTAAATTCCTTGCAATTGTACGTTGAGGAACATTGTCCTTAAACTGTTTGACTAGTTTCTCACGCACTTGTTCACAAAGAGGTGAACCTCGCCCCATCTTTGCTTGTGAATGACTGAGCAATTCAGGGAAGCTCCTTTTATACCCAACCATGGCACCCACCTGTTCCCAATTAGCCTGTTCACCTGTGGGATGTTCCAAACAGGTGTTTGATGAGCATTCCTCAACTTTCTCAGTCTTTTTTGCCACCTGTCCCAGCTTTTTTGGAACGTGTTGCAGCCATAAAATTCTAAGTTAATGATTATTTGCTAAAAACAATAAAGTTTATCAGTTTGAACATTAAATATCTTGTATTTGTAGTGCATTCAATTAAATATAGGTTGAACATGATTTGCAAATCATTGTATTCTGTTTTTATTTATGTTTAACACAACGTCCCAACTTCATTGAAATTGGGGTTGTACTTTGGTTCTCCAAGTCATCCACTTTATCAACAAGGTAGGCATTTTCCTTCTGGAGTTGTTGAAGCCGGGTTTGGAGACCCTGAACATTATCTTCGTTTGAGCTGACTCGTTGCTCAAGCTCAGAAACTTGCTCAGATAAGGTGTTAAGAGATAACTGAATGTTGTACAGGCTGTTTTGGATCGGATCCATCTGTGTGTCGAGATGGGTCAGCATATTTGTCTTGATTGTTTGGACAGCCTCCGACAAAGTTTGCAACGAGATCGCTTTCTCCATTGTCTTATGAGCTCAGCGTGCACTCAGCTTTCAATCTCGAGTGATCTGTCCTTTTCAGGTTAGCTTATATAGGTTATTTTGATTCTGAGGTATTGCTCCTTCTCAAATGAAGTTTAGGATCAATTAAAAGTTTGTTTAACTATGGTGAAGTCATTCACAGACCTGAGTTTCCGGTGCGGTCAGTCACGGTGCGGCCATGATGTTTTGGATGGGAAATCAAATCAATCTAAAAGCATCCATGGTCAGGGTGTATCCTCCTGTGTCCTTTGCAATCAACATTACTTCCTAAGACTCATAACCTTCACTGAATGACTAAATGATAGCTATCACCTCTCCCCTACCGACCATACACACCAATCGTATGTTTATATATAGTTGAACTAAGAACTAATCTTCTCCCTCTGGTGTCTGATACTGCAAACTGAAGACTTGTGCTGTCTGTACTCTCCAATGATGAGCCGGCCTGTCTTATACTGGACTTCCACCAGATCCGTCAGAGGTGGGCTAAGGTCCGTCTCTGATCCACAGCGGTCTGGCTCTGTGCTCTCTCGTCCGTCAACACCCACCAGTTGTGTTTTAAGAACAAAGCACGGATCTGGTAGAATTTGGTCGTTAGTGTAATAAGTAGGAAGAGAAATCAGAGGCTTGTCAACACACGTACCAACCCAGTGAACAGATATGGAACAAGGCCTAATGGTTGTGATACAGTTTTCATGACATGGAGGTCATTAACGGAGAATCACGCTGCAGCAGGAGACTCTCAGTGCCAACATAATATTATGAGGCAAACGTTCAAACCAGCAGAGAATAAAGGAGACGTGACTCTCTCAGTGATCAGGGACATAAAATACTTCATGCATGTTACACTCAGACAAAAAGAACAACTGTTGAGTTCTTTATAAACATCTTTATTCAATGAAAGTATTTTATCTCTCAGGGTCACGTAAGAAATAGACTTTACAAATACTTTACGTTAGCTGTTTCACCAAAAATTCATGGTTAGACCATGCCAACACAAAGGAAACAAAACACACAGGACGTTACTGTGAAGGACCATCTGGATGAAAGTGAGGAGAAGTCATTCATTCAGCAGAGACCCACACACACATCTGCTCTCCTGCCTGGAAACAATAACATGTTCCTTCAGGGTCAGGAAGAACTCCTACCGAATGATTTCAACAGAGGCAACAACAAAAAGTCAGTGCTGTAGGTTTCACTCTAAAGACATGCAAAATATCTAAACGACAGGATGAGACAGCACCGCTGCACGACAGTGGTTCAAGAAGACAGTGAGGATTCGATTCTTCGATAAACAGAAACCCTGAAATGTGGGATCCAAGTGAAGTGTGTGCAGGATGGCTGCGTTTTCCAACCAGGCGGGTTAAACCAAAGAACACCAGAGAGGTTCATGATGCTGGTGACTCCTGCTCCGTGTCCTTGCTGATTCAGACTTACTGGGTTTTTGGGGCCGGCAGGGAAAAAAGGACTCATCTTAGCTTATTGTGTTATACTCTATACTGTAGAGGGGTCCTGTCCACCAACAGGACTAGAACCACACTTTTTAAAGGATCTCTGGCTGAATCTACGGTGCTCTTTTTATTTGGCATTCCTGCTCCCACCCTATAACCACCAAGACGGTCGAGAGATTCTGTCCCTTGCTTTGATCATATGCAGCGAAACCTTTAGAAAACATCACAAGTTCATGTTAAATATCCAAATCATGGATTAATAATCTATGATAGAAGTGTGACCCTCTGTTGGTCCACATGCAAACTTCCTGGACCCTCTAGACTGTGGTGTGGAGCTGGAGGTAGATGTCTGGGAGTCCTACTCTTCAAAACCTGGGCAGAAAAAGCAGCCATCTGCATGGTGAGACAACACCGTGTGTGTGTTTGTGTGTGTGTAAATGATGTCTTTTCAACATATAGACTCCAGTGTACTTGAGGCCTTGTAAGAGTGCCTGTAGAGGGCTGAAGAAGGAGAATAGGAGCTATTATAAAACACATGAACAAGACATAACCCTGGGGTCTAGTTCAGTTCACAATGATAGTGCATCCTCAAGTGGCTGGTTATCACAAACATGACAAGCTTCTCTTACCATCAAACTATCAAAAGTACAAACACCATGAGGAGGAAGAAATGACTTGGAAAAACACATTCAGATGTCTTGATCCGCTGGCTGCATTGAAGACCCAAAGAAACGGTTCAGGCCCAAAGAGAGTCAAACTGGAAGTCCAGAGTCAAACATGGAGCTACACGCTGTGGCAAACCTCTCTGAACTCTTTGGCATAAACGACCAGAAAAAAAACACTTCTTCTTCTCAACGATATAAAAATCCAAATAGAAAAGTAAAAGAAAAAGGTATCAAATCCCACGTCTGCTCAGGTTTGTTATCTTACAATAAAATGTTAACCTCAAATTGTTTTAAGCCAAAAAGGCCGTATATCAATGCTACAAAAAATAAGCCTTTATTTACACGGCGACACATCATTCTGTACAGGACACTCCTTTATTACAGCACACACTCACACAGACTCCAAACCAGAAAAATAGGATCTCTATGTACCACTTGCTCGGGCGACTGGGGTTGATTTGTTTAAACAAGTCTCTTCACATAAAGTCATTTAGCTCCGCCTCCAAGGCAGCCGCCATCTCGTCTGCCTCTGAGCTGCTGCCGCCCTCTTCTTCAGCGGAGTCTTTAGAGGACTCGTCGGCAGATTCCTCCGCCTCCTCCTTCCTCTCCTCGGTGTCTGCCTCCTTGGCTTCATCGTGCTTGCGTTTGTGGCCCCTAAAGAAAGAAAAAAAAAACAAAACAGGGCCATTCAGAGAGAAAACTACGGGTATGTTGAACTCATCTGCTGAACCCTGGAACTTTAGACCACTAAACCCACAAAACACCAAAACCTGCCTGTGAACTAGCTTGTGGTTAGCTATCAGTCTTCATCTCTCTGTAGGAATCAGTAAAAGCTTTTAATCTTTTAAATTTATGATGAAGCCTTTAGGATGCTCTGGTTATTTGCTGTAACATGTTGTATGTCAACAATTTCAACAACAGAGACAGTGAGTGCAAAGTTAGCATTAGCCACCACAGGCGCAGTAATAAGACATGGAGCGACACCTGGTTTTCATCTAAGACGTGAACACTTCCAAACCAGGGCCCGTATGGACGTCCAGCCATTACACAAACAGGACCATTAGTCTTAACGTACCGTTATGGAACGGCCCATTTGAAGAGAAGAATATAGAATGAGCAAACAGCTGTTATCAGCAAGTCAATCCTCAAAGAGAACAAACAAGGAGAAAGGGAAAGTTTGGCTTCAGATCTTGAACCGGGTAAATGCGTGTGGTGTTTCTGAGCGCACAGTAGAAGACCTACAAAATAAGATAAGCAACATGAAAGCAGCTTTGAGCAACAAGCACCGCCACCAACATGGTCCAGGTGGAGGACCACCTGTCCCCCCATTGAAGGATGAGGACTTGTTAATGGAGTCGTTTGGGAAGGATTCACTTCACAGTGTTGCTTGTAGGTTACCTAAGAATTATGTGGCATCTCCTAAATCTAAATTTGCTGTATATTTCAACATTGTCATATTTTTCCAAAGGAAAATCCTTAAATATCCGTTGTCTCTGCATATTTGTTCCTAAACAGTAACACATAAGCACGATGTCCTCCATCCTTTAAACAGCCTAACAGGTGAGGTAATCCTGCTGTTAGCAACTGTAATGATGGGATCTACCTCCATTAAATGTGATGCTTTGTTGGGGCGTTAACCTGGCTCATGCAGACCACTAATCCATTTTTTTTCATCATTAGTACAAACGGCCCATTTTCATAGCTAATGGACGAACGTGCATCGCATCAGGTCACCTCTACCAGCTGAGGATGGTCATCGAGGAAACATCAATCAATCTTAATTATAAAGCACCAAATCCCAACAAATGTTCTCCTCAGAATCTTTCCAAACAGAGCAAGTCTAGACTGTCCTCTATGTTCTTTAATTAACAAAGACCCAACATCAAGACAGGATAAGATCCAGTCCCATCTTACAGACAGGACTGAGTCTGATCTCATCTTAATCCACCATGAGCAGAGCACTTTGCAGCATTTAGCAAGTTACAGTGGCAAGGACAAACTTCCTTTAACAGGCAGAAACCTCCAGCAGGACCAGACTCATGTTAGACACACATCTGCTGAGACCGTGTTGGAGAGAGGGGTAGAGGGAGATGAAGAGAGAGAGAGATGATAGTGGTGAGATGGATAGTAGTAGTTGTAGCAGCTGGAGTCTGGCACGTCCACAGCAGCAGAGATCCAGAGGAACCTAGATTGGTCATGTCAGCATCCAATCAAAGAGGGATGTTTCCTGCTAAACTAAGCTTGGGGTCTGCAGTGTTATCCAATGATACAGAATAAATATAAACATAAACTCAAAGAGCAGCTGCTGATCTGGAATATGAAAGTGATCCAGTAAACCGATCTGTCCGTTTAAAGAGAGAGGGAATAATTCGTCATCTTGCCTGTTCAGCACGGCACGTCCCCTTGAGGAGGACACGATGCAATAAACAGACTTGTTCTCCATATAGACTATATGTAGAGCAATCTCACACCGAGACACTCACTGAGCTGCTCGGAGACTTGAGGGCTCACTAATGTTTAAGAAAAAGGCAACAATGTGGTGAGGGATTCAGAATCCTCCAGGAGCTGGGGATATGAAGACAAAGGAGACATGGATCAGGGATGGAGGGAGGAGGGAAGGACAGATGGTTAGATAGAGTGAAGAGGAGGAGGGAAAGAATGTATGTCTTTGAAGATATGATATAAAGTTTCAAGGATCTAAAAACCACACCAATACCTTCAAATAAAGAACCACTATTAATAACAAAAAGTCTTGAGTCGTCTAGTTTCATGAGGCCATGATTTGGCCTTTTAACAAAAGGAGCAGATCTGGAGCTTTGATGTCAAACCTGCACATTTTAAAAGGTCTGAAACTTTCAGGGAAAAGTTAACCTCGGGGAAATATGCGTGTTTGCTTTTTTCACAGAGTGACAGGATAAAATCTCTATCCATCTGCTTAACATAGAGCTGTCATCGGCTCAAAGGCTCAGAGAGAGAAACTGGCTTCCACACTAAATGTTCATGGACTTAATCCAAGCCAAGAAGCGAGAAACCTCGGTGTTTTATTTGACTCTGATTTTAATTTTAAATCACATGTTTGTTTTATCACCAAAACAGCTTTTTATCATTTAAAGAACATTTCTAGAGTGAGGCCGTTTCTCTCTCTGAGCAACACAGAGAGACTAATGCACGCTTTTATAACCAGCAGGCTAGACTACTGTAATGCTTTCCTTACTGGTCTTCCAAAAAAGTCAAGTTAAGTCAACTTTATTTATCTAGCACATTTAAAAACAACCAGTGTTAGCCAAAGTCCCTTAAAAGGTAAAAAGTAAAACATACATGAAAACAAAAATAAACAACACAACATTGCGGGATATTAATGTCCTCTTCACGAGGAGAAGGCCAAAGAGAAGAAATGGGTCTTCAAGAAAGATTTCAAACATTACTATTGCAAAGGCTCGGTCCCCCCGGGTTTTAAGCCCAGTTTTAGGCACATCCCGGAGAAGCTTGTTTGCTGACCTCAGTTCTCGAGCTGGATTATGAACATGAAGAAGATTAGCCAAGTGGGATGGTGCCAATCCATTTAGGGCCCTGTATGTTAAAAGGGCAGTTTTAAAATCAATCCTGTGACGGACTGGGAGCCAGTGGAGAGCACGCAGCACAGGTGTGATGTGCTCCCTCTTTTTCGTTCCAGTCAGGACACAAGCAGCAGAATTTTGAGCAAGCTGCAGGCGCTGAATAGACACGTCTAAGCCCACATACAAAGAGGTACAATAGTCAAGCCTAGAAGTAATAAAGGCATGTACTACTCTCTCTAAATCTTTGGGAGGGAGATAGGCTTTGAACTTAGTTATGAGTCTAAGCTGGAAGAAGCTGGAACTAACCACAGAAGATATTTGTTTTTTAAATTTGAAGGCACTGTTGAAATAAACACCAAGGCTCTTTACAGAGGAGTGAATATTTGCTCCGAGAGGGCCCAGAGTGCTCCCATCGAACTGTTGGGGCTGTCCAAATACAATGACCTCAGTCTTATTCTCATTTAGGTGCAGAAAGTTTAGGCTTAGCCATAACTTGACGTCGTTCAATCGAAAAGGACTGCAGGGATCCGTTCCTTTTTAAGCTGAACGGCATGTAAATCTGCACATCATCAGAACACAATAAACAAACTGCAACTAATACAAAATGCAGCAGCACAAGTTTAAACAAAGACCGGAGGGAGAGCACACATTACGCCTGGTTTCAAATCTTTACATTGGCTCCCTGTTGTTTTTTTTGATCGATTTTAAAATTCTTCGACTACTTTTTGGTTGCATGGACTTTTTTTGGACTTTTAAACGTAAACAAAAAGCGTATCTATTCAGTCTGGCTTTTATGTAGGGTTTAACTATTTTATTACTTACTTTTTAAATGTTGTTTTATTATTTTTTGTAAATTTTAACTGTTAATTTTATTTTTATTTATTTATTTAAATTGATCTATTCAGTTTTATTGACATTTTTTTGCCTTAATTTTATTTTCAACTCTTATCCTTACCCTTTTTAAATTTATTTATTTTAACTATTTATATTCTTAATATTAATTTGACACCGTAACCTATTTTAATTACACATATTTTATTGTTGCTGGTGTTCATAAGTCTATATCTAAAATCCATTTTAGTTTTTTTTAATGTCTTTATGCCATTATTTTATTTCTGCTTCTTTCTTGTTTTCAGTCGCTATAAAGCACTTTGGGTTGCATTTGATTTGTATAAAAGGTGCTACATAAATAAAGATAGATAGATAGATAGATAGATAGATAGATAGATAGATAGATAGATAGATAGATAGATAGATAGATAGATAGATTGATAGATTGATAGATTGATTGATTGATTGATTGGAGCCAGTAAGCAGTTAGCCTAGCTTAGCATGAAGACTAGAGGCATTATCTATTCCTCTGATCTTTATCTTTTGTTTCTATTTCTGTAGTTTGATATGTTTGCTCTGTGTACTCTAATGTTTACCCTCGGTCTTTATCCGGGGCTTCAGCTGTAGAAAGAGCCTTACAAATAAAATGTGCGACTGTAAACATGCCATCCCTCTGTCCGCTGCTCTCCAGCCTCTCCATGTTCCTCCCCTGCAGAGTAGCTTATTAGCATGATGCTAATGAGGTGTGCAGGGGTTTTGTTATGGTTATTGTGGAGGACTGACAAGGGCTCTGCTAAGAGGGACCCTCTCATTAGACCACATCGCTGTCAGACAGCCTCGCTAACCTCCCACAACAGCAGGGCTCTGCTTGTGTGCTCATTAAAGGTCAGATGTCGACTACTATCAACAGAGAGGCTTGGTGACAACACATTTACAGAGGACCCCTGTAGACCAGCTTGGTGTGTGAGTTAAGAGGGATGGTGTTGTGTTTTTGTTGCAGCAGTGAAACGCTGAGCCTCTAATTTGACAAGTTTAACTTTCAGGTATAGGAAGGTGTAGACTCAGTGTGTTGAGTAGTATAACGCTGTGCTTAGAGTGAGGGTGAGCTGGGTGGTTGATGGTGTTTTGGCACGCGTGAGGAATCCCCAACAGACCACAATCAGCAGTATTTTCCTTGTTATTGAGCTGCTGGGTCACACTGAATGAAATGTGGAATCTCGCTTTATTTCCTTATTATACTCATTTATTTTTCTTGTTATATTCATGTATTCTCTCTTAATAGATATATTCATATGTTTTCTTTTGTATGACTTATCAAGTCACGAGCTAATAGTAGGGTATAAGACCAGCATCTGTGCAGCTCCTGGAAAACATGTTTGACCGAGGTCAGATCTATTTGCCTCAGAATCACAAGATCAGTCAGCCAGGATGAGATGGTTCATCTTTGCTGATTTGCTTTGAAAGCACAGGAAATGTAAGCTCGTGCTTTTACGGTTGTATGTAAGCTTAGGATATTTCTGGCTACTAAGGCCACGTGTTTTATGTTAAATGAATGACCATATGTGTATACATTTATAGTCTTCTATGCATGGTGACTTATAAGTCACAAGACTGATGTATGCCTCTATTGTTTCCATGTGCTATGCTTTAAATCGATATCCTTCTCCTATAGTTGCAAACCACGTTTCCCTCCTCCCCAGGGCACGAGGAGATGTGTAAAGAACTGTATGTTTCCCCCCTCCCTTACACCTCCCTTATGTTTGAAGAACTATAAAGTATTGAGCATCTCTGTCATTTGTCAGAGAACTTCGGATGCTCCCTGAGTATGCTGTAACTTCTCTCTCATGCAGGCTTCAAACTTTCCTTTTTGATAAAGCTTACAGTGAGAGCTGGATCTGGCTTGGACGAGATCTTAGTTATGCTGCTAAAGGCTTAGACTGCTGTGGGAACTGGCGCACAGACACACAGGGACCCTATCTCACCCCCTCTCCCCAACCCCATCATCACTTACTTTAACTCCCCCTATCCTATTAAAGTTACTAACCATTAGTGGTGCAACGGATCATCGCTGATCCGTGATCCGTATGGATGCCTCTCCACGGTTCAGCACGGACATGGTCCGCGGATCGGTTAATGAAAAAAGTTGCGCGTGTTCACGTGATGACCGCATGTTCAATCCACACTCACTCGTGAAGCGCAGCGGTAGTGATGGCAAGTGAAGGAGCAGAGGAACATTATAACCCTCCTGCATCTTGTAAGTCACATGTATGGGAGCATTTTGGTTTCCCTGTGAAATACAGTGAATGCTGAATGTGCTTGAGCCACGTTATGAAATTCCGTTGCGCACCCACTAGACCAGAGGCCCTCAATACGCGGCCCGCAGACTGCATCCGGCCGCCTATTTGTGGCCCCTGAACTGTTATTTCTTCACTCTGTGTTTTGGTCGGGTCACCCCGTGTTTACCGGGACTTGTCTCCATGTCAACGATACGCAGACAGGCTGTTACTGGGTCACTTAGAGTCCACTGCGAGTGCAATTTTTAACTTTCACTTTCGTTTATGGAGCAGTTCACATATTGGCACTTTGCCAGCTGTAGGACCCTAGAATGCAAGAAAACGATGTGTTCCAAGTTTGTTGCTCAAAGATAACTGGACAGTGAAAATCAGCAATTGAAAGAAGAATGGAGTGAAACTTTTAAAGTTCATCTGCTCCTTCACTTGCCATGCCATGAAATGCAGTGAATGAGGCAGGACTGGGCCAACAGATAGGGTGCTTTGCACATGCAGTACATTTTGAGTTGAATGTTGTTTTTATTTAATGGGCAAAGTGTTTTACAAAATAAATGGAGGGACAAAGTTGTATTTGTCTTGTCTTCTTTCTTTTTTTCTTTTTTTTTGCTGATCCGAAAAATGATCCGATCCGTGACTCAAATCCGTGATACGATCCAAACCGTGAGTTTTTTGATCCGTTGCACCCCTACTAACCATAGACCTTTCTGGAGTCCCTGAGCTCCCTTGTCTCGTAGGTTCCTCTGAGCTGCCGTAGACGTCCTCCTGCTGTGGACGTTCTGGACTCAGGCTGATACGGACGTGCTGGACTCCAGCAGCAACAGCTACTACTACTGGTCTCATCACTATCACCGCTCCCCCTCTCTCTTATTCTCCTTTATCCCTCTTTCCAGACCCAACTCGGTCGAGGCAGATGGCTGTCTAACATGAGTCTGGTTCTGCTCGAGGTTTCTGCCTGTTAAAGGAAGTTTTCCTCGCCGCTGTAACTAGCTAAATACTGCGTGCAATGCAATGCTCATGGTGGATTAAGGTGGGGTCAGACTGAGTCTTATCCTGTCTTGGTGTAGGCTGTTCATAATTTAACTTAGAGTGGTCTAGACCTGCTCTGTTTGTAAAAGAGTCTTGAGATAACGTTTGTTGTGATTTGGCGCTAATAAAGATTGATTGATAGAATTCCTGCAGTATATCCATATATTCACATAGAGAGTGAGTGGAAGCTTGGTTAGTGTGATTCTACACCCTGCCCAACCATCCCTCTTTCATATTTCCAAATATTAACAGTTGCGACAGCAGGGGTTGGAGGGGATGACTCCCTCCATTGCTTTCTGCTCCACATCATTACATCCAATCTAAATCCTTGTCTATTAATCCAACCACCCACCGTCTCACAGTGGTGAGAACTCCCATCACATTTACTCCTGTCAGCTCTTCAGATGGGAGCCGCTTATTACAGAGTTTGTTGGTTTCACATGCTGTTAAACTGGGAACAACTTTACTTACATGTCAGGTGTTTTAACAAACACACCACTCATAAACGCACCTTCAGGTAATGCTCAGGGCCTGTATGCACATGCAGCTGTTAGCGCTGAGAACAGGCTTTGTTCTAATAGTGAAAAAAAATGGATTTGCAGTATGCATGAGCCAGGTTAACGCCCCAACAAAGCATTACATTTAATGGAGGTAGACCTCACCATTACAGGTGCTAACAGCAGGATTACCTCAACTGTTAGGCTGTTTAAAGGATGGAGGACATCGTGCTTATGTGTTACCGTTTAAGACCAAATATGCAGAGACAACGGATATTTAGGGATCCAACGAATCCTTTGGAAAAGTATGATGATGTTGAAATATACAGCAAATTTAGATTTAGGAGACGCCACATAATTCGTCGGTAACCTACCAGCAATACCGTTTTTTTTTTTCCAATACCACTCGCCATGTTTATTGTTGTTTATGCGTAGTAGGCATGCACAGTTTGAATTTGGTAGATCAGGGTTTTCCTGGAGGTTTTCAGGACATATGACCTTTTGCACCAGCCTCGCTTTCATGGCGCCATTAGTTAATTGACCAATTATTTGCAGTTGTGCATACCGTTAATGCTACGGCCAAGTGGGCCATTACATAACAGTACGTTAAGACTAATGTTCCCATTTGTGTAATGGCTGGACGTGCATACAGGCCCAGGTTTCAGACCTCACTGGTGTCACAGATTCCAATAATACATCTAAAAGTCGAGATCATAAAGAACATATCATTGTATTAATTTGATTCACAAATTAAAAGAGACATTGGGGAGAGCTGCTTTCCATCATTAAAATTGGCTTAAAAACTGCAAAATAATGCAATTTCAAATAAGTGATTAAACATAAATGTAATGGGGTGCTGGTGGCCTAGCAGTCTAAGTGTGCGCCCCATGTACAGAGGCCATAGTCCTCATCGCAGCGGTCGCAGGTTTGACTTCCGGCCTCTACCATTTGTTGCATGTCTTCCCCCTCTCTCTATTCCCCACATTTCCTGTCTCTCTCTAGCTGTCCTATCAATAAAGGCAAAAAAACATAACCTAAAAAATTAAAACAAAAACAAAAAAATGTAATTGCATGCGAGTATAAATACTGCGATTAATCACGATTAAAAATAAAATAATCATGGACATTCCTCAACAGGGAGGTGATTACTTTCAGGAGTTGTTTTCTGTTTGTACTATGGGAGTATTACTGCATCAGGGGTATTAAAAGGTCAGCTACAGTGTCTGCTGGAGAGAAATCCAATGAGTAAAATTATTTATCAAAGTTAGAAAAACTATGTCTGCCCCTTAGTTGAGATACATTTCATGGAGCTGTGTGTGTAAGTCCAGCAGCACAAATGCATCTAAGGGAGGATTTAGAGTGGCTGTGTTGGCCTACAATTTAATCTCACTGTCATGCAGGGAAACTATCTCCAACCATTAAGAAATAAGCTCTCACTGAAGTCAAAGGCTGTAAACTCTACCCAAGGCTTCCCAAAGTAGCAGTGGTGAGAGAAGAGGCAGATAAATATGAGTGGAGGAAGCCGTGTAAAAAAAAAAAGAGACTTCAAACACTTCTGACAACTCTGCTCAGAGCAGTTGAGGGAAAAGAGGAGTAAAAAGGCAAATGGAGTGTGAAAGAGGAGGAAACAGAGCATGCAAGAGAGAAGATGGGGGTAATGAACTAAATAATGAACTCGACTTTTAGGACGCACACCCACTCTCCTTCATTAGATTCCTTCAGTGTCGGGGGGTCACACAGGTCTCATCAGAAAGAACAAAAACCTAAACATGTCGACATGATGGGTACGATAACCATCAGTGTGTGTTCTTCATTCTGGCTCTGTGCTGTCAATTAACATACACTGCGAAGGCCCTGGAAACGTAAATGGAAAATTTAAAATTCACATAGAATATCATAATGTAATGTGTAATCAAGCTTCAACAAATGTCTGAGTGAAAATAAACATCCACAACTCTGAATAAACTCTGTTCAAAAACATCTTATTTTACAGGTCGGAGCATTTCTCAGGACTGTGTGGGCGTGGCCTAACTCTTTGATTGACAGGTCAAGAGAGAGTTCACAGCCTGCATGTTTGAGCCGTCTGACTCTGAATCTAAAGACATCAAAACTCCAGAATCTGAAAATTATTCATTTACAATGGTCTCTGAGTGCTGAGTCACAAAATACTTCAGAATCAGGACTTATTCATTAGTCACCCCTCCGTAGTCTCCGGGGCATCAGGACCATGGGATGCCCGGTGCAGAGGAGGCTGAAGTGTAGTATGTGCACACAGAGGAGCTCGGCTCCGGGTGTCAGAAAGAGCTGTTTGTCTAAACTTTGAGCTGTTTTGGGAAAGTTAGTGAACCAGTCCTGAGGAAAGTTAGTGGATCGGTCCGGGGGAAAGTTAGTGAACCTGTCCTGAGGAAAGTTAGTGGACCGGTCCTGGGGAAAGTTAGTGGACCGATCCTGAGGAAAGTTAGTGAACCGGTCTTGGAGAAAGTTAGTGAACCAGTCCTGAGGAGAGTTAGTGAATCAGTCCTGGGGAAAGTTAGTGAACCGGTCCTGGGAAAAGTTAGTGAATCGGACCTGGGGAAAGTTAGTGGACTGTGTCTGGGGAAAGTTAGTGAACCGGTCTTGGAGAAAGTTAGTGAACCAGTCCTGAGGAGAGTTAGTGAATCAGTCCTGGGGAAAATTAGTGAACCGGTCCTGGGAAAAGTTAGTGAATCGGACCTGGGGAAAGTTAGTGGACTGTGTCTGGGGAAAGTTAGCGAACCGGTCCTGGTGAATTGAGCCGAGCATGTGCAGGACTGCTTTAGCCACTTGGCCGCGGCTCAACTCAACCGCGTCCCAAAGTTTCCCCAAATCAACCGCAGTTATAAAATGGAAGAATGACAACAAGCTGTCATCTTCAATGGTGGATGTACAGACAGGGACACAAGAGCACAGCGGTGCAGAGAGACAGCTATACAGACAGACTACAGACAGTACGTGATTAGCAAACAAGCTAGACAACACTGAGGGGAGCTGGCTGAGACGTCAGGAGACGGTCTGAGCAGGAGCGGAGTAGTTTTGTTGAACATGTGTGCACGTGACTCAGTGTTTCATTTCTGATTGGTTAGATATTTATTACGTAATAAATATCAGGTTAAACTAGCCCCCTTAAAACCCAGTGTGAAAACGTGTTAAATAACGTAATTGAACATATTTGAAAATGGATCGAAGTTGAGTTCTAATATTTTGACATGTTTTTTAGTATTAACATATGGTCTTAAATATCAGAGGTAGAATTATTTTGTTGATTTGGGTTCCCAGAGGAGTTGTTTGTAGTACTCAGCTGTTGGAGTAACCTGGGTACACCCAACACAGAGGTGTGTGTGAACGTGTTTATTGAATAGGCTTGTATTTTGGTGAACTGAACAGCTCAATTTGCAACATAAGAGCATAGTTCACTCTGGAGACAGGGAACGACAGCTCACGTTCCAGGAGGACCCGAGAGGCACCCAGAGCACTCAGTTTTACAGCACCTGGAGCAGGATTAACGGCGTCTGGCAGGCATTCAGCATGGCCTTTTGCTGCCAGCACTTCAGATGCAGTCAGTGGTGCTGATGAAGCAGGCTCCTGCCAACATTTGAATGAATCAGGACAGATCCTAATGGGATAAAAACTTGCATGATTTGAGAAGTGTAGATTTAGTGAATGGAACATAATTTACTTTTTGTGTTGGTTGTTCAGTGTTTCTTTAGCTTTAGCCCTTTTATTTAAGGAGGTATTAAAACTATCTCACCTACACTGTCTTTTGCAAAGCACACTTCCTCTGTTTGTTTGGGTGTTAGAATGGTAAATGTACTTCTATATCTGTTTTCTTTCTGAGCACTCAAAGCTCTTTTATTCTACACGTCACATTCACCCATTCACACCACATTCACTAACTGATGGTAGAGGTTGCTATATTAAGGGACCATCAGTGTTAATCTCATTCATACACATTCACACACCGCTGAACTACAGAGGGAGCAGTCTGGGGTTCAGTGTCTTCCCAAGGACACTTCAGCCTGTGACTGCAGGAGCTGGGATCGAACCGCCAACCTTCAGATTGAGAGATCAACAACTGTACCCACTGAGCCACAGCCGCCACATATCCAAGCCTTTAGCCAAATATTCAGCCAACAAATAATAGTTATAGATCAATCAATCTTTATTAATATATCACCAAATCACAACAAACGTTATCTGAAGACGCTTTTACGAATGAAGAAAGAAGGTAAACTGGTTCATTCTTTGGACCATGAACTTTGATCAAAATTAAAAATGATGAACTTAATGTGTGTGAACTTGCACAACACTGCCCACACCACTCTTTGCCTCTGTAGAACTGTCTAGTAGTAGAAGTGGATACAAACTGATCAGACATTTCCTCCTGTGTGCAACGTTTGTGTGAAAGAGAAACACTTGTCTGACTTGTATCAGTCAGAAGTCTCTAAAATTAGTATGGGAGGTAGAACCTTCAGTTATCAGGCCCCTCTCCTTTGGAATCATCTACCAGTCACCTGATTGGTAGATCTACTTGTAAGAGTAGGCTTCAAACTTTCCTTTTTGATAAAGCTTATAGTTAGAGCTGGATCAGGCTTGGACCAGCTCTTAGTTATGCTGCTATAGGCTTAGATTGCCTAAGGATCTGGTGCACTGACACACTGGGATCCTATCTCACCCCCTTCCCCCCAACCCCATCATCACTTACTTTAACTCCCCCTGTCCCATTAAAGTTACTAACCATAAACCTTTCTGGAGTCCCTGAGCTCCCTTGTCTCGCAGGTTCCTCTGAGCTGCCGTAGACGTCCTCCTGCTGTGGATGTTCCAGACTCCAGCTGATACGGACGTGCTGGACTCCAGCGGCAACAGCTACTACTACTCGTCTCATCACTATCACCACTCCCTCTCTCTCTTATTCTCCTCTATCCCTCTTTCCAGACCCAACTCGGTCGAGGCAGATGTCTGTCTAACATGAGTCTGGTTCTGCTCGAGGTTTCTTCCTGTTAAAGGAAGTTTTTCCTCACCACTGTAACTAGCTAAATACTGCGAGGTGCAATGCTCATGGTGGATTAAGGTGGGGTCAGACTGAGTCTTATCCTGTCTTGGTGTAGGCTGTTCATAATTTGACATAGAGTGGTCTAGACCTGCTCTGTTTGTAAAAGGCATTGAGATAACGTTTGTTGTTGATTTGGCGCTATACAAATAAAGATTGATTGATTGATTTATTCACAAGAAAAGAGCTTCAGCAACAGTAGAGGCTGTTTATATAAACCAAATTCAAGAGTGTATATGATATGTCTATCTACACTCATGACAAGTTATTGTTAAAAAAACAGAGCCCTTCAGAAGGAGGGATACGATATTCCGCTCAGCTCCACTGTGTATCTTATCAGAGCACATCCTCCACAATCCCATATCACTTACAGCAGACGTGTCAAATGTAGATGGCTGGATGTATTCACTCCCCGTCCCTAATGCATTAAATATCTCCATACGAAGGGAGCTGATAAGCAGCAGAGTTATCCATTGTTTTTATAAAGACCTTATCTTTTCCTGTCCCTCATTTTATCATCTTACAATGAGAACTGAAGAACAGGAGGATAAAATGACAAGCTGTGGGGGAGGGAACGATTCTGCCTCGCCTTGCTTCAAAAAACAAAGTCTTTCAGCGGTAAATAAGAAACCAAAGTGCATGAATGTGCAAAAAACATGCACTTACACAATGACTCAGTCACTTTCTTTGAGGCCCTAGCTTTTAAGGCTTAAAAATGTTGACAGCAAACTTATGAAGGATGCTTATGGCTGTCAGATTTATTCTGCTAAGGTGCAGGAATTCAGTTAACTGATATCTCAACTGTATGGAAGTGCTTCACCACATCTGGAGCCATCAGTGGGGGAGGAGGACAAAACATGTCCTGCTACTAAAAAAGACAGGTCTATGTTTTTCTTTAAGCTTTATTCAACACTCACACACCTAAAATAAATTATAAGTTCACATGTTTCAATTTGGGGGCTTTGTCTGGTAATATGAAAAAGGGCTCTTCATTTTTGGCCACTTCGGGGTCATGAATCAAGCTATAAGCAGAGCATTGGCATGCAATAACCCTTCTTATTACTGGCTCTCTTACTGTTCTTTCAGCTGTGTAAGAAGCTTGATTCTGATTGGTCAAAACCCTTGACGACGGTTGTTAACTTTCACTAACATGAGCAACAACATAGACAAACTGATCCTACGTCATGTCAAATCAATCCACAGAAAAGAGTTCAGACACATTCAGCTTCTGCTTGTGGACACCACAGACCGTAAGGTGAGGTAAAACTGTTAGCATCGTATTGGTAGACCAGTAGAGGGCAGTAAAACAAAGAGGAATGCCATTCATCACAGAAGACACCATAGATTCAGACGGACAGGCAGGTATCATTATGAGCAACACAACAGTTAGCCTGTTAGCATGAAGAGACTCAGCTGGCGCTGTTTTAGATGGTGCCATATTTCATCACAGATGGATTCACTGAATCAACACGTGAGAGGAGATAAGCACGAGTAGCAAAGACGTTTCAACATGGCTTTAAAATCCTTTTGAACTCAAAAAGTCGTGGCAGAGATCGGCCGGTGTTTTGGTTTAAACAGCAACCCTGTTAACTGGAGACTCTCAGCCGGATGCATCCCTCATAAACGTCTTTAGACAATAGTTAAATATCTGATGAGGATATTTTGAAATCTTAATAAAAACTAAACCAGTTTGCATTCCCAGGAATTCCCTCTGTGTTTCAACAGCTGTGTAAACTTCACAAACACTGACATGTTCAGCTGAAGGTCTCCAATTTACAGGGTCACTTTTAAAACCGGAACACCGGGAGAGACGCATTCACGGTGGGCTGAGAGAAGACTACTGTTACAAGCTGCTAAATCAAGAGAATCACAGCTTCTTCTTTTGAAAAGTACACACACATACAAAAAAGATAGAACAAATAAAAACTAATGAAAGAAAGAGAAATCAAGAGAATCACAGATGTGTGTGATGTTATTGTGGACAGGGGGCGGAATAAAAACACTGTGGTTAATCTACCAATCAGATACGTTCAGCATTGCAGGCTCTGCCTCCCTAAAGTCCTGAAAAGTACTACCCCCTAGCAGGGGCTTTTTAGGGGGGAGATTATCTACCCCTGAACTAAATTTAGACCATGGTTCATCCGGTCGAAACGCACGTAGTTCCAGGGTAGAGTTCATCTGGTCGAAAAACGCCTAAAGAGAAGACGTCTTCCTCCTGACAGTTTAAAGGTGAGGGAAGGACATTTGTTATTGGTTACTGTATAATAAAGAACAGGCCTCAGATTTAAATGTTGGGACAGTAAACATACCAATAAACAAGCGTCAAATGTCAGCCTGTTCCTGTGAAAGGACAGACTCTTCAAATGACAAACTCCAAAGGCAGGGCTCCTGTAAGAGTTCTTTTTTAAGGAAGTTTTAGAAACAACTCAAAAGCTGCTTAATTCATTCATAAGCTTGGAGTGTCTCTGTTCATGAAATATTTGAGATTAGTTTTTGCTGAGGGATTTTCCTTCCTTACTCTTTAACAGAGATGTGCAAACAACCTTCTTGCTCCTGCTGTCTGAGGAAAAAATAAAGCCCAGACACGCAAACGTGAGACGACGACGAGGCGACACATGCAGGACAGATATTCTAAAAGTGAAACCCTCACACAGCTCTGAGTGTCCTCCATGGCACAAATTAATGGAGTCCTCTCAGTAATAACAGCCCTTGATTCTAACACTTATTATTCTCAGGGGAGATTACCTGGTGTTCATAAGTTTAAGTATGCACATACCACATCAGCTTGACTGAAACAAGAACACCTGCAAAGAGCTCGTCTGAGTTGTTTGATTGGACATTAAACAGAATTATAAACCTATCATGTGAGAGGGGACACGATGCAGAGAAGTTCTTGTTTAAGGTTTTACTTCACTGAGGTTTAAGTTTCAAATAAAACCCAGAGATTAAATCATAGTCGAGGTGAAAGCAACAAAGCTGCGGAGGAGCCTTAGAGCAAGACCGACTTTGATACTCCCACCAGAACGCTCTACTCATTAGGCTGGGCTGTGGGTGCAGAACGCTGAGCAGTGTCTGAGCTCAAAGTATTTCCTACCAAACCTACTAATTGCCTCTCTATGACGAGGTGGCTCCTAATGAGGGACTCTTCACACCTCCATTGTTGGCAGCTGTCTACTGACTGGCATAATTGCCATCTATTTCTCAATACTGAGCACTATTTCCAGAACACGGAGCGTCTCAACCAGTGGTAGTTACGGTGCAGAGGAAAGTGTGTTCAGATGAAGTTTGAGGTTCAGATTTACATCTTGGCATCCAGAATGAGACTTCCTGTGTGTGTTAAATGAGGTGGCTATGGCTGGTCCTCACATAAGGAGCGTGTTTCCTGGCGAGAACAGGATGTAATTGGCTTGGGTGAGGAATAAAAAGGTTTGAGAGTTGTAGCTTTCTGAAATGTGATAAACATTTGTGTTTATCACTCAGTCAACTGGAAAAAAGTACTCAAATACCCGTTTTTGACCAACGGAACCGGGTTGTATTACTGGACTGGTGCTCGCGCTGGTTGGGAGCTGGTTGAACTCGCAAACTAACACGGCACCTGTTTGTTTTTCCGCCCACTTGAGCCCGTGGAAGAGGCACGCCATGATGTCAGATTTGCTGTACGTGACCGCTTTTTCCCTCACAACAACAATGATGGCAGTCTCCTGCGAGGACCAAACTGCAAGGAAGCAGCTTCTCTCCTCGGCCGACCACTGCTTTGCCTTGGAATCCATTAGTCTCTTTTATTTTTTCACTGCAGGACAATGGCGGAAACACGTTTGGTTTGTGTTTTTGATCATGGCAACCCCGCCCCTGGCCCCTGACGTAAGCTGTTCGCAGTTCTAGACCAGCAAAGAGTTGGTGCCGCTCTGGAACCGGTTTTCCTGGCCGGCTCTCCCACAGTCGAAACACGAAAAAACGATTCTCAATTGAGCTCCGGCTCCGAACCGGCCCTGAAACTGCCTTGGTCGAAGAAGGGTAAAAGACAGATTAACGACGCTGTCAGTGCGCCATGACCAAGCTCTAAAGACAAAGACAACAATCATTTGAAGTCAAGACTAACATTAACACTGAACCATGAACTGTGTCCTCATCCATTACAATGAGTTTAATCAGGGGTGGAGCCAGTCTTTTTGGACTGGGGTGGCCAAACTTGGGCACTGACTGTTGTTGGGGGGGGGCACAGCTGACTTGATTGACAGGGAACACTGTAGCTGTTGGATAGGAGGCTCAAAACCTGCCTCTTTACATCACACTCAGCATAGATTTTTAACGTAAAAAGATAACTCAACAGAGTGGCAACATTTAAATCTACTGAACTCTTTAAGGACTCAGAATGAAAGTGATTGCCCAAAATGACCGTTTAAAGCATCAACTAAAGGAATATTAAAAAGTAGAGAAGCTACCACCTCTGCAGCTTGTTGAAACACAACACACATGTCTGATTCCAATATAAATAATGCCTCTGACAAGGTGAATAGCCAATCATGGTTAGGAATTTCAGGGCTGGCCATGGCCCCCTGGATACACCTCTGAGTACGGTAAGTAGGTGGAGCTCTGGCACACACTTTTCAGTAGTTTGGGGCTAAATGAGATAAAGCACACTATTCTGGTTATTACTTGGATCAATGCAATTTGATTCCCCTTGTGCTGTTTCAAACAACCAACAAAACCTTTACTTTTTATTTAACCTTCATTTATCCATGAATATTCCCATTGAGATATGAAGTCTCTTTTACAAGGGAGTCCTACAGCAGCATAAAAATTTCACAGAGAGAACAAGACAAAACAACAAACAATAACAATAATAACTTTACTTAATTAATAAGTGATCAGCGTTAAGCAGTAAAACATGTGCACAAGCTAATCACATGATCCTTTATCCCAGTTTTAAAATCCTTCAATCCAATTAAAGGATCAAGTTTTAGGTGAGCTCGTAGCTCAGACCGGGATGAGAGAGCAAAAACATTAAAAGCACTTTTACCAAAAACAGAGCGAGTCCGAGGAATGACTAACAGAAGATTACAGCCACTGACGACTTTAGGAGTCAATAAAGAGTACAAATAAGATGGCGGATCATGGAGTACGGCCTTATAAAGAAAGACATACCAATGCTCCAGTCTTCTGTTGTGTGAGGGGGACAACCTTAGGTTTCATACAAGATACAGTGATGTGTGCAGAATCCTAAACCAGAAACAAACCGCAAAGCAGCATGGGACACTGAGTCCATTGTTTTAAGTGAGGCTGAGGAAGCATGCTTATGCAGAATATTTCCAGAGTCGATTACAGATAAAAAAAAGTTGCTAGAATAAGCAACAAAACAAAAACAGCGTTTGTTTCTGGAAAAGAAAAACAACTTCACCCTCAGTGTTTCGGTTTGACTCTCAATATGACGATTAAAAGACAGACTTTCATCTAAGAGAAAATATTTAAATGTTGGGACACGTTCAATCAGCTCATAAGTAGAAGTACAAATCTGAGAGTCTCTTAGACTTTGAGGAGTACATCACCTCAGTCTGTTTAAGTCACTTTGCATTATGGTGGATGATGCATGGTGCAGCACTGCTAAGAATTTTGGGTATGTCTGTAAAGCCTCTCAGTCATGGTATATTTAGGCCAGGGACTCCTCAGCAGTCAGTCACAAGCCTTTAGCATGAAAGGCAGAACATCGTAAGAACTTTAAGCAAGTCGTTGCTTTGACATCGCTCTCTCATATAAAAATGTGGGGTTCCTCGTCAAACCCGTCCTGATGAAAAATAAAGTTGTCCTCGTTTCCTCAGAGATGAAATGAATAGCTGAAAGCACCAGTCACTGAGAATGCCAAATGTTATTCTGGGTATCTTGTCAATCACAATCTAAAGTGACGCTATGTGAGGAAGGTTGATGGAAAATACATGTTCAAAACAAACACAATCTCTAACTCATAACAAGCCTTCACAGAGACGGTGTACAATGAAGGAGGGAGTCCTCACAGTGCAAGAAACATACGGAGGGACAATCAGGGTAGGAGATATAAAGGTTGTTTGTTAGGTCCTCAGAAGCACAGGATAAACCAACAGAAACACATTCTGTATACACTGTACAGTGTGAGGAATATGACTTATGCATGTGTGTATGGGTGGTGATAAACAATGATTATTAACAGGCCAGCCTTCCCCTGAGATGTATCTCACTGCTTCATAGTGAGATCAATCCAAACCAAGAGCAGAAATAGAAAAACTGCTTGCATCACCAGCTCAGAGCAGCGAGCCTGCAGGGAAACTGGGTCAGATTACTTGCAGTTTTAGTCCTTCCTACTTCTGCCTTTGTCCTCTTTTCATATATGTGAAAAGGCTGAGTAAGCATTCTTATTCCTCACAGCTTGCCCTCTTTCGTGCACTGCTGAGCTTTGTTTATGGAGGACAGGGAGTGTGCAGATCATTGTGCAGTTTCCTCGTGTTCTCTGCTGACAGACACATCCTGCTGGATTCTGTATGCTCCCAGGGGGCAGCCGAGCAAGGCGGATGGCTGTCAGTGTCTTTTTAACCCGTGTTACGTGTGTAATCCTCCTTTCCTGCATGTGGCATCTTTCAAAGCTCTCCCGGGATTCAGGTGTCAGGCTTTATCGTAAGACTAATAGGACACATGGGTGTCACTCCACAAAACGTCTCCAGGGCCGGATTGATCGACTCCACGAGGCGATACAAGGCTTCCAAGATACCTCTCACAACCCATTCCCATACTACTGTAGAATAATAGAGAGTGTTTGGTGAGATCTACTGAATCATCTACCAAATTAAGTCCTAACGTGGTCACAAAACGTCCTGCTATGACAGGAGAAAAGGAGCAGAGACAGCGTGGCTCTGGCAGCTCTGACACTTTCTGCTCTGGTGCTGTCTGTCAGTCAGGCTGCGATGGTGGCAGCAGAAGACTACATGGTGTGCTGAGAGTTTTTTTATGACTGGACACAAACCTTTACTTTCTCTGACTGAGTGGAAATATGCTATTACATCACCCATGACGGATGACGGATGACATTAACAACCAAATTCCACTAGATCCGTGTCCGGTCTGTCTCTGATCAGTCACAGCACCGTTCTGAAAGGTTTCTATCATAGTCAATGTGTTAACTTCCACTGGATTCCACTAGTGGATAAAAAACCCAGGAGATGGCATCACTGCCACATACTGAAGCAGGATATTCTGCTCAGCTTTGATCATTTTATTAATATCTCATGCCTGAAACCAGAAATGTTATGTAAATCTGTCACCAGGCAAAGTAGCATAAGGAACAACTGGGGCACAACTAGTGGTGATGGTAAAATCACACAGTAAGACCTCCCTGGGTCAGTCAGCTTTGTCCATAAAAGGCTGTCAAATGTGGAACACACTGCCAACTGAAATAAAACTAACACAAGATATAGAGACTTAAACAAAAGCATTAAAGTATGGCTAAAGCAACATCAGAGATGTGAGCATTTTTAATCTTAAGATGATCTTTTCTTTTTTAATTGAAGTTATATTTTTTCGGGCATTTTTGCCTTTATTAAATCGGAAAGCTGAAGAGCCTGCAGTCTCTGCGACAAGGGCTATAGCCTCTATATACGGGGCATGCGCTTAGACTGCTAGGCCAACGGCACCCGTTTAAATGATCTTGAACAGTTTGTTGTAATTTGATGTAACCATGATGTAAATATTCACCCCCTGGTCTTCTTTTATTTTTTCCACACTTGTTATTGTTTGCATTATTCTATGTAATCTTGATATCTTTCCATCTTCCTCTATCTTACTAAAAGCCTAACGAGGGACAGGAGTTGGAAACTGGCAACAGCTATAATCTCTTTATGTGAAGCATCAGTTACTACTAGGGATGCTCCGATCAGGTTTTATGCTGCCGATTCCTATACCGATCAGCCATGAGTGACGATCACTGCCGATCACCGACACCGATCACATGGACTTTCTGTAAATTTTTCAATTTAGTTATGGTGAGTGCTACATGATCTAGGGAAAAAAGAACCATAAAATCACCTTAATTTAGAAAAAAAAACGTGTTTTTTCTTACTTCTTCAAGAGAAAAAATAAAAAAACGTTGCAGGCACAATGCAGCAACTATTCAGTCAAAAGGACAACTGAAAAACACTTAAATGTACCTGCTATCAGTAACACAATAACAGATTGGAAACATTAAGGCTCTCAACAGGCTAAATAGTGCAGAAAGTCAAATAAATAAAAGACAATATATCTCACAAGTTTGTCTTTCAGAATATGTTTGAAACTCGTGAAACTTACAGAGAATGGGTTTCCTTCTCTAGGGAGACGTTCGATGTGAGAGTACAGTCTGGTGGAGCTCTGACAGCGCTACATCTCTATGAATTATTTACGTCCCGGTGGCACGTAGCGGGGCTCCAAGTGAGAGAGCAGTCAGCGGAACCCGGTGTCTTCCACCACTGAGAAAGGCTCATCTAGCCCGATGAATTCAATTATTACGCCGATCACATACTTTTTCACAGAAATCGGCCGATAATGATCGGTGGCCGATCGATCGGAGCATACCTAGTTACTACAGCTGTTTGTAACAGACAGAAGTTGTACTATTTTGTTTGCATTGTTCCTATCAAATAAACTATAAAAATAACTAAAAAATACTGCAGCCCAGACACAGCTCTCAGCAAATGGAACATTTTCACCCTGACTGCACGTGGCTGCCAGCGTTGGTGAATAAGGTGTGATTTGCATTGAGGCTGGTTTGAATAGAAAAGGGTATTTTGTGCACCAAATGAATTCACAACGGCTCATTTCACTGTATGCAAACAACACAGGAGCACAGAGACGCCATGTAATCTGCAGAGCAGTTTGTGGAGCTTTAACCCTTTGTGCGTGCTCTGTGAAAGAGAAGATGTCGTTTTTGGATCATTTGCACACGTTTAGCTCGTGAAAAAGCTGCACGGATCTTCAAGAGTCAGGAAGCACAGTAAAAATATCTGCTGACGTCGAGATTGGTTTTGTGCTTAGGACACTGAAAATTAATTAGATTTTTTCAAGAACACGTTGAGCTGCCATTATTCATTAATGTATTTTACATATTCATTATATTTTATCTAGGTATGCTGGAGTAATTGGGGGTTCACTGTGTTGTTCAAAGGCATGTCATTGGACATAATGAGGGAGCAACAAGCAGTGCTCCTTTGCTTAGGGCAATCTTCATTATACACAAACACCATCAAACATTTCTTCTTCTGATTTTTTGTTTCTTATCACCCGGCCTTCTTACTGATCTTCTGGTTATGTAAGACGCTTGATTCTGATTGGTCCAAACCCCTTGACAGCGGTTATTAACTTTCACTAACATGATCAACACCAGAGACAAACTGATCACACGTCATGTCAAATCAATCCACAGAGAAGAGTTCAGACACATTTAGCTTCCGCTTGTTGACAACATAGACCGTAAGGTGAGGGGAAACCGTTAGCTTCTGTTAGCATCAAAACAACATAGCTGAAACGTTAGCCTCAGTTAGCATGCTAAATCAGCAGGCTACAGACGATTCCATCTTGGATCCTGTCCATCAATATGATGAAGGAGCGGAGCAGGTGAGAGAAACTTTAGGTTAGCGATCTCTACAAAGAAAGTTAAACCATGAGTGGTGGTGATGATAGCAGCAGGGTTCAAAGTTGTGACATTAGTTTCTTTTTAAAGGTGTGTGAACCACAGAGCTCAGAGAAGAAGGAGAGCTGAATGTGTTGGGGTTCTTTTTCCCATAATAACCTGCTAACCATACGTTATCTATTTACTTGTTTACCCACACAGATGCTGCAGATACGCCTGAAACGCTTCTAGTATGGTGATGAAGGTCATGCAGATGTGCTGGTCAGTCATTAAGAAGCATGTAGACTTAGATTTATTTGTAAGTGCATTTGGACGATGATAATGGGTATCTGCCAATGCTCCCAATGCAATAATACAACAGTACACTTGTAGGGAAACCACTGTGCAGACTCATGCTATCACACACCTCCTAAACTAATCTGACAGATGACCTTTTGGAAGCTTCAACAAACTCCAAATCACCTTTCCAGCAGTTGTTTGTCTGAATACAAGCTCCACACAGCATGGCAGGAGGAAAGAGTTCTCACCAAGGCTGCTGAAGAGTGTTTGTGCCTGACAAATCACATAATCACCCAGCCTGCCGCTCCAACAGGAGCAGCTCTGACTGTCACAAGGAATGAGACAGAGTTAATGCTTCAGCCAGCTGCATACAGATATAAATCAGGAGCAGGGGAGGGGACATTTTACTGAAAGGCTAAATTTAATTAGGCTGTTTGTTTCACTTTTGTCCAGAATGTCAGACACCTGCAGAAACTCCTGCTGTAACAGTAGGCATTTAATTAATTTGCAGCCAGCATCAGCATGCCCTGCAGCACAGAACAGAGAAGAAGAAGAAAGCTCTGGCACGACAAAGACGCCACGTCTTTAAGTAAGTCAGAGAGAAAAGCATTCATTAATGCAAACAATAATTTGAGCACATACCGGAGAAATGAAGCCCCATTACTGGAGTCTTCAGGGCACTTGGGGGCAGATGTTCTAATTGGAAAGTCTAACTTATAATACAGGGGTCTTTTAGCCCCCAGAACTACTTTACCCTGAACTAAAAGGTTCCCGTGCCCCCATTGTTGTCTGCGTTTTGACCACGGGCTGAAGTCCCGGGTAGATACTGCAAATCAGGCCAGTGACGTAACTGTCTGACGTAGGCCGGTGTTCTGGTTTAAACAGCGACCCTGTTAACTGGAGACTTTCAGCCGGGTGCATCCCTCATAAACGTCTTTAGACGATCATTAAATGTGCGATTAGGATATTTTGAAATCTTAATAAAAACTAAACTAGTTTGCATTCCCAGGAACTCCCTCTGTGTTTCAACAGCTGTGTAAACTCCACAACACTGACACGTTCAGCTGAAGGTCTCCAGTTTACAGGGTCACTTTTAAAACCGGAACACCGGGAGAGACGCATTCACGGTGGGCTGAGAGAAGACTACTGTTACAAGCTGCTAAATCAAGAGAATCACAGCTTCTTCTTTTGAAAAGTACACACACATACAAAAAAGATAGAACAAATAAAAACTAATGAAAGAAAGAGAAATCAAGTGAATCACAGATGTGTGTGATGTTATTGTGGACGGCGGGTGGAATGAAAACACTGAGGTTAATCTACCAATCAGACGATTGTGTGATTTTTTTAGAGCGAATATTCGAACATCATTTTGAAGCAATTTTGCCAACACATAGTAAACTGACAGCACGCTCCTCGAGATCATCAATTAGCATAAATCCCCGCCCATGAATAGCAAATAACCACCATATAAGGACACAGACCTGTGCATCTGGTCGGCCTGCCCTGCAATCATGGCGCAAGGAAAGAAGGATAGAGAGCGAAGAAAGAACTTATCCGAGGCAGAGATTTAAATTATTTTGGGCGAAGTGGAATGTAGGAAGCACATTTTATTTTCTATGGATATAAAATGGTAAGTCTCTACATATAAAATACATGCATTTGTATAGACGACTACATTTTTATGACAAGCCAGACGTCTCTCACAGCTCCATTCTCCAAACGGGTACCAACGCAATAAGCTGTCATGCGTCCCCCACCGGTCCACCGAGCCACAACGTTGAGCAACACACAGTTTGCATCACATATCAGCTTCACATTCACGGAATGAAAGTTTTTCCGGTTCATGTATGCAAATGCATCATCAGATGGAGCCTTGATGTGTATGTGTTACACATCCAGCAGAAGTTACTGCTGGATGGTTGACAATGAGCATTTTTGCCAGATCCCTAACAGACTTTTGCTTATGTATCTGGTCCCTGAAAGAGGTTCTAAAAGAAAGCAGTTGGCCAGGGAATCTGGGGGCGATGTCCCGACTGTAGTGCTCACTAAGCCGCCAGGCAGCTTGGTGTAACCCCTCATCTCATGCTTGCAGCAGTGTGTTGGGCTGAATTGCCTTAAACATGTTCCCAGTTCCATTTAAGCTGGTAAATCTTTGGGACAGTTGCTGGATGGTGATATCAGGCATTAAAAATGTTTACCCGAAAGTTGCTCTCTGTGTCAGTGAGGCGACTGTCTTCATCAAAGGGACGCCTAACTTTTCTGGCCCTGGTTGTCTCAAACTGCGATTGATTTCCCAATTAAGTAGCTAGAGCAAGACTGGCAGACTTTTGAACTAATGAAATGTGTCCAATATTAGGGATTTTATTAAGGGAAAGTTTTTCCTTTTTTCTTCTGCAGATATTTTGCCATCTTCTTTTTATTTCATCGGCAGATCTTCTGTTTTTCCTCACAGCATTCACCTTTTCACAGATGGCCTCCCAAATCATGTTTCTTCTGTCAACGCTGAGATGTCTCTGCTGGAGTTCACCAATGTGTTTATTTGCCTCCTCCACTAAAACCTCCAACTCCATGGCTTCAAACTTCATTTTTCGTTTACGGCCACTCTGATCTCCAAAACTATCCATGGGGACAGCCGTAGCATACGCTAAATCCTCATTAAAGGGCGGTCCGTTACACTTTTGCACTTGTTATCATTTGCGCACGCAGTCATAGTAGATCACCCACAACACGCCCAGAAATAACACGTGCAATGTTTTAGTTTGCACACACAATATAGCACTCATTATTTGGGATCTAAGTAGATCAGGTCCTAAGACATCTACCAAAGTCGTCCCTGGTTTGACATTTCTACTTTTGAGCATGGTTTCAGGTACTTCATCCAGCACTGTGTGTAGGTTCCTGCACATACTGCCAATATCTCAGACACCAATAATCAAACACTGACAATAGAACTACTGATCAACCCCAAAGTGCTGACTGATAATGATTTTACACTGCTTTAAGTATAACGCCCACACATAACCTGTGCAAGACATGAATAATTAAGACCAGCAACAATTACATAACCGGCTCTGTGAAGGAATTGAGATTTCACACTGAATGATAAAAAGCAGGAGAAGAAGAGCAGACCCTTCATGAGAACATGCTTTCTGTTAATCCCCATCATGAGGGCAGGGGGCCAAACTCCAGAGCCTGCAGGACCACAGAACAATAAACACTCTGAGGAGGAGAAAAGAGCAAGAAAGCAAGAGTCTGATTCACCCAACACCTAAATGGGCTGTGTTTTTATATTTCCCTTTCAACTAGGTCAAAGCACAGAGTGAACAAAAGGCAGCTCATGCTGATGAGACCGAGCAGACCGGTTGTTTCTGCTGTTCGGAGCAGAGACAGATAAGAGTTTCATCGTCTCTCTGAGGTCGGACTGCGTTTGATCTCTGTGAAATGATCAAATGTTTAAGATCAGGATTATATTTCTTTTAGTGTGAGATAATTCTCTCTGATGCAATTTTTATTACCTAGAGATGTTATGTAAAATAAATATGAATACTTCATACCATGTTATGTAACCGTGCCTTTAACAAGGCAGAGATGTTTTGACAAAGCAACGCAGCTGTAAACACCACGAACACACCACAAGCTCTGCAGTGTGTGTCTGTCTCATTTGAAGCAAACAAATGAGTTCTTAAACAAAACATCCTGAACTCAAAGTGAAGAGCTTATTTATTCTTATTCTTCTGCCACTTGTACACAAGCCACAACAAAATCAGCTGCAGTCATCCTGGCTGAGCGGTGAGGGGGCGGAAGCTTAGCAGTTTTATGAGGTGATAAATGTCGAGTATGATAATTTACTCTCGCTGCATAAACCGTTTTCCTTCTTTTTAGAGAGAAGTTGACACTGGATAACTTCCACCGTGTGAAGGCATCTAATGTGGTGTTTAATCAGGGATATATCAGGTCTGGTGGAGGATGCTGGTTCACTGAAAACCCTCATCAATGGTTCATCTGAGGGTGTGGACATACGACGGGCCCATCGGCACATGCATTCACAATCTGAGCAACTCATATCGGACTTCCACCAGATCTGTGTCTGGTCCATCTCCGTCCTCTCTCGTCCATCAACACCCACCGGTTGTGTTTTCAGAACGCAACACGGAGCAGGACCTCTGGACAGCTGGAGTCATGTGACCGAGGTTT
Source organism: Notolabrus celidotus (assembly GCF_009762535.1). NCBI lineage: Eukaryota > Metazoa > Chordata > Actinopteri > Labriformes > Labridae > Notolabrus > Notolabrus celidotus. The sequence continues at coordinate 118,891 of NC_048287.1, read as the reverse complement.
TCCCATGGTAATCACTGAATCAAGGATTCTCCTCCTCCTCTCCTCATCCATGTTGTCTTTCTGGTCCTCTGAAAACTTCTGACCTGCTGACTCCAGGCCTGGTTCCGGAACACAACGGAGAGGATCCAGTGGAAGGGTGTGGACATTGACTAGATTAGAAACTTATCAGATCTGGTGCTGTGACGGATCAGAGATGGACCGGACACGGATCTGGTGGAATTTGTCCGTCACTGTAGAGTGGGTGGATGAGCCACCAACCGTTCATTTGAGAGATAGACAACTCTGCAGCTAAACCTCAGCTGAGTCTAGATTCTGACCGTTAGATGTGGCTTTATATTCCCATTTCTACACACTCTACTTTTAAAGCTTCAGGGATTTCGCTTCAATGAATCGATCCTACCTCAAGTGAAAAAAGAGAAAACATATCAGCTTCTTGTGCAACGTTGTGCTGACTTGGTGTGATATGCATTGTCTGTTATGCCTGAGCATCACACTGAAGCATCTCTGATATGAGAGCCTAGCTTAGCACTCTAATGAAGCTAACAAACATGTCCAATAAAACAGAACAGATATCCATGTGAGCAGTAGATTGATACACAAAAACAGCCATTAAGGGGGTAAAATGAGTTAGCTTCAACACTAGCCGGGACTCAGAGAACCTCTTCAACCTTAAAGAAGTTTAGCCAAACCTTATGCTACCCTTTTTTAGTTCCAACACTAAAATTGTCATCATTTGGTGTCTTGATGGACACTTGAAGGAGTGTGTTTTATTCATCTTGGGCTAAAATGTCAATATAATAACAAGGATTGGGGTCTCGCTGTGCTAACCAAATATTAAAGACGTGTTTGTCATCAGGAAGCGAGGATTTACGGGAGGTAACTTTATGTTTTGTGGATTGAGCTGTAAAGAAAACAAAGCAATGATTATATAAGACTGCATACAGTCAGATATTTAATCAACAACTCTCTTTTATACTTTATTTTACCCACCTGAGGTCCTGTAAATGTTCCTTGTTTGTCCTGATTTCTCTCTATAACCACAACTAGAGAATAACAGTCTCCAGAGTGAACTACAAACTGTCTGCTGAACAAAAACAAGAAGGAGCTGGATCCAGTTAGACCGTCAGATCTGCTGCCTCTCTGTTCCCTGTGGTTCTTTTGCATAAAGCATCACAGACGGGCTGGGCTGGCAGACAGAAGCGCTCAGTATCCAGTTTACTGACGTCACTTTGGATGATTTAGGAAATGAAGTGAAACTTTTTCAAAAGGAGAACTCTTTGAAGAGGGAAAAGGTTGCTGCTTGGACTTGCCAAATCAAAACTACTAGCATGATGTGTGTTGGGCCTTTAACAGTAGAGAGCAGCTGAGACAAAGAGGGAATCGACCAGAGTCATTTGATCAGTCGATGCTTCAACAGGGTGGAGGTTTGGAGCTTGACTCAGTGCTTTTCTCCCCAGTATCACATCAACATAAGATATTACAAACTACATCCATGCTTAGCCCGTTATCAGCTATACTATGATACCAAAGGAGCATTTCTTTAATGTATCTACCTGCTGGTTGGTTTGCTTGTGTTGTGTTTTCAGGACACGCTGTATTAACTCTTGCTGTTTCCACAAAACAACAACTTGGTTCTCTGTTCCTGACGTTCATCCAACTCAATCAATCAATCAATCAATCAATCAATCATTATTTATAGAGCGCCAAATCCCGACAAATGTTATCCTCAGACTCTTTCCAAACAGAGCAGGTCTAGACCGTCCTCTATGTTCTATTATTAACAAAGACCCAACATCAAGACCGGATCAGATCCAGTCCCATCTTACAGACAGGACTCAGTCTGATCTCATCTTAATCCACCATGAGCAGAGCACTTTGCAGCATTTAGCAAGTTACAGTGGCAAGGACAAACTTCCTTTAACAGGCAGAAACCTCCAGCAGGACCAGACTCATGTTAGACACACATCTGCTGAGACCGAGTTGGGGTTGGAAACTGTCACCATGAATGGGTTTGTTGCGGTAACATCTTTGGTCAGCTGGCTTCCTGATTGGCTATTGCCTCTTTCCATGTGAAAGGGCACGCTTGGCTGTCCTCGGCGGCCTGATTGTCTTTCGACAAGATCAGGGAGGTGAAATCACTCTAAACATACCTCACACCTCCGGAAAATCTAACAAGATCATCTTTACAACCATCAGATCATTGAGCTTTTACTGACTTTGGTTTTCAGGGAGAAATTGGGCCCAAAATCTACAAATAATCTTGTAGGATATACCAAGCTTAAGACATTAGATATTATGATTCAATTTTCAAGGATTCAAAGTAAGAGGTAACCAGTACAATACATGAGTAAACTGTCTCAAAACCTACAACTATCAAGAAGAAACAGTTCACCCTGGAAGAAAGTCCACACTTAATCACAGTAAGAACTGAAAGAAGGTGCCACATGATGAGTGAGAGTAGGGCTGGGCAATGATTCCGTTTCAGTTTCGGATTCATAAAAAATGTTCGATAAAAATTTGATATAAATAAAAATATAACTACACCCCCAACCACTTAAAATGGAGGGGCGCTAATGAGCCTTAAATGCTAGTTGCCACTATAGACTGTATAAATAATTGACATAGTATTTGTGACATCATCCATCTGTTTCTGAAGCGCTGCTTTGAAGCCAATCGTCGGTGGCAGCCATATTGCTGCTGTCACGCAATTGTGACGTAAAGAGGCGAGCTGTGAGCCTCCTAGCCAACGGCTACAGTGTTCCCACCTGTCAATCAAGTTAGCTGTAATCTCAATATCTTCAAAATTGCTTCTTAAGAAAAAAATCCCCCCCCCCCGTACAGAGTGTGCCGATCGAGAAATGAGCTATCCATACTCCACTCGTCTTTTGAACCAGGCTGTAAACATGTTTATTTCTGCTGTAAAGATCGTCTTCTTTGAATTGGTGTAGTTTCTGGTAGTTCCGGAGCAGCCTCAAGCGGATCCTCAATGAACTGCAGTTTTTAGCACTTCCGCATTGGACTCATATTTTCAAACAGGAGGTTGCCGGTGGTTGCCACCCAACATTAGACAGAAGAAGACTGCATTGAACAGCCAATCAGGTTGCATGGTGAGAGGTAGGTGGGGCTTAAAGATGTTCAGAGCAAAATGTAAACACAGCTGAAACGAGCGACAGTGACACTGAATAAAACATAAAACCTAGCAGCTATAAGCAGAGTCATTAGTCTGACACTGAGCCGACTCTGGTTAACTATTAACTTGACACACTCCATTAAATATACTCTCAGAGTGTGGGTAAAGGAAGAGCACAGAGACAAGTTCTGCTGTGAACACGTTTAATGTCCACCGTGACTGTAGGACAACTGAACACTGAATAACCATGATGCATTCACTGCACTGTGGGAAACAACATCACTCTGCCTGTAACCCTTAGTAATCTAAAAGGGGAGAGCACAACTCAAAACAATACTCTATAAACTGATACACTGAATACAATCTGATATATGTTTGTTGTCAATTTAAATCAAATTATCCAAATAATCTCAACATGAGAAAAATAGGAATCTACAAACTAAAACTTCACAAAAATCTCATTTTACATGAAAGACCTGCTTCCTGTCAGCACTGTCAGAAATGATGGATTCAAGAAGCTGATCAGAAAAACTAAATCGAGATACAAACTAACAAACTGTCTTCAACTTTCACTCAGGAGCAAAAATCTGACTTTACATTTAAATGATAGAATGGTTTGATATTTATCATGATTATTATTGATAACGACTGATGTGAAATATTTTATCCTGATAACATCATTTTCAATATCGCCCAGCTCTAATTGAGAGATATCTGAAGCCAGAGTGAAATGGTGATAAGATGGTTATGAGTTTTGAGCAGATGAGAAAGCAACATACCTTCTATTTGGATGAGACTCAATTTGACTGCTTCTCTTTTATCCCCGACCACAACAAACCCGAGCTTTAGGAGTTATCTCGATGAAAAACAAACTTCCACTGCTTCATCACAGAACAGTGGGCTGATTCCCTCCTGAGCATCCGGAGCCTAACGCGTAAAACAAGGGAGAGGAAATGTGTCTGCTGCTGCGACCAGTGTGATATTCTTGATGCTCCTGACACTCTGCCAAATGTTACAAGCAGTTTTTACTCGAATGAATCTCCAGTGCCAAGAACAACAGGCCCAACTTACTGCTGGAAATAAATCTCTCCCAAGACATCTAGTAAGAATGCCTGAATGAGAGTGATGACAAATAAAACCAAAGAAGCCAAACCAGCAGGAGAGAGAGTAGAAAAATGACACACAATGTCCTCCATTCATTTACGTGTGCTGCAGCTCTTACCACTCCATGTCCACACTGCAGACCTTTCCTGAACCACTGAGAGAGCTGTAGGAGTATCTGACCGTCCATTTACATCAGAAGTGAAGCCGAAGCCTTGATTGTGCTGTGCACCATAAGCAGACATCCTTCTATAAAAAGAGACTGCAATCAAGTCCAGACTAGGGATACATTTTAAGTATTTTCTGTGATTGATCTTTGGAAATGTTAACAATCAATTATTGATTAATCAATTAAAAAAACATTGAGTTTTCTTAGGTCAAAAACAATGGCAAATCCCTTTTTGTCCCCCTAAATTATATTTTCCACAGCAACGAAATGTGTACTACTGATATTATACACGACATACGGGTAATATGTTTAAAACGCTGAATATCAACGATCAGGCTCATACAGACAGTCTTATAAAGTGAAGGCTCATAATACTAACAGAAAAGTACTTCAGACTCACAGAGTCCAGTTTTCTGTCTACTTGTTCTTATTGAGAAAAATAAACGTGTGTATTTGGTCAGGTGTCAGCCGGGAGAGCAACCAGGTCAGAATCAGTCCAGCGTCAGAAAAGCTCAGACGGCTCTGATGTTGCTGCTCCGCAAACATAGCATATTAGCAATCCCCACCAGTCTGTTGGCTTTGTATCCAAAGGTCGAGAAATGTCCTGTTTAAAGTTGTCAACCTTCGTGTCCATGTTGTTGTTGGCAGCAGTTGCGCATTGATCCTCTATAAAAAGCGTTCGTAGGGACCTGACGCCCAGCCGCCAGCTGAGCGTCTTCGCTGTGGGCAAACATGCTTTACACTTAAAGGAACTCCCTGATTATAGGGATTTGCATTTATTTTCAAATATTCAAATATTCATTCACTTAGTAAAAATTGAAGAGTTACATTGAATATTTTCTCATTTGATAAGTACAATTTTTCATCGTTTTCACTGGTGCCTGGTTGTAATACGTATTCCCGCCAGACGGTGGCTACAGAGCGCATTAAAGCTGTTTGCTAACTGCATTAAGTAACAGAAGAAGAAGACTGCTAACTGCATTAAATAGTAAAAGAAGAAGAAAACATTAGAGACAGTTGCAGTGATTTTCTCTGTTTCTGAACCTCACATTACTACACATGTATTTCCAGAGACTGAGCCTGACTGTAAAATGTAAACACACACGCCACGACACGTCACAGAAATACCGACATAAAGATGGAGACAGACGCTGTCAGTGCCCACTACTAGCAGCACCTCGTCCTGCTGCTGGTTAACGTGACTGTCACATAGTTGGGTGAGGGGTGTTTATTCGAATAATCGTCGAATAGAAGCCAATGATTATAAAATAGTATTTTAACTTGAAATGTCCATCCCTAGCTACAAGTAATTTCTTATCAATCAATTGATCGATACTCAATCAACTGTTAACATCCCTAGTCCAGACTTATATCAAAACTCAAGAAAAAGTCTTCTTGTCACGTTTCTGTAGAGTTCACCAAAATAAACGTTAGACTCTAAAAGAACAGTTGGAGGTGAGTTTGAAATCTCTGAGGGAAGAAACAGAACACACTAACAGAAAATTAGATATGAGGGAGGTCAAATAGATACACAAGAAGTAAGCAAATCATAATGAGAACCTCAACATTGATTGTGGAAGTTCCAGTCTCCACCTGATACGGACGTGCTGGACTCCGGTGGCAACAGCTACTACAACTCGTCTCATCACTATCACCACTCCCTCTCTCTCTTATTCTCCTCTATCCCTCTTTCCAGACCCAACTCGGTCGAGGCAGATGGCTGTCTAACATGAGTCTGGTTCTGCTCGAGGTTTCTGCCTGTTAAAGTTTTTCCTCGCCAATGTAGCTAGCTAAATACTGCGAGGTGCAATGCTCATGGTGGATTAAGGTGGGGTCAGACTGAGTCTTATCCTGTCTTGATGTTCAGAATCAGAATCAGAATCAGCTTTATTCGCCAGGTATGCTTGAACAAACAAGGAATTTGACTTTAGTAAACTGTGCTCTCTTTGTACAAGGCATAAGAATAAGAATAAGAATAAGAACTACAATAAAAAATAAAAATAAAAAATATAATAACAATAACCTTAGCTATAAATACAAAGAAACAACAAATAGGCTTGACTAATATGTACAGGCTAAAATAATATGAAAAAGTGCAGTGGTGAGTTGCAGAGGTAGTTTTACATTATAAAAATAGAAGTTAAATAGTACAAAAAATAGAAATATGGAATTCTGCTTTGAGAATTGTTGCATTGTATATCTACATGTATATTTACAGAGAGTGTTTATCTGACAGGTATGACACTGTTATGGTTTAGTGTTCATCAGAGTGACAGCCTGGGGGAAGAAACTGTTCTTATGGCGGGTTGTTTTGGCGCACAGTGATCTGTAGCGCCTGCCGGAGGGGAGGAGTTTGAAGAATTTGTGTCCAGGGTGTGAGGGGTCAGCGGTGATGCTACCTGCCCGTTTCCTGGCCCGGGACCGGTACAAGTCCTGGATGGGGGGCAGGTCGACACCGATGATTTTTTCTGCAGTCCTTATAGTCCGTTGCAGTCTGTGTTTGTCTAGTTTGGTTGCAGAGCCAAACCAGACAGTGATGGAGGTACACAGAACAGACTGGATGATGGAGGTGTAGAACATGATCAGCAGCTCCTGGGGCAGGTTGAACTTCCTGAGCTGACGCAGGAAGTACATCCTCTGCTGGGCCTTTTTCCTGATAGTGTCTATGTGGGAGGTCCACCTCAGGTCCCGGGAAATAGTGGATCCCAGGAACCTGAAAGAGTCCACAGTAGACACAGTGCTGTTTAGGATGGTGAGGGGGGGAGTGGGGGGGGGGGGCTTCTCCTGAAGTCCACTGTCATCTCTACCGTCTTGAGCGGGTTCAGCTCCAGATGGTTCTGACTACACCAGAGAGCCAGCTGTTCCACCTCCTGTCTGTAAGCAGACTCGTCTCCGTCCTGGATGAGACCGATGACGGTGGTGTCGTCTGCGAACTTCAGGAGTTTCACCGAGGCGTCCCCTGAGGTGCAGTCATTGGTGTAGAGGGAGAAGAGAAGTGGGGAGAGAACACATCCCTGTGGGGCGCCAGTGCTGATGGTCCGGGTGCTGGATTTGATGCTCCCCAGCCTCACCTGCTGTCTCCTGTCCGTCAGGAAGTTGGTGATCCACTGACAGATGGAGGCCGGCACTGTGAGCTGGGTGAGTTTCTGGTGCAGGATGTCTGGTATGATGGTGTTGAACGCAGAGCTGAAGTCCACAAACAGGATCCTAGCGTAGGCCCTTGGGGAGTCCAGGTGATGCAGGATGTAGTTAAGACCCATGTTGACTGCATCCTCCACCGACCTGTTTGCCCGGTAGGCAAACTGCAGGGGGTCCAGCAGGGGGCCTGTGATGTCCTTCAGGTGGCTCAACACCAGTCTCTCGAAGGACTTCATGACCACAGACGTCAGGGCGACGGGCCTGTAGTCATTGAGTCCTGTGATGGTGGGTTTCTTTGGGACTGGGATGATGGTGGAGCTTTTGATGTTGGGTCTGTTAACAATTTGACATACAGTCATGGCCAAAAGTTTTGAGAATGACACAACTATTAATTTTCAAAGTCTGCTGTTTCAGTTTTTATAATGGCAATTTGCATATACTCCAGAATGTTATGAGGAGTGATCAGCTCAACTGAAATTAATTGCAAAGTCCCTCTTTGCCTTGAAAATGAACTTTATCACCAAAAACACATTTCCACTGCATTTCAGCCCTGCCACAAAAGGACCAGCTAACATCATTTCAATGACACACAGGTGTCACACACATTAACACAGGTGTGGGTGTTGATGAGGACAAGGCTGGCGATCAATCTGTCAAGATTGAGGGACTGGACACTTTAAAAGGAAGATGGTGCATGACACCATTGTTCCTCATCTGTTAGCCATGGTTACCTGCAAGGAAACACGTGCAGCCATCATTGCATTGCCCAAAAAGGGCCTAACAGGGAAGTTTATAGCAGCGAGTAAGATTGCACCTCAGTCAACCGTCTATCGAATTATCAAGAACTTCAAGGAGAGAAGTTCAATTGTTGCCAAACAGGCTCCAGGGCGCCCAAGAAAGTTCAGCAAGCGCCAGGACCGTCTCCTGAAGGTGTTACAACTGCGGGATCGGGCCACCACCAGTGCAGAGCTTGCTCAGGAATGGCAGCAGGCAGGTGTGAGTGCATCTGCACGCACAGTGAGGCGAAGACTTTTGGAGGAAGGCCTGGTGTCAAGGAGGGCAGCAAAGAAGCCACTTCTCTCCAGTAAAAACATCAGGGACAGACTGATATTCTGCAGAAGGTACAGGGACTGGACTGCTGAGGACTGGGGTAAAGTCATTTTCTCTGATGAATCCCCTTTCCCATTGTTTGGGGCATCTGGAGGAAGGCTTGTTCGGAGAAGATGAGGTGAGCGCTACCATCGGTCCTGTCTCTTGCCAACAGTGAAGCATCCTGAGACCATTCATGTGTGGGGTTGCTTTTCGGTCAAGGGAGTGGGCTCTCTCACAATCTTGCCTAAAAACACCACCATGAATAAAGAATGGTACCAGAACGTCCTCCGAGAGCAACTTCTCCCAACCATCCAAGGGCAGTTTGGTGATGAAGAATGCCTTTTCCAGCATGATGGAGCACCTTGCCATAAAGCAAAAGTCATAACAAAATGGCTCGGGGAACAAAACATTAAGATTTTGGGCCCTTGGCCAGGAAACTCCCCAGATCTTAATCCCATTGAGAACTTGTGGTCAATCCTCAAGAGGCGGGTGGACAATCAAAAACCCACAAATTCTGACAAACTCCAAGCATTGATTATGCAAGAATGGACTGCCATCAGTCAGGATTTGGTCCAGAAGTTGATTGACAGCATGCCTGGGAGAATTGCAGAGGTCTTGAAAAAGAAGGGTCAACACTGCAAATATTGACTTATTGCATGAATTCTGTGTAATTCTCAATAAAAGCTTTTGATACTTATGAAATGCTTCTAATTGTATTTCATTATACCATAGAAACATCTGACAAAAACACCTAAAAACCTGCTCTGTTTGTAAAAGCGTCTTGAGATAACGTTTGTTGTGATTTGGCGCTATACAAATAAAGATTGATTGATTGATTATTAAGTAATGTATAAAATAATATATGGTTACACCTAATCTAAGATTTAAACTGAGAGAACATAAAATATCCAGGTAGAACATTTAATATAGAATAAAAATGCAGAAGATTGTTCTGCTTTCCAGGAGGTCGGTCTGCTGCAGCATTGGAACAAAGAACCAGCACGGTGGCCTTGAGACCTCAGGTAATCTCTTGACTGCATACTGAAACCCCTTATATAGAAACACTGATGAAAAAGCTTTGAGAATTCATTGAAACCTACTACAAACACATGATGCTCAATCAGCAGAAACACTCCATGTAGTAGTGCTGCTCCAGCAGATACAGAGCCAGAGCCTGAATACATCCTGCGTGTTCAGGTGGTGAGTGGTTCAGGTACATTACTGCGGCATCAAAAACATCTCTGGAGAGAAAATAAAGGACCATTATGAGAAATATTTACCACGGAGCTCTTTAGCTGCAAACAACATGTTGAAGAACAGCCACCACGTATATTTGGAGAGGCACCAGCTGATGAAGCACACATGAACAACACGGTCAGTGAGAACTGTGCTCTCAGCTAAAACCTCCTGTTTGTAAGCATTTCTTTGTATCCCACAACGCCTTGCTCTGAATCAGATGAATAAGAACCAAATAATGACCATGCAGCCCAACGAGGACAGACAAAGGGTCACACAGCAGGACAATCGTCAGCCGTGCTGAACAATGTAGCTTGCCACAGAGCGAGGAGGAGGTTGGCTGTTAGCTTGGCAGTCATGAAGTCCAAATGATCGACAGTGGTAAACAGCGACCGCTGTTTGAATTTCCTGATGTAAAATGTATCACATTGAAGTTCAATGTTTTCCATCAGTCATTGAAGAGAGTGAAAATGTAATATATTTTGGACTCATAACTTTGGAGAGCTTCAGGAGGAGTGGACTGAAGCTGGAGTCAGAGCATCAAGAGCCACCACACACAGAGGTCTTTAGGAAAGAGACTACATAGTGCCCTATTACCCCTCTAGAACACTACGCTCCCAACATGCAGGCCTGTTGGTCCTACCTAAAGTCTCTAAAAGTAGTATGGGAGGTAGAACCTTCAGTTATCCGGCCCCTCTCCTTTGGAATCATCTACCAGTCAGGGTCCGGGAGGCAGACACCCTCTCTACTTTTATGAGTAGGCTTCAAACTTTCCTTTTTGACAAAGCCTATAGTTAGAGCTGGATCAGGCTTGGACCAGCTCTTAGTTATGCTGCTATAGGTTCAGACCGCTGGGGGGACTGGCGCACTGACACACTGGGATCCTATTTCACCCCCTTCCCTCCAACCCTCTCATCATTTACTTCAACTGTGTCTGTCCCGTTAAAGTAACTAGGCATAGACCTTTCTGGAGTTCCTGATTTCCCTTGTCTCGTAGGATCCTCTGAGCGGCAAGAGCTCCTACTATTCGTCTCATCACTATCACCGCTCCCTCTCTCTCTTATTCTCGCCTGTTAAAGGAAGTTTTTCCTCTCCGCTGTAACTAGCTAAATACTGCAAGGTGCAATGCTCATGGTGGATTAAGTTGGGGTCAGACTGAGTCTTACCCTGCCCTTTTCCACCAGCCCGCCTTAGCCCTACTCTACTTGACTTGACTCGACTGTACTCAGTTTGTGTTGCGTTTCCACGGGTGCGGTACCTCGTGAAAGATACCAGTTTTTCATACCTGCTCTGCTCTGGTTCCAAGCAAGCTGAGCCGATACTAAAAGGTGACGTTGACGGACTGCCGGCCACTGATTGGTCAGAGAATGTCGTCACCCAATAGTCATGAGCACGACGCCCAACACAGGAATCAAACCCGCCAGTTATAAATATTTCTTCTCGCCGCCTGCAGCCTTCTTTTGCTTTCCTCTCTCGCTCAGCCTGCGACAAAAAAGCCACAGGCTGAGCAGCAAGTACACCATTGCCTCCATTGTTTGTGATTGTTGTGTTTGTTTCACGTTCAAAATGACGTGAACGCAGTTTCCCGCAGCGGTTTTGCGCAGCTGAGTTATGACGACCCCGACCACTGGTGGAAAAGGTACCCAAACCGAGTCCAGTAGAGTCCAGTAGAGTCAAGTCCAGTCGAGTCGGGCTGGAACTGTGTAGTGGAAAAGGGCCAATAGAGTGGTCTAGACCTGCTCTGTTTGTAAAAGCGTCTTAAGATAACGTTTCTTGTGATTTGGCGCTATACAAATAACCACGTCAGAAGAGTCTGACCTGGGCTAAAAAAGAACTGGAATGCTGCTCAGTGGTCCAAAGCCTTCTTTAAAGGTGACATATCACGCTTTCTTCATCAATATATATTGGTCTAAGAGGTCCCCAAAACATGTCTTTAAAGTTTATGCTGAAAAAAACACTTTGAAATCAGATTTTGGTCTGCCTGAAATGCACTCTTCTTCAGTCCTCCTCAGAACACTCTGTTTTCTCTCTGAGAAAACGGCTCTCCAGCACGTTGATCTAATGTTTACATGTTGGCTGAATATACACGGCTGCTCAGAGATCACGTTACTTCAACCCTCTGAATCTGATCCTGACGGAGAGGCGCCTGTAGCAGGACCTTTCTGAAGGATTGGTCACAGATTTTGTGTTTCTTGTTGTTTTATTTATCAGTATGTCGACGTGTGTCTTGGTACACAGCTACAAACATGTAGCTATGTGGCTATGCTAACTAGCGCTAGCACTTATCCATGATAAATAAAAATCATCCACTAGATCTTCAAATCTGCAGACGTGGGGAGTAAAACCGACCTTTGTGTTTATTAAGACAGCCTACAACTAGCATGCCTCCCTCCTAAGCTCCTTGTTAGCACACATGTGTGCAGGGAATGAAAAACAGAGGAGGGGATTCAGTATTATTTTATACAGTCTATGGGCTGAACAAGCTCCGAGCTCTGACTCCGTGACAGACCGGATATTGTTGTTACGTAACAAAAACACGGAAGTCTGAAACGGCTCGTTTCACACACATTTACAGAAAGGTGTAGAAATCAGAACAGGGGAAGAATGGATTTTTTTCATTCTCGGGGGGTTTGTAGACATGCCAGGGAAACATATTTCAGGTAGAGAACCATTAAAAAGTCAATTTTGCATGATATGTCACGTTTAAAATGAAAGTTAGCATTTCATTCAAGGTCCTAGAGTCTGGAGGAAGAGTGGAGAGGCTCAGAGTCCAGGATGTTTGAAGTCCAGAGTGAAGTTTCTGCAGTCTACGATGGTTTGGGGTGAAATGTCATCTGCTAATGATAGTCTGATCCAAATTTCTATTCAACGCATTCCTCCATTTCCATGTTCATGAGTTTACAAAATCCAATACAACAAATCAGAGGTAAGGATTTAGGCATCTTTAACTTCTTAATACCTGAGGGGAAACTGGGTCACTGCAGCAGTAGAGATAGAGTTATATTTTATAACAGGCTTTTAATAATTGTAGTAATGAGGAGTCTGCTTCATCATGTCTTTCAGACAGCCTACAGATCCATGACTGTGCCATTTAAGTTAAAATGAGTCACAATAAAATCCCCCTCGCTCACTACTCACAGCCTGAGCCCACTCAAACCGCTGTCAGACAGCTGCCCCAGGCTGACACACAAACAAAACTTCTCATGAGGAGGATGTTATGAAGTACAGGATCTTTAAAATGTAAGAGAAATAGAGCGTCATCAGCTTTATCATGTGCTGCAGTCAAGAATCAATCCTCAAGTTTATCCAGCAGCAGCAGGAAAGATGGACTCTGAGTGACCCACAGTGAGAGGGCAGGGAGGTAAAAGTCTGAGCTTCATGGTCTCTGTGTTTCATTCATGTGTAATCCGTCTCAGACTCCAGCTCTTCTTTGATCTCCCACGGTGGGTGCAGGCAAAAAGAAGTCATGACTTCATGCTCTGCCTCCTCACTGTGCATCCATCCTTTGATTAATGAGGAGTCACCGTGTAACCACTGGCTGCTTCTCCAGATCTTTAAGAGGTATTAGCTGAAGGACTCCTGTTTCTACCTGAGTGATGATGTCAGGAACCTTTGCTGTGTAGTGTACAGAAGTTTACATTTATTAACCTGTGCATGACAGTGTTCACGTTTCTATGTGCCATCTACAGGGTTCGTACACTATTTTCATAGTCAAATTCAAGTACTTTTCAAGGACTTCTAAGGTCGATTTTCAAACTTTACAAGTACTGTAAGCAGTTGTAAATTGCATAATGTGGTAGAATCGGTTGTCGATGAGAAACTCTGTGTCGTGCCTTTGTATCCAGCAGGAGAGCCTGCCACTCCGTGGCCACCGGCTCAGGCACCACACGGTAATTTTAGACAAAACTTGTCGCCAACCGACCGCAGTCATGCGATAACCTGCCCCGAGCTACAAACACCCCGCGGGTGACAGCGGTACAGCTGCTGGGAATCATCACACCACCTACACGTTATATGGCACAGTGCTTCTACATCACACATGCCTAGCATGTAGCATAAACAGGCGGTTGGCGTCAACAGATAATAGGCTAATTAACGTGTATGGCTAACGTGGTAGCTAGTACACCTGTAAACGTGCCTTTCATATGACTGGAGAGTGCAGACTCTCCCATAGCCAAAAGTCTGATCTCTTTTTTGCAGACTTTGCAGCAGGCAGCGCGTGAGTCTGCTCCACGTCTTATCCATAGTCTATATTTATTGTTTTCCAGACATTGTCATTGAACCGACAGCCTCCTGGCATGTTGGTCTACGCACTGTCCTCTTGGGGGCGATGTCACGTCACACATGACAACAGACCAGCATGTCACACACGCGAGCCCATCAGGAAGAGTGGTTATTTTATTGTTTTTACATTTGACTATTTTATTTCTCTCCATTGAATCGATCTGTTGAGTCAGATTGATGTTAATTGTGGAATATATATGATTACAATTTCAAGCATTTACAAGCACTTAGACCAAAATTCAAGCATTTTTCAAACCTTGAAAACACAACATTAAAATGTGAGCATTTTCAAGGATTTCAAGCACCCGACTCTGTATCTAGAAAGCTTCCCATAAAAGAACAACTTCTTTAAAATCTGTGTCGGGTGAGGTACTGCCATGTCTGTGACGACTTCATGGGAGGCCACAACACATTTTGAATTTCCCACTTTACTGTCTGACAACCTGATTGGAAAATGTAAAAACCCATTTGCACTCCATCATCACCTTAGCTCTGGTGATGTTGTAATAACACGCTTCCTCAAGATGGCAAGTTCCCACTTTCATTTTCACTCTGTAATAAATACACTCCAGAGGTACACGGGGCAGGAAGGAGGAGCTGCTCGGAGGACATATTACCTCAAGAGAGACAGGAAATTAAAAGGGAGAAGGAATGATAACAGCAGACGAGTTGAGCAGTGAAGGGTCTGATTGCTGTTTGACGTCATGAAGGGAAATGTTGGATGTAACTCAGTTAGAAATCAGAAGAGAAGAGAGAGATTAGAAATCTCAGAAAACATGTCACTTCAAAGATCTCCATCCATGAATTCAATTTAGGCTAACTGAATATCAAATACCTTACTGTGTGATGGGTTGAGCTCTCTGTCTCGCACAGACTACATGTACCAGAATTCATTGTGCCTAAGGCTTTTTTCAACCGGAGGAACTTTACTGCAGAACTACATGTGTTTCGGCCGGTGGACCCAGGGTCAAGATTTAGTTCAGGGGCGGATAATCTCCCCTCTAATAAGCCCCTGTTAGGGGGGTAGTACTTTTCAAAAGTCCTGAGACTTCCGTGGGGCAGGGCCTGCAATGCTGAACGTGTCTGATTGGTAGATTAACAGCAGTGTTTTTATTCCACCCGCCATCCACAATAACATCACACACATCTGTGATTCACTTGATTTCTCTTTCTTTCATTAGTTTTTATTTGTTCTATCTTTTTTGTATGTGTGTGTACTTTTCAAAAGAAGAAGCTGTGATTCTCTTGATTTAGCAGCTTGTAACAGTAGTCTTCTCTCAGGCCACCGTGAATGCGTCTCTTCCAGTGTTACGCTTTTAATCAGATATTTAATGATCGTCTAAAGACGTTTATGAGGGATGCATCTGGCTGAAAGTCTCCAGTTAATAGGGTCGCTGTTTAAACCAAAACACTGGCCAATCTCTGCCACGGCTTTTTGAGTTCAAAAGGATTTTAAAGCCGTGTTGAAACGTCTTTGCTACTCGCGCTTATCTCCTCTCACGTGTTTATTCAGTGAATCCATCTGTGATGAAATATAGCACCATCTAAAACAGACCAGCTGAGACTCTTCATGCTAACAGGCTAACTGTTGTGTTGCTCATAATGATACCTGCCTGTCCGTCTGAATCTATGGTGTCTTCTGTGATGAATGGCATTCCTCTTTGTTTTACTGCCCTCTACTGGTCTGGTGGTGTAGTGCATTTACTTTTTTTTCTCTATACGTCACTGGCCTGATTTGCTCTACCCGGGACTTCAGCCCGCTTTCGAAACGCAGACAACAATGGGGGCACAGGAACCTTTTAGTTCAGGG
The DNA here is from genome assembly GCF_009762535.1 of Notolabrus celidotus. Lineage (NCBI taxonomy): Eukaryota > Metazoa > Chordata > Actinopteri > Labriformes > Labridae > Notolabrus > Notolabrus celidotus. Next base: position 102,931 of record NC_048287.1, on the reverse strand, counting down.
GAAAGTAGTTCTGGGAGCTAAAAGACCCTGGAACTCTTGGTCGAAATGCACCTATAAAAGTCCAGGCAGAGTTTAAAAATCCAGTGTCACATAGTCTGTAGTTCTTCATCATCTTCAGCAACTTCATCAAATGATGGAAAACTTTAAACTCGACTTATTACAACAGCAACAACATAAGATGTTCATCGAGAAATAAGGTTGAGAATGAGCTAAACGTCCCCGTACTTTCTCCAGAAAGAACTCCTAACGTCTGTCACTCCCGTCCTCGTTAAGAAGAATCCAACAACAAAAAGTCACTCAGTCAGCTGAATCTGATGACGACAGAGTGAACATCTCCAGACACATTCATGGACACATGCCATTGTTATTATCTCTGAAGTTAAAGTAAAGCTAAAGTTGGGAGTAAATCCTCCAGCCATGCGTTACTTTGCACCAAAAGTTTGTCTCACTAATCCTCAACTGGAAGCAAAGCCTCTGTTTGTTGTTTGGCTCGGCTCTGTAATCAGTCTGCAGTCTCTGCAGCCCTAATGAACTGAGTGTGATGAAATTCATCTGTCTGTGGGACCACTTTGATACATGCAGTTAATGAACCAAATACTTGAACAAAGGTCCACTCTGACAAAGTTCATGTAAACTATGAAAGACGTGAAACGTGGTTAAAATCATTTTATTTTTCAACAAACTGTTACTAAGTATCTGGGCACGGGGGAGGATTTGATTGAAATTACCTCCACTATATGAAGTCTATGTACCAAGCCAGTACTGTTCACTCATTGTGCTGCTCATGGAAACTGTCTTATGGTCATGACAATCAAATAAGAGTACAAGAAGTAGGGCTGGGCAAAATTGAAAATGATGTTATCATGATAAAATATTTCATATCAGTCGTTATCGATAATAATCATGATAAATATCAATTCATTATATCATTTAAATGTAAAGTCCGATTTCTGCTCCTGAGTGAAAGTTGAAGAAAGCAGACAGTTAGTTTGTATCTGGATTTAGTTTTCTGATGAACTTCTTGAATCCATCATTTCTGACGTTGCTAACAGGAAGCAGGTCTTTAATGTAAGATTAGATTTTAGTGAAGTTCAAATTTGCAACTGAATTAGAAAGCTTTCCCAATGGATGAATAAATAAATTAATAATTAAAATAGGAATCCTTTCAGTAAGATATCATGAAACACACCAGCTACACAGCTTTAAGTGTAAACATTTCTTCATCTTTCAATGTGTCAAAAACAGAAAGTCTAGAAGTAGTAGTCTGTCATTAGCTGATTTAAAACATGGAGTTTCCTATTTTACCACAACAAGGAAAAGTAAGTCCCACCCACACGAGAGGAAGAAACAAAACATTTTTTCTTGACAGAGCCTCCTCATAGTCTGCTCGTGAATAAGTGACAATCTCTGACCGCTGCTCTATAGTGGGATGTGTTTTTTAATTTATCAAAGAGCCCGTTTAGTGTTTTAAACACCAGGATGAGAAATCAGAAAAGTGCATAAGAGGAATGAGATATGACATCTGTGTGAAAATGGGATCAGAGTTTCAGAAGCTCATGTTCCTAAACAAAATTATGATATTCAAGGAAGGAAGTGAGAGATTGAAGCTAAAGGCGTTTTTCGACCAGTGGAACTTTACCCCTGAACTACGTGCGTATCCATCGGTGGACCCAGGGTCTACATTTAATTCAGGGGTAGATAATCTCATGTCTGATTGGTAGATTAACCTCAGTGTTTTTATTCCTCCCTCCGTCCACAACAACAACACACACATCTGTGATTCTCTTGATTTCTCTTTCTTTCATTAGTTTTTATTTGTTCTATCTTTTTTGTATGTGTGTGTACTTTTCAAAAGAAGAAGCTGTGATTCTCTTGATTTAGCAGCTTGTAACAGTAGTCTTCTCTCAGTACACCATGAATGCGTCTCTCCCGGTGTTACGGTTTTAAAAGTGACCCTGTAAACTGGAGACCTTCAGCTGAACGTGTCAGTGTTTGTGGAGTTTACACAGCTGTTGAAACACAGAGGGAGTTCCTGGGAATGCAAACTAGTTTAGTTTTTATTAAGATTTCAAAATATCCTCATCAGATATTTAATGATCGTCTAAAGACGTTTATGAGGGATGCATCCGGATGAAAGTCTCCAGTTAACAGGGTCGCTGTTTAAACCAAAACACCAGCCAATCTCTGCCACGACTTTTTGAGTTCGAAAGGATTTTAAAGGCGTGTTGAAACGTCTTTGCTACTCGCGCTTATCTCCTCTCACGTGTTGATTCAGTGAATCCATCTGTGATGAAATATAGCACCATCTAAAACAGACCAGCTGAGTCTCTTCATGCTAACAGGCTAAAGGCTGATTTATACTTGTGCGTCAATCGACGACGTAGGACATCGGCTGCTCATCAGCTGTGTATTTCACCCCCCCCCCCCCCCCTCATTCTTCATGTAATCATGTCTGTATGATAAACAACAACATGTATCAGCTGTAGATTAACAGAACACGCTCTGAATCTCTGTGGAAAAGTAAACAGAGATAGTAGCGGGGCTGGAAGCAGGTGACTGGCTATCAGAGAGACCACACTGCTCTCAAGCGTTTCGGCGGACAATTGCTGCGGGACACGGACACAACTACGCACAAGTATGTGGTGCTCATGTCCGTGTCAGCCCCTGCTGCGTAGGGAAGAAGCAGAAGTAAAAAATCTGCCTTAACGGTTGTGTTGCTCATAATGATACCTGCCTGTCCGTCTGCTTCTATGGTGTCTTCTGTAATGAATGGCATTCCTCTTTGTTTTACTGCCCTCTACTGGTCTGGTGGTGTAGTGCATTTCCTTTTTTTTCTCCATACGTCACTGGCCTGATTTGCACAATCTACCCGGGACTTCAGCCCGCGGTCGAAACGCAGACAACAATGGGGGCACAGGAACCTTTTAGTTCTGGGGGCTAAAAGACCACACACACACACACACACACACACACACACACACACACACACACACACACACACACACACACACACACACACACACACACACACACACACACACACACACACACACACACACACACACACACACACACACACACACAGAGGGTTTGAAAGAATGCTTCAGATGAGGGAATAAAACTGTAATTAACTGTTATTAACTTATTAAGCAAGACGAAGGAGAAGACAAGCAGGGCATGAGAGGAAGACTTTCACAAACCCCAAAGTGAAGGGATAAAATTAGATGCTGACTTCATTAAAAGGCCTACATACGCCTTGTAAGATTCACCACTCAATGTTGTAGTTCCTACGACGGAGCAATATCATTTATTCATGCAGCTCGTAGTTCTTTAAGGACAACTTCATTTGAGATGCCTTCTACTGAAAGAGAGAGCCACATTTGGAAGACCAGAATTCAGCCTGATTGCTTGATGAGCAAAACACATGATAAGACACAGGTAAGGAAGGAATCTCTTTCTGAAACGTCTGTAGAAAAAGAGGCGAAAAATACATTAATGATAAAAATGTATTTTAAAAAAAGTAAACAACCCATGGAGCTGTGTCTGCTCTGTCTCATCTCAATGTCTCAAGTTTCATCAGATGGTTAGAGATGAGGATTCAAGGACCTTTAACATTCATCCTCTCACTTCCTTGTTACCTCTTAAAGCAGTCAGAGCTTTGGGTGCCACTGTTCATCAGAAACCCTTCTCATTAATCCAGTTAATGACTTTTAACAAGTCTACATATGAGCTGAAAGACCAACCTGCAGACTGATCCTCCTTGCCAAGCTACAGAGATGCATTAGGCTTGAATAAAAGCACTGATTGTGAAGGTGCGCAGACAGAAACAAAACACAGACGGGAAGTTAAGGCTGTCGGGGTTAAGCCAGTTCAAGGCTGTTTTTGATTGAACAAGGACAGCGTATTCTCCTCTTTGCTGAGCAGCTAATTAGAGGAGACAGTAATGGAGGGAGGGATGCTCTAAACATGTTGGGAACAACTCCGCGCTGTGTCATACTCTATTCCCAAATGTGCTCATTTTCTCTCTATGCCAGTCAAGCCAGTGATGCTCTACTCTCTTCACTTACAGAGCTGACCCTGAACGAGTCAGCTTTGTTTTCCTCAAGTGTTTGTGCCAGTGAAGCGCTGAGTTCACAACCAGCGCCATCACAGCGCAAAAAGACTGTTGACAGACACTTGATGAAGAAGGTTTCCGTAAACACATTCTTGCACACTACAAGATGAGGAATGAAAAGTTTCTTATAAAACAAACAATGATGCAGAAATCGTGTTTCAAGATCAGACCTCAAAGCCACATGCTGGAGGAGTTCTGCCTGTGGCTTTCACCATGGTGCAGTCGGAACAATGTTTGGATTCTCTTATGTTTTTTATTTGACGATCACACACACACACACACACACACACACACACACACACACACACACACACACACACACACACACACACACACACACACACACACACACACACACACACACACACACACACACACACACACTCCGTTTTGTGTGGCAAAATCACTGTAACTGCCGCAAATTTTTTCTTCTTCTTTTGCCATTTAATGCAGTTAGCGTTCTTCTTTTTTTGTTACTTAATGCAGTTAGCAAACAGTTTTAAGACACTGTAGCCACCGTCTGGCGGGAATACCGTATAATAACCAGGCAATGGGATGAAAAACTGTACTTTTAAAATGAGAACATTTTCAAAGTTACTCTTCCATTTTTACAAAGGGAAATCATTGCCCATCCCTACCAAGTGATGCACTGAATGTGAAAAGAGGCAGAAAACATAATGTGCAACATGAAATCATTCAAAGGTAGAGTCTTGCTAACCCAAATCATGAATATCAAAAAGAAAGCATATCTATTAAGTGAAAAGAGTTTCACAGCACGAGGAAATGTTGGTAAACGTTCACAATTACTGTCTTAAGGTGCATTTGGACCAAGAGTTCCATGCCATTCATCACAAATGACACCATAGAAGCAGACGGACAGGCAGGTATCATTATGAGCAACACAACAGTTAGCCTGTTAGCATGAAGAGACTCAGCTGGCTCTGTTTTAGATGGTGCTATATTTCATCACAGATGGATTCACTGAATCAACACGTGAGAGGAGATAAGCGTGAGTAGCAAAGACGTTTCAACACGCCTTTAAAATCCTTTTGAACTCAAAAAGCCGTGGCAGAGATTGGCCGGTGTTTTGGTTTAAACAGCGACCCTGTTAACTGGAGACTTTCAGCCGGATGCATCCCTCATAAACGTCTTTAGACGATCATTAAATATCTGATGAGGATATTTTGAAATCTTAATAAAATCTAAACTAGTTTGCATTCCCAGGAACCCCCTCTGTGTTTCAACAGCTGTGTCAACTCCACAAACACTGACACGTTCAAATGATGGTCTCCAGTTTACAGGGTCCCTTTTAAAACCGTAACACCGGGAGAGCTAAATTTAGACCCTGGGTCCACCGGTCGAAAAACGCACGGAAGTTCCAGAGTAAAGTCTGTAGTTCTAGGGTAAAGTTCCTCTGGTCGAAAAATGCCTCTAAAATGTGATCATATTTGATGAAGCTCATTATTTCATGTTGTTCAGAGCAGCCACTCTGCTAACTGTCTGTAAACCAGACGTTTATTTTCTTGAACTTTGCGCTAAGGGTGTAAATATATCTTCATGATCTCAGAGACAATAAAACAGAGAGAGACCATAAAAGACATTATCACTTAAATGCAGTTGGTTATCTTAATGAATCCTAAATGTACTCAAGATAATTTGAGTGGATGTGGACGTGGTTTGATTCCCCGTTTGTAGATGGATCAAAGCAGAATGCATGAAAAGAGAAGAGCGAGGAGAAATGTTGCTTCTACTTTTGACAGAAACATGAAAGAAAGACGGACACAGATAGTGATTGATGGCATGAACAAAACAGTTCCTTAGCAACAGATGTACGTCTCTTTTGTGCCAAATGCTGACTGACTGAATGTCAACTATTAAACCAGGTCCTGAGGGACTGGAGGTCCCACAGAGTCTAAATCAAGAAGAGGCTGTAAGCATTCTTTTCACAGATCTGAAATAGCCTCTAATGCAACACTGGGCAACAATCCAGTCAGAGTCCTCCTCTCAGTCAGACGGGAACATTACGCTTAGAGTCCAGCAGACAGAGGTGGTGTTAGTACACAGAACGGGCCTGTGTTTATCTTAGCAGAGAGTAAAGCATACTTCTTCTTTCCACTGTGAGAAGACTCCTGTGAGCTAACACTGGAGTCAGAAATACAGAATATTACTTATTCATAATCGATACATGGTGTTTTATTTTGTGAATGTGTTTTGAGGTCTATTTAACGTCTAATCTTTGCAACTTAACCAACTTGTATGTCATACCCTATGCACCTGGATTGCATTTATAATAAAGTTTATGAGTTTATGATGTGTCGTTCTGCCCATCTCCTGTGTTTCCTTTATTTGACTGTCTTCTATAAATATCACAATAATTATATCATCCTTTTTTTTATGATGATTGTGAGGTGAAATCTGGAGTCCTTACAGCCCCATGGACAATGTCTTGGTTCTGCTTCTTAGCTTCAACTTTGACCCTGTTTTTCTCACCTTCATAGAGAGCTATAGGGGCCGGTCTTGAGGGAGTATAATAATGGGCATACACAAACATTCACCTACCTGCAGTGATGCCTATTCATTATTTCACTTCACAACAGAGCTCTGTATACCATTACCCCTCGGTCTAAGGTCCCTGTATGGGGGTTGTGCTATTAATGAAAGAAATCGGTTCCTCTATGGAGAGAACCTCTTGGTTCAAAACAGATTACATAACTGCTGAAGATTTCCTGCTAGTGGTCCTGCTTTCTGTTAAGGGCATTTGGGCATTTCAAGCCAAAATACTATTCCATAATCATTGGCATCTATTCAACAATTATTTGAATAATAATCAGAAGGAGAATTTATTCAGAGTTTAGACTTTTGCCAACAGGGAGGAGTTTCACTTATACTCTGAGGGGCAGATCTAACAGATATCTTAGATCAGGGTGTAGCTAGGACAGCACTGTGAGTTTTTTAAAATACCAGGAAAAACTTTTATCAAAATTAAGGATTAAAAACTCCTTTCTTTGAGGTGACCAGAGACCAGGTTATCCCAAAAAACAGACCTATCCTTAACGCTGCGAACCATAAATGATGACACAGGAAGAGCTGTCTCCCTGTCCAGATCCCCTTCTCTTTGTGTTTAACTTTTCCAGATGTGTGCAATTAAATGCTTTCTTCATCAGACGAGGACCTATGGACATCGCCAGGAGGAAGGACGATAAAAATGTAATACAATGAATATTTAACAAATGTTGGTTTGCTGTGTTATGTGTTTTAAACTGCTCGTGACAAAGATGCACCTAGACTTAGATGCACACACAGAGACCCTCACACACACAGACGTATCCTTATCTGTCTATCTAAATCAAGTCGTAAATACCTTTCTCTCCCTCACTCCCTGAGGGACAAGTTTTAGACATTTCCAAAATGTATATTAACACGATTTACATGATTTATCATTCTGAAGCTAAGATAATAAGAATATTGAAATTCCCAGAGTTCTATGATGTATAATGACAAAGTTATGAAACATGTTATAATTGTGTTTCTTCCATGTGGTCAACACCGCCATCTAGAAAAGAAGACGCGGTAGATGTTGTATTGTGTCCCTGTGTTATAAGTTCTGTTAGTTATTTTAATATCTCACAAGTTATGAAATCTGCATCCTAAGATAACGATAACCATTAATGAGAACTCATCTTTGACCTTTAGAATAGAATAGAATGCCTTTATTGTCATTGCGTGACTTGCATACAATGAAATTAGGAGCGCAGCTCCGTTGGTGCATACATACCTATATACATAAAACAACAATAGCAGCAAGAGAAACAGTGTTCTGGAAATAAAACCTTTTAAAAAAAAAGAAATGACTGTAAAAATAAATAGTATTAAGTTATAGAGTATTTACAGTGAGTGCACATCGGGTGGGGAGGGGGGGGGGCAGAATATTGCACATTGATTTTATTGCACGGAAGGAAGAGTGCAGTCAGTGTGTTTTATGGTGATCGTTCAGAGCGTTGATGGCTCTAGGGAAAAAGCTGTCTCTGACTCTATTGGTCCTGGTTTTGTGAGACCTGTAGCGCCGTCCTGAGGGCAACAGGTTGATTATGTGATGTCCTGGGTGGGACAAGTCCTTTACAATGTTTGTAGCCCTGCTGAGGTAGCGAGAGCTGGCAATTTTGTCCAGGGAGAGCAGAGAGCAGCCAGTGATCTTCTGTGCCGTGCTGATCACTCTCTGCATAGTTCTCCTGTCTGCTGCTGTGCAGCCAGCATACCACAATGTGATGCAGTACCCCAGAATGCTCTCCACGGTGGCTCTGTAGAAGGCCACAAGAAGCTTCTCCTCCAGATTGTTTCTCCTGAGCACCCTCAGGAAGTGGAGTCGCTGCTGGGCCTTTTTCACACCGCTGTGGTGTTAGCAGACAAGGAGACGTTGTCTGTGATGTGGACGCCTGGGAATTTGAAGGAGTGGACCCTTTCAATGCAGGCCCCATTGATGATCAGTGGAGCCAGGTCCATGCTGCGTTTTCGGAAGTCCATGATGAGTTATTTTGTTTTTGTGGTGTTCAGTGAGAGGTTGTTCACAGAACACCACGCCGAAAGTTTTCCTACTTCATCTCTGTAGGCGGACTCATCTCCGTCAGAGATGAGCCCGACCACGGTGGTATCATCAGCAAATTTGATGATGGAGATGGAGAGATAGGTTGGTGTGCAGTCGTATGTATACAGAGAGTACAGGAGTAGACAAGTACACATCCTTGCGGGGAGCCAGTGTTGAGTGTTATGGTGGGGAAGAGGTGGGGGCCGAGTCTGACAGTTTGTGGGCGGTCAGACAGGAAGTCCTTAATCCAACAGCAGATGGAACAGGAGAGACCGAAGTGGGAGAGCTTGCCAGTTAAAATGTCCGATGGTTCGCGATCAGCCGCTCAAAGCACTTCATGATCACAGGCGTAAGTGCGACAGGCCTGTAATCATTCAGACTGTCGATGGCTGATTTCTTGGGGATGGGAATTATGGTGGCAGATTTCAGGCTGGAAGGAATGATGGACTGGGACAGGGAACAGTTGAAGATAGAGGTGAAAACCCCGGTCATCTGATCCGCACAGGCTTTGAGTACCTTCCCAGGTACTCCGTCCAGGCCTGCAGCTTTTCCTGGGGTTTACAGTTCTCAGTACACGTCTCACTTCGTGTTCCTGAAGTATCAGTGTGCTGCTACAGGAGATGGTTGATGTGGTGTGACTGTGTTTGGTCTTACGGTCTCAAAACGGGCAAAGAAACGGTTTAGTTCCTCGGCCAGAGTGGCGTCACCATTCACAGCCACCTGGTTATTGTCTTTGTACTTGGTGATGTGCTGAATTCCCTGCCACATCTTCCTTGGGTTGTTGTCAGTGAAGTGCTCCTCAATTTTCCTTTTGTAAGCCTCCTTGGCCTCTTTGATGCCTCTTCTCAGGTCCGCTCTGGCCACGCTGTAGAGGGTGTTGTAATAGTTTTTGTTTGTCAGGCAGAGATGGTCCGAACCAGCAAGATGGGGGAGGAGGGTGGCTCCGTATGCATGTTTGATGTTGCAGTAAACATGATCCAGGGTTTTATCCCCTCTGGTGGCACACTTCACGTAATGGACAAATTTTGGCAGAACAGTCTTTAAGCACGCTTTGTTGAAGTCACTGGCAACAATAAAAACTCCATCGGGGTGGGCGAGCTGCTGTTTGTTTATAGTCGCGTGCAGGAGGCTACACTAAAATTTGCATGGTAATTATAATACAAATCCTTTATTCAGATGCTGTGTTAAAGTTGAAATCCTAAGGAGGAGGGAACCTCCTGTGAAGCCTATAAAACTCCAGACGCGAAACCCCCTCGCCCTCTTGTATTCTTGTCACTCTTCCCGGACACTCCTGCGTCTCTCCTTTTGGGAAGCGCCTCTGCCAAGGCCCCCCCTTCTTTTAGGCCTCTCCTAACACTTAGGCCTTTTCTTAATTTTCTTTTGTCCATTTGTGGCAATTCTAATTTTCTAGAAACCTTTTTCCGCTGTGAAACCAAAATCAGCGTTGATAATTTTACTGTAACCAAAGTAACTTCTTTAAGTTTATCTTTTATTCGACTAAAGTCTATTTTTCGTTTTAAGAACGTTTTTCTTATTTCCAGTCTTTTACACTGATGCCACGCACAGCAAAGCAAAGCTTGTCTTTTGGATAAAGACATTATTCTTAGTCTACGAGACTTCTTTTTATATTTTTGACCACGAGTCATCACTCCCACATCTGGAGCAGCAGTCTGTGGACGAGACCACATGACCACTCAACAGAACCAAGACGGATACTCTGGGCCAGCCGATTCAAATCTCCTCTTCACGGCGCCATCTTTCGGTTCTTTGGACGGAAATCCGACGGACACGAAGACAACATGCCGAGAAACTGGAGCAAACTCCTCTGGACCCATCGGAGACTCGCTGACGGTTCTGAATCACAGTAAGACTGTTCCTGAATTTCTGTGGTCGAAGTTGATTTAGGCTTCATTCTCAAAGTCCCATAGTTTTACTTTATTTCCAAATCAGAGATTTAAATTAGTGTCTAAAACTCTGTTTTGAACAACTAACTAAATCGCTATCACCAATAGTAGTCTTCTACTAGCTATCCTTGCTCAGAGTTATATTTGTCTGTTTATCCGTTTGTCTGTTATTCATCTATGTTCATTATCTGCCAGAATCATAATCTATTTTTCATTCTATTTACATTAAACTTCATATATTATAAAGGATTTTGTCTGTATATTCATTTTGAAGCAGGGTGGGCCAATGTGTTTGTAAAGAATTCATAACTTCAGATTTAAATTGTACAAGACTGATTTTTATTTGGTTCAATGGTGTTCAATTTTCATTATCAATCACTGTGATTGATCCCAAGATTTTGACTCTGGGTGGCGCCCCATTGATTTATACGAGGAAAATTATATGAAGTATTAATTTCATTAAAAAAAAAATTTCATTAAAATACATTTGTTGAAATATTGATTTTTTTCATATCTGAATCACCCATACAAACTGCTACAAGGGGTTCCCAAACATTTCAGCCCGCGACCCCAAAAATATAGCTGCCAAAGATTCGTGACCCCCACTGTCCCTCAAAGTGATTTAATGTGGCTTCATTTAGCTGGTCTGCAGAAAATGACACTACCTATTAGGGATGACCACAATTAATCGATTATCGATTAACTGATTGTTAAGAAATTACTCGAAACACACATTTTTGTTATCAATTTTCCGTCACGTGTAACAAACATCACGTGGTCTCATATTACATTCATCTATCATGGAGGTGTTTTAAGTTTAAAGCATGTTTCCATGTGAATCAGCTGTTAAAGGTGTTGCGCACAGCGGAGACGCTCAGCTGGGGGCTGCGGCTGTGCGTCAGTTCTCCACGTGCGCTTTTTAAAAGAGGATCAATACAAAACTGCTGCCAACAACAACACGGACACAAAGGTTGACAGCTTTAAACAGGATATTTCCACCTTTGGATACGAAGGCAAAAGACAGGTGGAAAATTCAGGTACGCTACGTTTACAGAGCAGCAACATCAGAGCCGTCTGGGCTTTTCTCCAGGGGGACTGATTATGACCCGGTTGCGCTCCTGGCTGACACCTGACCGAATACACATGTTTATTTTTCTTAATAAGAACGAGTAGACAGAAAACTGGACACTCTGAGTCTGAAGTACTTTTCTGTTAGTATTATGAGCCTTCACTTTATAAGACTATGTCCGCGGAGAATATTTTAATGAGCCTGATCGTTGATATTCTGCGTGTCAAACATGTACCCGTATTCAATCCCGTCAGTTAGATGCATTTTGTTGTTGTAGAAAATATAATTTAGGGGGAAACAACGTATTTGGCATTGTTTTTGACGTAAGAATAATAATGTTTTTTCTTATCAATTAATCGATAATTGATCGTTAGCATTTCCAAAAATCGATCACGGAAAATACTTAAAATGTACATCCCTACTACCTATATATATATACTGTATATGAGCATGTGTCTGTGTTTCCTGTGCCGCTATGAATGAACCTGCTGCTACTGATCCTTTTGATAATTAACTGTTCACTGACCCTAAACTTAGGAGTCATCTGGCAACAAAGAAAGGCAGAAAACTCATTACATTTTCTATTTTCACGGTTTTATTAAAAATGATGTCATCCACAGGAGTTACGTAGTTATGTATTTAAATTAAATGTGTGAACTTATGTTTGTTTATTATGTGTATTACTATGATGTGTGTGGGGACTACTGTTGCAAACCAAATTGCCCCTCGGGGACTAAAACATTTTCCAAATCCAAATCCAAATCTGTGAGTACTTTAGTTTTAAACAGTAAGTATATAGTATCAGGAAATATCAAACTTCGTTATTTTTTCAAACATCAGACAGCCCTAGGAACACAATGCAGAATAGTTTTTTCCCCACCATCAGCCCTCTGTGTACAAAAAGGAGCATCCTCACTGTGTCCTCCCAGGAGGAGTTGATGGGGCATCACAGAGTAGAGGCTTAGTTACTTGTGTTTCTTGGTGGAAGGATCCCAACCCCCACCTGCCAATTTGAACTCATTGTGGTATTCCAAATCAAACTCAAACTCTTTTCTCTTTCTTCTCTTCACCACCACTGCATGAACCGGAGTCGGATTCCCGAGGTTTCCAACAACAGCTCAACAACACAGCGGACAGTGATTTCAGGCTTGACTCATTAGCAGTAACAGAAGGTGCCTGGTGACAGACAGACTGATGGGTCCCAAGGAGTGCGGCGAGGAAGAAAATCACCACTCTGCTGCCTGCTGAGCCCTCAGTAGCCATGGATACTGGGCCACAACCAGATCATGTAGAAAAAAACAGGACAGTTTTCTTAACGTATGACTGGTGAGGGAAAAACAAGAACAGGGCATCATCTTTTTAAAGTTCTGACAACCACAGCAGTGAGGCTGAGCACACACATCCAGACAGAAAGAGAGGCAGGACTCCAACATTAGAGCTCACAGCACAGTCCAGACCCACCAAAGAGTCTTAGGATCTTAAACTTGAGGTGTTTCTAAGCATACATTTGAACCAGGACTACAAGTCGGTTAGACAAACTACTAATATTCTAATTTTTCTGGGCTTGAAATGCAGGTTATATGTTGTGTCTAAGCTGTAGCACAGCCACTGGCCACTAATCGGGCTCAAGCATAATTGAAGAATATCTTCAGGTGCTTTTCAGACAGTACTTCTCTTTAAAGAACTAAATGGGTGGCCCCATTATTGTCTGCGTTTCGAGGCCTGAAGTCCGGTGGAGGTTGCGCAAATCAGGCCAGTGACGTATGGAGATAAAAAAAGAAAGAAACTGCACTTCCCCACCAGACCAGTAGAGGGCAGTAAGACAGAGACGAGGGCCATTCAACAAAAAATGACACCATAGATCAGACGGACTGGCCGGCATCCTCATGTGTGACGCTACAGTTAGCCTGTTAGCATGAAGGAGATTAAAGCTCCAAAGACAAATTGGATTCAGAGCCAAATGCTCGACTTAAAGCAATAGAAGCGATTTCAAAGCCATAGCAGGGATCGACCGGTGTTCCAGTTTAAAAAGTGACCCTGTTAACTGGAGACTCACAGCCGGATGCATCCCTCACAAACGTCTTTAGACGATCATTAAATATCTGATGAGGGTGTTTGAATTTTTTTTAAATTTGAATAAAAACTAAACTAGGATGCATCCCCAAGGAATCCTGTGTTTCAAAAGCTGTTGTAAAGTCCACAGGTTCCACTAGATGCCACCTTCATTGTTGTTAGAAGTTAAGATGTATGAAAAGTAAAAATCGATCATTTCTGAGCTGCATTCAAACACTCAGATGTTTTGGTGACTGCGGTAATTGCGGCGTGATAACTACCAGTAGTTTGTCGGGTTGGTCTAAGCTGCGCGATCAGTACTTAGGTTCATGTTTTCGTTTTAGTGACAAACACACATCCATCTGTATTCCCCTTCTCTTCAGAGTAACATTTCTGCATTACAGTGCGTATTCAAGAACACAAAGCAGACAGCCCTGATTAAAACTGTTCCCTGTGGGGCCACTTGGGGTGTCAGGTGTGCCATATTCAAGTTCATAACAGACCGCTGTTACAAACAGAACAGATAACAGGAGACTGAAGAGGGTTTGAAGTTCCTTGCCAAGATTTGAGTCAAAGACTGAGGTAAAGATGAGCTCATGCATCAGAACAGCTCCAGGGGACACAGGCGATTCAGTAATATTGTATCACACTGTAGTCTGTTGTCTCAGGTTCATTTAATGCATACATGGAGAGAGTTGTTCCTGAATGCTGGAACAAGATGCACAATTTCCTGATTTAAGATTTACAGATACGACAAACAAAGGATGAACAGGAGATGAATAAACCATCCGTAAGAAGAGACTGGATCCACGAGTCTGTCTGAACTGGCTCCTGTCCTTCAGTCATAAGAGACTCATCAGAAATCTTCAGCTGCCTGCTGTCTGTTTGAAATCTGTCTCCACAGCAACAGAGCAGACTGTCTGGCCTCAGCATGTCCGCACTGATTGAGTGGTGAGTTATGACTATAGTTAGAGGAGAAGTAGGACCTGAGAACAACATCTCTAAATGGACAGTTCTGTCCAAGTTATGTATTCTGTTTGCCTGGAGGTGGTTAAACGAGACAGCGAGATGAGACAGAGAGACAGAGAGACAGAGAGACTGAGGAGAGAGGTGCATGTAGACAACAAGCTTACATTTTTACAGCTGTTCTCATCTTAAACTCAAAGTACAAATCAAATATGAGCCAAATTATTTTATTTTGATGCTAGATTTGAAAACTTTAGTTCTTTTTAAACTTAGGGATGTATCCGCCCACTTTGAGATATTGTTAGAACAAGTGTTTTGATACCGTCGTGAACCCGTGATGGTATGAAATGATGGGTCTTCAGTGGAAGTGATGGCAAAAGCAGACACATTCAGAAATAAGCTCGGGTCAGTTAAAAAAGCGGAAGTCCTCATGAGAGGAGGATCTCTTCTGACATAATCCAGAATTTTTTGTGGGTATCACTGTCTTATTACGGTGTCTAGAGCAGCACAGTACGGGCTTTCCTTGGTTGCGTCCATTCTGAAATTTACTTCCTGACCCTCATTTGAATTCCACACGTCACGGGCATCACGTGATTGCAAACAACCTATCATGTCGCAGGGTGAGAGGAAGATGTGAGGGAAAAATACAACCAGGTCAAACAACTCTACAGGAAGTGTTTTCTTCCTGCTGATTCTACAGCATGGACTCTATGAAGGAACAAAGTTTAGATGTTTTCATGTTCTGGAAGTGAAGTGTGTGATACGACCATTAACTCTGGATTCATGTGATGTTTTCATCTCTGCGGCAACATGGAAATAATCAATCTTACCATGCCGGGGGCGCCAGGAACAATATTACCTTGTTCATTAACACAGAACTACTTATTTCAATCAACGCTTGAATTAAACCGACAACCTCTGCCGGAAAAAGTTGAAGTACCCTCTGGCTCCACTCGCTTACTGTGCCTGTAGTTCTGACTTTTAACTTCTCCTCTAGAATCAAAGCTTGTTAGTAGTTAGACTGAGAGTTGAGATAGAGAGAGAGGGGGGAAGAAGAGCCACAGATGCAGCAGTGAAGGCAACAAAAACAGGAAGACCCTACCAAAGAGAAAAGATTTTTTAATGAAGGTCTAAGTCTCACCTTGGGACACTGTCCTGCAGTCTGGCGGGAAACTCAGTCTTCATTTCCTGGTCCACGCCCGGTACCTCAGGACCTGGGCCTCCTCCTGCTATCTGCCCGGCTTCTGGCTGCTGCTGCTGCTGCTGCTGCTGCTGCTGCTGCCGCTCCTCCTCTTCATCCACCCCCTCAGTGCTGGTCTTCTCCTTCCCTCTGCCCTCACTCTCGTTGTCGCTCTCCTCCCCTAAGATGTCGTCCACCTGTTTTTTAAAAGAAGGAGCTCAGTGAGATGTTGTTGAATGTAATTGTTCAAAGCTTAAGACAGGACTTGTCATCACAACATTTCATACAACACACAAATACACAACAGGGGGATTCCTCTCTTTTCTTTCAACATTTCTTGTCACTGAGAATAACCGAGCACTCTCAAGCTCCCCTCAAGCGCAGATTAGATTAATTATGTTATCTCCATCCATCCATTGAATACTGAATACTTTTGTTCTGTCATGATTTAGTAACCATCACCACACGAGTAAAACAGCTTACTTTAAGTGTATAATATGAAACAACATGCATCCACTTAATCCATTTTATAAAAACTAGAAACTTTGAACTGATTGAATCATGTCTGCTTTAAGTGTTGCACAGGGAAATTATGAGTATGAGCCCATTCCCTTAATGCACTGTAGAATTCCAATTATGCATTTAATTATATCTGGAAAATGGTTTTCCTTTCAGAAATAATTGGGCTGCTTGCTGGACTGTAATCTCAGAAGGTAATTAGGAGTGTCATTTAAGCAACGAGAGCCTGGAAGTCATTTTTTTTCTTATATAGTGAAGTAACGCAAGAATAACTCAATATTAGGGGTTGCTCTTGATATTAGCACTGAGCATCAACATGTTTGACATGGATCTCTCTCTATTTAGGGAAATGCTCACAGTGTATTTCAGGCCAGGGTTTGAACACCAAGCTCTTCAACCTGCTCAGTGATTACAGAGCTATAGCCAGAGGCTGGTTAGCCTAGCATGATGAGAAAACTGCAAACCTGGCTCTCTGGCCTGAAACCTGTGGTCTCATAAATGGACTTGTTAATTAAACTTTCTGTGTGTGTGTGTGTGTGTGTGTGTGTGTGTGTGTGTGTTTCAGATTCCTTAAACAAATTATTAAATATTCACAAGTCAGTCCAAAGGCTGGTTCATAATTCTGCGTCTCCCCTACGCAGCAGGGGCTGACGCGGACATGAGCACCACATACTTGTGCGTCGATGTGTCCGTCTCACGCAACAATTCTCCTCCGAAACGCTTGAGAGCAGTGTAGTCTCTGATAGCCGGTCGCCTGCTTCCGGGCCTGATACTATCTCTGTTTACTTTTCCACAGAGATTCAGAGCGTGTTCTGTTAATCTACAGCTGATACATGTTGCTGTTTATCATACAGACATGATTACATGAAGAATAGAGAGGAGGAGATGAAATACACGGCCAATGTGCGGCCGATGAGCGGGGATCCTGGAAGTGCTGTAACTGCTGGAAATTCAATGCTTCAGGGCGTAGGCCTCTGCGTAGGTACAGGAGCTACGCGGACCTCCAGCATAGGCTACGCCGTCAATTCGACCCAGAAAAAAAAATTCAGGTTTAAAAGGTTATGATGGACTTACGTCCGGCTAGCAGGGTCCTGTTTTAAGATTAAGTGCAAAGCAAAAAGACTTTAGGCTGTATTTTTAGATGATGTCAAATGTTTTGGCTAACATTGCTAATCAAAGATCAGGTATTAAAAGTTGTGATGTATTGAAACACATTTTTGTATTTGACTTAAGCAGTGACATAAAAATAGTTGTGTTTAGTACTGGGCGATAATTCCATAACGATAATTATCGTGATATAATTTTGCTCAATATAAATATGACAAATGTTCGGTAAAAATTTGATATAAATAAACATGTAATTACACCCCCCAGCCACTTAAAATCGAGGGGGCTCTAAAGAACCCGTAAACGCTAGTTGCCACCCAACATTAGACAGAAGAAGAAGACTGCATTGAGCAGCCAATCAGGTTGCAAGGTTAGAGGTAGGCGGGGCTTAAAGATGTTTGGAGCAGAATGTAAACACAGCTGAAACGAGCGACAGTGACTGAAGAAAACTGAAAACCTAGCAGCTCAAAGCAGAGTTGTTAGTCTGACACTGAGTCGACTCTGTGTTAACTATTAACTTCATACACTTCATTAAATATACTTTCAGGATGTGGGTAAAGGAAGAGCACAGAGACAACTTCTGCTGTGAACACGTTTAATGTCCACCGTGACTGTAGGACAACTGAACACTGAATAACCGTGATGCATTCACTGCACTGTGGGAAACAACATCCCTCTGCCTGTAACCCTTAGTAATCTTAAAGGGGAGAGCACAACTCATAAACTGATACACAGAATACAGTTTGATATTTCTTTGATGTAAATTTAAATCAAATTCTGAAAATAACCTCAACCTGAGAAAAATAAGAATCTACAAACTAAAACTTCACAAAAATCTCATCTTACATTAAAGACCTGCTTTCTGTTAACACCGTCAGAAATGATGGATTCAAGAAGCTGATCAGAAAACGAAATCCAGATACAAACTAACAAACTGTCTGGTTTATTAAACTTTCACTCAGGAGCACAAATCTAACCTTACATTTAAATGATATAATGATTTGATATTTATCGTGATAATTATCTATATCGACTGATATGAAATATTTTATCCTGATAACATCATTTTCAATATTGCCCAGCTCTAATTGAAACACATTTTTGTATTTGAAATAAGCAGTGACATAAACATAGTTGTGATGGATTAACAAAATGAACAAATGTAGATTTTGATCCCTCCTTCCTTGTGGAAGAACGTGTAAGGCCAGGTAACAAGCTCGTCCAATAACATTTCCGAACACCACCACGTTAATGTTATTTTGTTCTCCTGAGAGCAAACTGCAGCTATCACTGGCTCATCACTCTCCATGGGTAGCATGTCATCTACTCTTCCTTCAGGTTACCGTTAATTGATCCGACAATCATTAGATCAATGGAGAAAATCTAAGGGGTATCTAGCTACAGTAAAAATGCAGCATGTAGTCCATTGTCAATGTAGTAATGTCAATGTGTAACCAAGGGAAAAACAGGATGCAGGGGGACTATCTCTTCGGGAAGGAGCCCGGTCAATACTTATAATGATAACGACCATCAGTGCTGGTCTTACTCTGGTTCAGTGTGCTTATTTTTATCTGAATAACCATGGAGGCGACCAGAAAAACACATGGCAGGACTAAAATCAGAGACTTCTTTACTTCACCTGCAGCTTCAGCACTGACAGTTCATGCTAGTTCTTGTGCACCCCATCAACAGTCTTTACGTCCTTACTAAGAATGTATAACAAGTCTCATCGAGTCTTTATCAGGGAATGTGTGTGCCGATGGAGAAACTAGCTATTCAGACTAAAGCGTTTTTTGAACCAGGCTGTAAACATGTTTATTTCTGCTGTAAAGATTGTCTTCTTTGAATGGGTGTGTATGTGGTTTCTGGTGTTTCTGCAGCCAGCCTCAAGTTGACACTTGATGAACTGCAGTGTTTAACACTTCAGTATTGGCTTCAAATTTTAAGACCAGAGGTTGCCGCTTGATCACAAAATGCCAACCTTAGGACGCACCTTAGACCTGGGACCTGAGCAACATAATGACCCTGTGGTGGCTTAACTACGGTGTGCTGAAAGGGACAAATAGCACATGAGAAAAAAAAATATATATATTTTTTTTTTACTTTAATTGCATCCAGATGAACGCCTTAGTGCTGACCCCCAATTTATACAGAATGTGCTGTGTTGTGCTACGGCTGCACAACGCACTGCGCTACACACTGCGCAGCAAATATGTTCCCATTCTAGTAGACGCTCATGTTCAAACAAGGAGCGCCACGGCGCGTCTCAGCTCTTTCTCAGGAGCATGCCGCTCCGCCAGAGATACGCCTTAGGTCTATTTTTGACGGAGCCCGTGCCCAGCACGCGTCAATCTGCACAGAAAAGAACAACCTGATTTATGTACCCTGTTGTACCCTACAGCTGAAGTGAGTATGTTTTTATTTATTTTGAATTGAATTAATTTATTTTTGTTTTTGTTTGTTTGTGTGTGTAGATATATATATCTATACACAATTACTTTATATATAACTATTTATTTTTGGTTATTTTTTGTCTTGTGTAATTTGTTTAAAGTCGTGACCACATGTTTGATGCCAGTTGTTGGCAATACTACATTTTGTTGTAAAAGAAAATGTGAAAATGTACAAAAAAAAAAAGAAAAAAGACCGACCTGGACAGGAAGTTAGGCACGAGGATCGCATGCAACATCCGCAAATTTCAAAATAAAACATCATATACGGACTCACGACTGTTTAAAGATCGTATAAATCAGAAATACTCATCGATTATGGATGTAAGCTACAAACAGCCACATATCAGTGATTCAGGTCGACTACAACAGGACTTTAAGATGATCACTGTGCCAGAAAGTAACAGGACTTTAAGATGATCACTGTGTCAGAAGGTAACAGGACTTTAACATGATCACTGTCAGAAGGTAACAGGACTTTAAGATGATCACTGTGTCAGAAGGTAACAGGACTTTAAGATGATCACTGTCAGAAGGTAACAGGACTTTAACATGATCACTGTGTCAGAAGGTAACAGGACTTTAACATGATCACTGTGTCAGAAGGTAACAGGACTTTAAGATGATCACTGTCAGAAGGTAACAGGACTTTAAGATGATCACTGTGTCAGAAGGTAACAGGACTTTAAGATGATCACTGTGTCAGAAGGTAACAGGACAACAAAGTAGAGCAGAATTATTCATATTAAACTCATCTAAACCTGCAAAACGAAACTTTACAGTTATGCAGGATACTCAGTGATGATTAAAGCACAAAGTAATGGAATACTATCCAAATGACCACAGAAAGGCTCTGTAACCTGTTGTTTGTATATGGTTCTCTCTGTGCTGGACCCAGCTGATCCTGGCTGCTCTGAGCTGTGCTACACTTTAAGCACGCATCCTGTGTAGGAGGGTGCGTGCACATGTGGATGAGGTGTGAATTATGGTTTAGCATTTTGCAATGATCCAAAAAGCCAAAAATTCCAAAAACAGCTCACAATAAGATCTGCAGCAACCAGCAGGACATTAATTCAAAAACAGCAGTATGAGAAGGTTCAAGTGAAACACGAGAAGTCACATTTCACCTACTGCATTAACAAAAGTGGTTAGCACTAAAGAACTAGTGTTACAGGTTATCAGGCGCGAAGAGCAGAGGGTGAGAGGAAATGCCGGTCTCATTCAGATTTTAAAAACTAAGATGTAAAAATGTGACATGCCCAGGTTTCCCCCCTCTGTGTGGGAAACACAGGAATTGGCATTTATTATATATTATAGAAGTAAAAAGCTATTTTAGATTTGGTGTAAATCTGAGAACTGGTGTGACAGCATCATGATCATGACCCTATAAAAGGCCAATCCTCAGATCACAACGTCAGTGAAGGTCTTATCACCTCAGCTGAAGCATTAAGTACCTCCACCAAATACTCTGCAAACTCATCTCAGCATCTTTTTCCCGGCTGTGATCAAAGGGCCCCCCACCAAGCTTTTCAAAGCACAGAACGGCTGTGGGTCTGATCGCTCTGAGTTTGGGGAAAGTGTAATTTCAAAGCATTCAAGGATTTATTTCAGGCTAAAAGCTTCAGGTTAGCTCGGTACTGTTACAGCCCACCTGTGGTGTACTGAAATCATGTTTGTTTTGGAAGAAGACGGGAGTTATAGAGAGCAAACACGTAGAGGTGTTAGTCATGGCTGCTTTTTGTGCTCTCAGAATGATGTGTATTGTTGAATGAAATGCCCTCATAGTCCCGCTCTGCTTACGTTTTGGGGCTTTAGCCTCATTATTGTTCCCTCTCTCATAGTAGCTGACATTTTAGGAGAGTGCAGTGATGCTTCGTCTCTGAACGAGAGGAAGAGAGGACCCACACGGTGCAACCTTTGTCTCTATCAGTAAATGGCAAAGCTGTCAAATTAATTTCTCCATCCATAAACATCTACATGGCATACTGGGGAAACTTTATTATGTCGTCAACACAGCCACAGGAATTCTCTGAGGGAGCCTGTCATGATGATCAACATGAAGTTATTTGTCTTGTTCCTTATCGCTATGCTAATCAAGCTATAAAGCCTGCACCATTGCCTCCTTTCATTCAGAGCATGCATGAACAAGGCTACAAAGACAGAAACTTGACTCACACTCATATTAGTTTGAAGCAGGGGCGAGTGAAGATATCGTACAGTCTAAGCTAGTTACAATTTGTTATAGCACGTTGTTGGTACGTTTTCCACCGATACGCAGATCACACACAGTCTGTTCTGAGTTTCCTGGTCATGCAACACTGACAGGTTGAGTGTGTGTCTCACTACAGGCTAGGGCTGAACAATTATGGCAAAAATAATAATTATGATTACTTGATTGATATTGAAATCATGATTAATAATACGATTATCCATTGATATAAAACTTGAGTATTTATTGAACCACAACTTAAAAGAACAATCAAAAATAAATTAGTAACTAGTAAAATAATAATAATAATATATTAAATAATAGTAGGGATGCACCGAAATGAAAATTCTTGGCTGAAAACTGAAAACACCAAAATAAATTATTATGCTAATTATTAGTAACATCACATTTACCGCTATGACTGTGTACTAACCTCACTAAAATCAAGGCATTGCAATAGCATAAATTAATATTAATGCTTCAAAGAATAAATAAATTACAAAATTGACACACAGACACACATACATACCTATGTATGTATTTATTGATTGATTCCTTCATTAATTAGTTCATTTTTTATTTATTTTTTCATTTGTTTGTGATTCATTCATAATTTTCCTTTTAGGTAATGATATTTTGCAGCATTACAAAATGAAAAGAGATCACATGAAAATATGTTAACTCACCATGACCCCCATCAAACAAGTCTGCAATGCAACACTATACTCATGCATAGACCACAGAAAGAGGATTTTATAATCCTCTCTGTTCAGAACTCAGGTCTTTGTAGCTTCTTACTAAATCTGTATTATCAGACTTTCCTTTCCTCTCCTCCTCCCCTGTTCATGTAATTTAGACATTGACAGGTACTTTATTTCACTCTTTGAGATCTGTCAAGCTACTACACCTGACAGCATGCTGCTTCCTGTTGCAGCCGTTTCAAAGTGAAGTTTTTTGGACTACATAACATGAGGGGACTTTTACTGTGAAGGGTTCTTCAGGAACGTAATGTTTATCTGCGAAGTAGCTTAACTACGATTAGCAGCTGCCGTCGGGAGTTAAATTGGGTTCAGTCGTTCATTTAGCTTCAAGTCACAGCTACAGACATCGATCCTAAACAATTTGGACTTTAGAAAACCAAGTTTTAACACACTTTGAAGCAGGTAGAATGACAAGGATGAGTTGAAATATCTGAAATCCAGCGAATCCATCGTGCCCCGATAGCCAATCAGCGTGCAAATCACCCGGTGACGTGAGGTGTGACGTATGGACCAGCAAGAGATTAACTCATCTAGAATATATGGAACACTTTGATTCTATCTCTGAGCAGCTTCCCTGAACTCTGTAACTCTACCTGTTTGTATGGGATCAGGAATAAACAGGAGCTCACTGTGAGGACAGAGGGAGGAGGATTATCTGCTGAGTTGTGAAAAACTTTGTCTGTCACTTGAATCCAGCTATTGGTTGTAGTAGGAAGTTAGCTCCGCCCCTTTAGCACAACCAGCTTCCCAATTCAATGTCTGCGAGCTCAACCTTGTTTGATAACAAAAAACTGCTGTGGTGTGGGACCCCCCCTCCTTTTTGCGAATATTTGCGACTTGAAGACTTGTTTACACGCAATTTTGATGCACAACTTGAGTCAGTCATTTGCACGAATGGAGCTTCGGCCCACATAGTTAATTTCTCAGCACACAATGTACGGGGGTGGAATGTGACGGTTCAGAAGATATTAAGATTACGAGTTTTTGCCCAGAAAGACATGACTGACTTGACTGACAGGCGGGAACACATAGCTGTAGGCTAGGAGGCTAAACCCTGCCTCTTTACTAAGTTTAGTTGAGTTCAACATTTCCAATATGGCTGCCATCGATGATTGGCTTCAAAACAGCGCTCGGGAACAGATGTGTGATGTCACAGAGACGAGGTCCATTATTTATAAAGACTATGGTGTGAATGCGACATCAGTGTTTCAAACAATGAAGCTACACCACGTCATTTAGCTAATGTTAGGAAACTCCAACCACAGCACCATCCACGATGTACAGTTGAGGCCAAAATGATTAGCCCCCCTTGTGAAATCAAATAAAACCCTTGATTTCTCCATTAAAAAGGATCATTGACAACAAGTGTTTGTTTATTTGTTTGTAGTCAAAATGTTAACTATGTTTGATTTGGATATTTTATTGATGCAATGAATTGAAACAAGAAAAGTTAAAAATTACACGTCCAAAATTATTACGCCCCTGGCCAATAGTAGTCAATAGTGCACCCTTTCTGAGCCACACCTGACAACAACCTCTTCAAGTAATTCTCTACAAGGTTGGCAAATGTTTCTCTGGAGGGATTTTGGCCCATTCTTCCAGTGCAAACTGTTCCAGCTGGTCCAAAGTACATGGTTTCTGAGCATGGACAATCACTTTGAGCACCCGCCACAGATTCTCCACAGGATTTAGATCTGGGCTCTGTGCAGGCCATCTTGAAATCTTGTGTTTCTTCCACACCCAGGTTTGTTTCTAACAGAGTTTTCTCCTTGTTTTTTGTAATGATGCAACGTGCAGCTGTTCTAAACACTGTAAACCACCTGGACATGACGGTATAGCCTTCCTCCTTATTATGAGCCTCCATTATCTTCTTTCTGAGCTCAAGACTGATTCCCTTTGTCTTTGGCATGGTTGGTATGACTAGTCTCTCAATAATGTGTTCAAGTACTCTGTTTGGAGTAGGGATGGGTACGATTACTCAAGTACTCGCCGTTGACCCCATTATTCAAATAGCATTTTGTTACTCGCACACCTGGCAAGATGTTAACTTGAACTCATACAGCGTTACATATGTGACCATGTGCTTTTTGTTTTCGCCTAACAGAATATAGGTAGGAAAAAAATTAACAGGATATAAACGTTTGACTTCTCTGGCCACGGCTTCAGCTTTAGTATACACCGAGCCAGATTTCAGCAAAAACAACTGTTTTACGGCAGCTACAGCAACTCTCTAGGGACACGTTATTCAACCAAAAGTGAAAGCACAACAAAAACAGAACCGTGTGAGACACATGCAGCATGTCAGTTAAAAAAAGTGATGTCTGGAAGTACTTCGAAAAAACAATGAAGTTAATGAGCAGTGCAAGATATGTGGCGTTAAACTTACATACCACAGAAATACTAGTTTGATGCTTAAAGCACTAGGAGAAAACAGCAGAGACGGATAACAGGCAGTCTCTACCATCACAGAGAACAACAACTACAAGAGTGGAAAAGGTGTCTGAAGAAAAGGCAGCAGAGCTTACTACAATTCTGGTCTGGTAGGTCCGTGTCCGACTGACTCTTATTTACTTATTTTTGTTTATAGTTAAAAATAATAATAATTGGGAGTACTCGAGTAATCATTCATTAGGAAATTCGAGTAATCGATTACAAGGATTACAGTAAAATCCCATCCCTACTTCCCTACTTAAGTAAAGCTCAATGCTGATTGGATGCTCGGGTGTTGTTCGGAAACCAGCTGACTGCACAGGTGTGTTTTGAAAGCAAAAAATTCACATGGGGGCTAATATTTTGACCACCCCATTTTCACTATATTTGATATAAAACAAACCTAAAAATGTATTTTACATTTAAAAATATACCAAAGCTAGTAAAATAGAACAGGTGACTGTTTGATTATATCCAGTTTTATCAATGATGCAAACATTGGGCAGAATTTAAGGAAAATGTTCCATAATTCCATGGGGACTAAAAATTTAAACATAATCTATATTCAGTCATTTTTCAGTGCTTCACTTTGCTGTCAGAAAGCCCATCAATGTGTTCTTCCCTCTGCAGCACACTGGTCAATTAACAGACACTCACCAGGAACGACTTCAAAATAAAAACATTAGTGTCTCAAAACATTTACATAACACTGACGATAAGCTACAGTGTACCTGCTCTGAAAAAGCAGCAGCAGCAACCTGAAGTGAGAGTATGATACATTTCCACGTTGGCAGTCAATCAGAACTCATTGTTCTGACCAATCCCTTTTACTGCTGGGTTATTGTTCCAGAAGCTTATGTTTTTTCCAGACTGAAGACTGCATGGGGAGACATTTACATACCAAATTCCCCAAATCCACTGAAGGGAGTTTATAACAAGCTTCATTCCCCGCATACAGACTTCAGCTGCAGAGAGGAGTCAGAGGTGGTAATGGGGCAGACAGCTGATGGCTGAACAGAGCAACACTGCCCTACAGGTCATTGTTTGGAGGCACAGAGGGAAACAGGGGCTCTGCATTAATAGAGGAGAGCTGACCTAAAGCACAGAGGAGAAGGAAAAGACTGAGAAGAATGAGAGGAGAGGTAAACCTGAGGATGTGGTGTTGAAGTACAACAAACAGTACCTGGGGAGAGTGTTTAAACTGTGTTCATATTCACCTGAGCTGCTCATTACTTCAGGGTCACATCGAAGGTAAAACAACACACTGCTTCAGACTTCTTCTGTGAACAATCTTGTTAAGAACACACACCTTTCCTCAACCTCCACTTCTTCTACAGGAGAGGACTCAAATGTGGTGAATACAAATATTTTCTGAAAGCAACAATTCTTAAGCAACTCTGCTAACAGGGTGACACTGGCCTCTTTCCAACATCATCTCAGAGCTCACTGCAGCGGAGGTTAGACGAGGGGAGTTACATAAGGCTGAACGGAAAACATTACTTTGGACTGGCACGGGTTCAAAGATGCAACGCCTCATAGTTCATTCAGAGAGCTCACATGTCAGAGTCTCATATCAATGGTGTTCTTTTCTTAATCTGTGAAGCAGAAACATTACCTCGACCAAATTAACTTCAGCTTTTCTGCAGCACGGACTAAAACTGGACACCTTGCCTCGGTGAGATGATTGAGGATATTTCTGTCTGGCTGCCTAGGACTGTGTGCAAATGGAAATTGGAGCAGGGGGAGTTCAGGGGAAGACGATGAAGTCTGGTTTGGATGATTGAGTGTTGTCTGGGAACATTCATTTGCAAGTTGTGGCCTGATGTAACTCACTCGTTTTGTTGGCTGTGAAATTCATGAAGATTTTCAGGACCAAGGACAGCGACTCACACAGAGCACCACATGATGTCAAAATAACTGCTGCTATACGGGCTGTTTATTAAGAACCTGGTTTTACTCATATTTATAGCTTGATTTATAAAAGCCCAATTTATTGAAAGGAAAATAAAACATTGAGATGAATAAAACGAGATGTTTCACGTTTTCTTATTTGTAAACGTCAGCTGGTTTTTAAAATGAGAAAATATTCAAAGTAACTCTTCAATTTTTTTTAAATGAACAAATATTTGAAAATCATTGCCCATCCCTAATAAATGCACAGATGAATAAAAGAGCATTACTGTGATAAACAATCAGAAATATCCATCTTAACGTGACCAACACTCTCTCGGTATAGCAATCAAAACCCATCTGCCCTTCCAGGACACACACCTGACTCAGAAAGTAAACTTCCTTCTATTAACACACCTCAGCTTTAGCAGCACAGCTACCCAGCCCTTTATATTAAAGATGATAAGAAATATCACATATGACTCTCACCAATGCCACTGTTTAAACCTCCATTATGTGACAATGTGTTTAAAGGTGACATATCATGCAAAATCGACTTTTTAATGGTTCTCTACCTGATATATGTTTCCCTTGCATGTCTACAAACCCCCCGAAAATGAAAAATATCCATTCTACCCCTGTTCTGATTTCTCCACCTTTCTGTAAATGTGCTGAAACGAGCCGTTTCAGTTTTCTGTGTTTTTCATACGTCACAACGCCATCCGGTCTGTAATGGAAGTCAGAGCTCGGAGCTTGTTTAGCCCATAGACTGTATAAAATACAACTCAATTCTCCTCTTACATTTTTCATTACCTGCACACGTGTGCTAACAAGGAGCTTAGGAGGGAGGCATGCTAGTTGTAGGCTGTCTTAATAAACACAAAGGTCAGTTTTACTCCCCACATCTGCAGATTTGAAGATCTAGTGGATGATTTTTATTTTTCATGGAAAAGTGCTAGCGCTAGTTAGCATAGCCACATGTTCGTAGCTGTGTACCAAGACACACGTCGACATACTGACAAATAAAACAACAAGAAACACTAAATCTGTGACCAATCCTTCAGAAAGGTCCTGCTGCAGGCGCCTCTCCGTCAGGATCAGATTCTGGATCAGATTCAGAGGGTTGAAGTAACGCAGGTCTGTGAGCAGCCGTGTTTATTCAGCCAGCATGTAAACATTAGATCAACGTGCTGGACAGCCGAGGTTAATCCACTTCCTGAGGGGGTGTGGTCTGAGAGCTCATTCTCATTTAAAGGCAAAGACACAGAAAACAGCCTGTTCTGAGCAGGGCTGAAAAAGAGGGGTTTACAGGCAGACCAAAATCTGATTTCAAAGTGTTTTTTTGAGCATAAACTTCAAAGACATGTTTTGGGGACCTCTTGGACAAATATATTTTGATGAAAAAGAGCATAATATGTCACCTTTAAAGTATTTGTTTGATTTGATGGTTAGCTGAACTTTGGATTTTTGGTGACAGAAAACAAACAGTTTTATGATTTCACTAAAGGAATGTCAATTTATTAAACCACAAAATGTAGCTTCAATTGTCTGATTTTATGATCCATCAATCTTTCGTTTAAACCCTCAAAAAGACACAAGTCCCAAAAAAATAAAAGACACAAGTCCCTTAAGGTATTTTTGGACCGGAGGAACTTTAACCCTGAACTACATGCGTTTCGAGCAGTGGACCCAGGGTCTAAATTTAGTTCAGGGTAGATAATCTCCCCCCTGAAAAGCCCCTGCTAGTGGGGGTAGTACTTTCGAGGGGCAGGGCCTGCAATGCTAAACATGTCTGGTTGGTAGATTAACAGCAGTGTTTTTATTCCACCCGCTGTACACAATAACATCACACACATCTGTGATTCACTTGATTTCTCTTTCTTTCATTAGTTTTTATTTGTTCTATCTTTTTTGTATGTGTGTGTACTTTTCAAAAGAAGAAGCTGTGATTCTCTTGATTTAGCAGCTTGTAACAGTAGTCTTCTCTCAGGCCACCATGAATGCGTCGCTCCCAATGTTATGGTTTTAATCAGATATTTAATGATAGTCTAAAGACGTTTATGAGGGATGCATCCGGCTGAAAGTCTCCAGTTAACAGGGTTGCTGTTTAAACCAAAACACTGGCCGATCTCTATCTTTACTACTCGTGCTTATCTCCTCTCACGTGTTGATTCAGTGAATCCATCTGTGATGAAATATAGCACCATCTAAAACAGCACCAGCTGAGTCTCTTCATGCTAACAGGCTAACTGTTGTGTTTCTCATAATGATACCTGCCTGTCAGTCTGCTTCTATGGTGTCATCTGTGATGAATGGCATTTGTCTTTGTTTTACTGCCCTCTACTGGTCTGGTGGTGTAGTGCATTTGCTTTTTTTTCTCCATACGTCACTGGCCTGATTTACACAATCTACCCGGGACTTCAGCCCACGATTGAAACGCAGACAACAATGGGGGCACAGGAACCTTTTAGTTCAGCATAAACTAGTTCTGGGGGCTAAAAGATCCTGGAACTCTTGGTCAGAATGCACCTTTTGTAATGGCCCTGATCTCCCCTAGCAGGATCCCAGCCAACACGCTACCCCAGGACCAGCCTGACTTCAAATCCATTCATACCATAGAGGAGGGTGACGATGAACAGATGATCAATTATGTTGTCAAGCACTCATGTATTGATAAGTGCTGAGTAGACCACAGCCAGAGGAAGCAGTGGTCTGTAATATTCATCTTAATTATACATGCACTAATCAGCCTCTCCACTCTGCCGACTCATGCAGAAGCTTATCCTTCTCAGTACTCCCAAAGATTATATCTGGCTGAAGACGTGTGAGATCAATACCTTCAGGCGGAGGGAAAGCAGAGATCAGTTTGATGGATGACTGTGTGAGGTCTCCGATGATCCCAGACTTAATGAGCCATGTTTCAGAAGGTCCCTATAGTGCCACACAAGTCACACTGTCCCCGACCTGTGTCTAAATCATCACCCTACTCTTCATAATGATTCACATTCTCTCACCTACACTAAACTCATCAGGGTTTAATCCTATTTCATTATCTGCCCACCGCTGTTAGAAGGGGCTCTGAAGTGTTTTCTAAAGTACAGGCTTGTCACTATCATCAAGTTATCTGCTTATTGTGCTATCTGAGGGCATGCTATCTCTGCTGAGCTAAATATTGACGTTAGAATTTATGAGTTTAAGTTCTGGGACTTTATTAAGGTATTTTAAGACCTAAATCCAGTTGTGTAAGATGCTTGATCCTGATTGGTCAAAACCCCTTGACAACAGTTATTAACTTTCACTAACATGAGCACCATATACTTGTGCGTCGATGTGTCTGTGTCGCGCAGCAATTCTCTGAAACGCTTGAGGGCAGTGTGGTCTCTCTGATAGCCGGTCGCCTCCTTCCGGCCCCGCTACGATCTCTGTTTACTTTTCCACAGAGATTCAGAGTGTGTTCTGTTAATCTACAGCTGATACATGTTGCTGTTTATCATACAGACATGATTACATGAAGAATAGAGAGGAGGAGATGAAATACACGGCTGATGTGCGGCTGATGTCCAGGATCCAGGAAGTGCTGTAAATGCGGGAAATACAATTCCGCCGAGCAGAACAATCACAGGGCTTGTGGTACCCGTAGATTCTACTCGTAGTTACTTTTTGGAGGAGGTGCACGTCAGCTACGTGTGTGGGCTACGCTGTCGATTCGACGCAGAAGTATAAATCAGACTGAGTCTTACCCTGTCTTGGTGTTGGGTCTCTGTTCATAATTTGACATAGAGTGGTGTAGACCTGCTCTGTTTGTAAAAGCGTCTTGAGATAACGTTTGTTATGATTTGATTGAATGATTGATGTGATGTGATGGTCTTGGAGCAGAATATTAAACACAGAGGGATCACTCCTGCCTCATAATATCTAACTAAAGGCTGGGAGCTCGTGTAGACCATGGTGTTGGTGAAATTAGTAAAGAAAATAATCCAGCATGTTCCAGTCGTCACACTAACAATAAGGGAATGGTGGTTGCATTGAAAGGTCAGCTGGCATACTGCTGAGCTTCTTTGCTGGGCAACTCTGCAGGTGATGATCAAGGTAAACTGACACATACCACCATGTAACCACTGGTGACATTTAAATGTGACACTGTCTACCTGACTCAGATGTGGACCTTACCTTAGCCAATTAAGACAGGTCCTTTCCCTTTGCCCTGAAGATCAGAGTGTTTAAGAACATCACATGCTGCCCTTTAGCTACAGCGGCCCGTGGAGGCTGACATTTGAAATACAGTGTATTTACAAATGGCTCTTCCTTCGAGTGACTTTCTCTCCTTTTCTTACAGGACAGAAGATGTTAGACAAGGAGCTGGTTGTGCTTGAAGAAAGTTAACACACCGACTTCCAAATTACGATAAAGACACAGAAGTCCCTGAGCCTCTGTGTTAGCAAATCACCAATTTACAAACTATGCTCTAGCTCAAAATGACCTGTCATAGAGATGTAGGCTTTTTATCTATAGTCTGAAAATAAGCCCCATACTGTATACTCAATCTGTTTGGACTGGGTGCTGTGAAGGGTACTAGCTCTGAAGATATTAACACTATTTAAAGTGGCAAACTGTTCAGCATGAACATGAAGTGATGAATATGATTAAATCAAAAGTTACATCTCTGCATTAGCTGCAGAAAACATGTACTATTGTCCCTTTTCAACCGAGGCAGTTTCAGGGCCTGTTCGGAGCTGGCGCTCAATTGAGAACCGTTTTTTTGTGCTTCGACTGTGAGTGAACCGGCTCCCAACTCTTTACTGGTCTAGAACCGCAAACCGCTTACGTCAGGGGTGAGGGGTGGGGTTGCCGTGATCAAAAACACACCAAACGTGTTTCCGCCATTGTCCTGCAGTAAAAAAATAAAAGAGACTAATGGATTCCAAGGCCAAACAAAAGGGTGCCGTGTTGGTTCGTGAGTTCAACCAGCTCCGAACCAGCAAGAGCACCAGTCCGGAAATACAACCCGGTTCACGTTGGTCGAAAAGAGGTAATAGTGAACTTTGCATATTCCAGGGTCATGACTCAGTTCATGCATTGAATCCGCTCGCACGTGTCTCGTTCTTGGGAGACTTTTGGACATTGGCAAACCAGCTGAAAGGTGACTTAATGCCACCTACTGCATGCATGTCCCGTAAGGTTGCATTTGTGTACATGAAACTTATTTTTTTTTTTTTAAACGCAGCCTTGGCGATTTGAAATTGCATTCTATGACATTGCGATGTCGGTTTTAATTTGATTAATCCTTCAGCCCTACTGCAAAGTGCTCTGCTCAAGGTGGATTAAGATGAAATCAGACTGAGTCCTGTCTGTAAAAGATAAAATACAGATTGATTGATTGAAATGCAACATATTCTTAAATTCGACATTATTTGGGAACTAGATACGAAAGGTGTTCAAATACGTCATATCAATATTCAGCAGACATTCATATATCCTCAGTGGTGCAAAGGTCCAGTATCTTAACCCCTTGATGGCAGAGTTCTAACATTGAACGTGTGTTCTTGTGCTTAGTAAAGATATTTTCAAATTGATTTCAAGTATCCAGATGATCAACATCTACTTCAAGGATTCAAGGATTCAAGGTTTTTTATTGTCATACCAATACAAGCTGTTGCATGATATGGAACAAAATTTTGTTTCTCAGGTCCCGCATTAAGCAAAAAGAAGAGCATAAAAAAGAGCATACACTTGCAGCTATATCTTCTGTTGATGTTGGTTTAATATGTGTATGTTTTTGTTTACAGCTCATTTTTTAACAGCCTCAAATAATCAAAAAAAATTGCATCAAAGTTATTGGAAGAGTTTAACTCTTTAGTTTCGATGTGAAAAATTAACTGAACAATATTATCTCACCACAACTAAATCAATGTCTTATGTAGTAAACCTTTTTTGCAGCTAAACAATTTCTCGTGTGTACAAAGCTTTGGGCTTGAGTTACATCGAATTTCCACCAGATCTGTGTCCGGTCCGTCTCCGATCCGCTGCGGTCCGGCTCCGTGCTCTCTCTTCCGTCAAAACCCACGGAGCAGAACCGCCGGACAGCTGGAGTCATGTGACCGAGGTTTTTCCGCGGTAATCACTGAATCAAGGATTCTCCTCCTCCTCTCCTCATCCATGTTGTCTTTCTGGTCCTCTGTAAACCTCTGACCTGTTGACTCCAGGCCTGGCTCCACTCATCATGACGGTTTGTTCTTGTAGTTAAGTGAAATACGATCTGGTGAAAACACAGAGTGTTTTATTCTGAAAATGAACCCGATGTTTTCATTTTGTTTGTCGTGCCTGACTTCCTGTCCAGCTCTATCTGCTCTGTTGAGATTGATGCGTCATGCTCCAGCATCCGGCAGACCGATCAGAGACAGACTGGACACAGATCTGGTGGAATTTGGCCTTTAGTGCCTGATATTCAGTCAGAGGATGTTTACGTGTAGTATCCTTGGGGAAGTCATAGCATGAGCCTGTATTGCCCACTGACTGTTACAGCTGTAGTTGGTAAAGGCTTAGTAAAGCCTTTAGCCTTCAGTTTGTTTGTTTGTTTTTCTGGTCTTGAGTTTGTCAGGATCAGTTTGTTTACACGGGTCGGGTCCTGAAAGTGAAGGCTTGTAGGAATGTTTCTTGAATATTTGAGTATAACCCGAGTATGGGGTTCACTTCCTCTCCCATGCAGAACTGTTGTAACACTTGATTATATAGAATAATATAGAATAAGAGCCTGCATATGCCTGACATTTTCAATATATTACATCAATAAAATTATTTCAAGCTTTCATAATAAAAGGTTTGAGATCTGCCTGAAGCGATGAAGGGGTTCAGTGCCTGTATGAAACAGAAACAGCCTGATAAGTTGAAACATGACCGCATTCCCTCTCCTGACCGCTGAACTTCACTCAGCTTTATGCTCAATCATTCTAAATGTCACATTTACACAATAAGTGCTGCTCATGGTTTGGGAATAAAGCTTGGTGTGAGCACTGAACACCTCATTAACAGCTGGATCTCTCACTTATACAGTGTCACAAAAGCAGGAAGCATGGCCTTTCTAAAAGGTTGGAAATTAAAGCCCATGACAAAGTTAGAGAGGGGGAGAAAAAAGCAGCTCTGGCCTTAGAACAACAGGCGTCTGATGTTTCAAGATAAAACAAATGCCAACTTCTGAAATAGCTCTGCTACCTTCATACTACACTGAGAGTGATGCTAGAGCACGGGTGATCTGGTCCCTGGGTTTACAAGGAATGAATAATGAACAAAGAAGTGACATCAACTCGCATGTTTATAATTCTGTATTAAGAGGGTACAACACTTATAGAGACAGGAAGCAACAGGATTCTTTAACACTTAATGAAAGAGGATTCCTAAAGAGACCGAGGACTCTCAGAACAACACGTCTTTGGCTCAAACACTTCTCTGATGGTAAACAAAGACATTAATGTGATCAGTGTAAAAGTGTCCATCACATGGTTTACATTTGAGTCTACTCAAATGATAAATGAGTCATCATGAAGAATCATCTTTAAAAACACTCCCTCTGAAGGAGACTGAGGGAATCTGTTTTAGTCCCATCATCCTGGTTCAGACAGAATCATACAAAGGGCCCGACCCTGCCTCTGACATAATGTACCCTTTCCAGATTAATAATAGAAACACAATTTCCACTTTGCTTCCTCCCAGCGTCGACATAATGTCTAATGGGCACAAACAGAGACGTGATCTCTGAAAATATGCCCAGCTTCTGCTGTATCTGCTGCATCCAGAGGACAAATGGAACCATTACCTTCAGGATGACTTTTATGAGGACCGGCTGAATCACAGGGATCTCATATGAACAACTCCGAAAGATCTACAGCTTTCTTTCCATTCTTTGTTTTTATGTTAGTTTTCCTTTTAGTGAACTACTGAGAGTTTACATTACTCTCTAGCCAAACAGAAACCAAAGCTTGACCAGGTATGTGGTCCAGCTTTGTTTCTCAGCATGCCTCAGAAGTTTGCATATCGGGTATTTGATGGAGCAACATGAGGGAGATATGTGGTAACATTGGTTTGTGCTGGAGTAAAAACATGATACAGAATAAGTTAACAAATGTTGTTTATTAGCTGAAACTCACAGTTCCTCTCTTTTATCTAACACATCGTGTCTCCAGATTCCAGTACTTATCCAAATAGTGCTGTGCTGTTCTTTTTGACCACTTGAGATGCATTTTGACCAAGAGTTGGCCTCCAGAACTACTTTCCCCCAGAACTAAAAGATTCCTGTGTCCCCATTGTTGTCTCCGTTTCGACTGCGGGCTGAAGTCCCGGGTAGATTGTGCAAATCAGGCCAGTGATGTATGGAGAAAAAAAAGTAAATGCACTACACCACCAGACCAGTAGAGGGCAGTAAAACAAAGAGGAATGCCATTCATCACAGATGACACCATAGAAGAAGACAGACAGACAGGTATCATTATGAGCAAAAAAACAGCCTGTTAGCATGAAGAGAGTCAGCTGGTCTGTTTTAGATGGTGCTATATTTCATCACAGATGGATTCACTGAATCAACACGTGAGA
This sequence comes from Notolabrus celidotus, assembly GCF_009762535.1. Taxonomy (NCBI): domain Eukaryota; kingdom Metazoa; phylum Chordata; class Actinopteri; order Labriformes; family Labridae; genus Notolabrus; species Notolabrus celidotus. The sequence continues at coordinate 67,115 of NC_048287.1, read as the reverse complement.
GGAGATAAGCGCGAGTAGCAAAGACGTTTCAACACGGCTTTAAAATCCTTTTGAACTCAAAAAGCCGTGGGAGAGATCGACCGGTGTTTTGGTTTAAACAGCGACCCTGTTAACTGGAGACTCTCAGCCGGATGCATCCCTCATAAACGTCTTTAGACGATCATTAAATATCTGATGAGGATATTTTGAAAACTTAATAAAAACTAAACTAGTTTGCATTCCCAGGAACTCCCTGTGTTTCAACAGCTGTGTAAACTCCACAAACACTGACACGTTCAGCTGAAGATCTCCAGTTTACAGGGTCACTTTTAAAACCGCAACACCGGGAGAGACGCATTCATGGTGGTCTAAGAGAAGACTACTGTTACAAGCTGCTAAATCAAGAGAATCACAGCTTCTTCTTTTGAAAAGTACACACACATACAAAAAAGATAGAACAAATAAAAACTAATGAAAGAAAGAGAAATCAAGTGAATCACAGATGTGTGTGATGTTATTGTGGACGGAGGGAGGAATAAAAACACTGCTGTTAATCTACCAATCAGACACGTTTAGCACTGCAGGCCCTGCCCCCCGAAAGTCCCTGGACCTTTGAAAGCACTACCCCACTGGCAGGGGCTTTTTAGGGGGAGATTATTATTATTCCTCTGGTAGAAATGCACATAGTTCAGGGGTAAAGTTCCTGCAATCGAAAAACGTCTAAAGTCTTCACTTGAAGATCGAGGTTGAAGATGACGGCATAAAATGAAATGTTGGATTTGACGATATTGTGCTGTATGTTACTAATTTTTAGAGTCACTATGAAGCAGAAAAACATCTTTTCCAAACACACAGCCAAACATAAGCGCAGCAGTTCTCCCACTGAGCTGTGGCCTGCAGCTACAGTTACTCAATGTCAGAATTTAATTATATTAATAATTGGGCAGACTGTTTTGCATCTCATCGACAGGAGTCTGTTCATCATTTAAGCATGACCAATCACACTGACATCCACATCATTCAATTACATTTCACCAAAATTGTTCATTTCCTCACATTATCTATAAACTGAACTCGATTCAAAGGTTAAAGCTAGAGCAGGCAACTTTATTTCAATAGAACTGTGCTCAAAATAAGCATAGCACGTCACCAACAGCATGTTCCTTTAAATAAATATGGGTCTGATCTGCGTCTGTAAGTGCCTGGTCACATGTCCCAGCCCACGTGAAAAACCATGGGGCTCCTTCTCCAGAACAATCACCTGCTGAGAGGCTCTCAACGGAGCTCAAGGAACTGCTTGTACATTTTCTTTGCAGTGGTATTAGCAGAAATCAGACTCCATTAAAGAGTATAATCCAGCTGCAGAGCTCCCAGCCATTAGCAATCACTTCATCGGACGAGGCAGAAGAACAAAAAAGAGAAAAGGCAGAAAACACAACCTTGTATGTAAAGATCTGAACACCAGCCAAGATGGAAAAGTACGAAGCAACATCAGGGGATGAGTTGCTCTGAATGTTTCACTGCCCTCTGTGGATTTACATTCACTATCTCCAACTCAACCTGGGAAATAACCAAGCAGAGAAACTACAAACTTAGGGAGTGGCTCGTACTACACTGTGTTCCAAATTATTATGCAGGTAACCTTTTCTTGAAAATCTGGAAGACTGATGTTCAGAAAGAAATAGTGTTTTAGTCTGATGTATTTAAGGCCTGTCAAGAATCAAACAAGAGGTTGATCAAAGACCCTTGGCAATCAGTCAGGACATTTTTAAAGCTGTGGGGCTCGAAGACATACCCAGGTCTACTCCATGTGGGACGCTAAGACAAGAGACAAAGGTCCAAAAGGCAAAGAAAAGACCTCCACTGAGGAAAACACATGAAAAACGACTGGAATGGGCTTAACAACACATGAAGGCCGATTCCTCCAAAGTTATATTCACCAATGAGAGCCGGGCAAGCCTTAAAGGACCAGACGGGGGTGCATCTGGTTGGATTTCAAGTGGCGTTATGTTCTGGGCTGTCATTGTTGATGATGAACCTGTTGGTCCTTTCTGGGTTCAGGATGGTGTAAAAGTTTCCTTCCATGGAGGAAAAGACATTCAGCTAAAGTGAAGAAGACGCTCGTGTTCATGCATGGCAATGCACCGTCACATGCCTAACGTTATTCCCAGGACAGGACGGCATCTCAGGGCTTTAAAGAGGATCGCCTCATGAACTGGCCTTCCTGCTCACCTGATCTCAACCCGACTGAGAACTTGTGGTCAATAATAAAGAAGATAATTTACAGTGATGGCAGAAATACAGCTCAAAGAGCATCTTTGGAAATACATACAGTTGTGCTCATAAGTTTACATACCCTGGCAGAATTTATGGTTTCTTGGGTAGTTTCTGTTGTCTTTATGATATTAAACACAGTTGTTTGATAAAAATTATGCTTCACCCAACCGCTAACCATGAGTGAAAAAAAAGTTTTTCTCTTATCATTCATATTCTCGGAAAAATGGCCAAAAAAATCACAAATTCTGCCAGGTTATGTAAACTTTTGAGCACCACTTTACAAGGTGCAGCTCACAGGGTCATCGGAGAAATCATCAGAAACTAAATCAGTGTACCAGTGACCTCTGACCCTCACTGAAAGGAAAGGAGGTTATATTGGACATGAGAGAAACACTTTAATTTTAAATGTTTCAAAGACATTAACACTTTTTGTACACAAATGTAAAGAAAATTCTTGTTTTTGTTGAAGTTTGAATACAGTTGTTGTAAATATTATTATTTTCAATCAATAGAATGTTTAAAATTGTGCCTATTTTTTATTTTTACAAGTTATATACTCTTATCACCAACATGCATAATAATTTGGAACATGGTGTGGATGACACTCGTCTACGCACGGTTCACACACAACTACTCAGAGTATTCTAGAGATGAGTGTTTGCTATGAAATTTTAAAGTTTCTCATGTGGACCCTCAGGTTTTAAATGAACGCTCCACACTGCATCTGTCAGTACACAACTACGTTAGAAACCATGCTCCTATATACAGTATAAATGCACCTCTTTCAACACTTTCTAGAACAAACTCTGGCTCTGTTCAGCGAGACAGCAGGAGGAAAATAAGAGACATTTCTTTCTGAGCACTCAGAGTGTCCTTACAATCCTCCACCAGCCAGCTGCCACTTTAATTAGATTCCTGTTAAAACCAGGAGGCATCATAACTCCTAATATGAACTTGATGAGTTAACCACTCCTCGCCTACGGTGACAGGAAGTAAAACAGAAACAGGTCGCTGAGGTCAAAACAACGCATAGCAATAAGTCACTTTATTCTAGTCAGGACACTATAATCTAATCTCATCATTGATGCTTGTATAACATGTTGTTGGGACACAGTGTAATACAGAGCGATATATTAAAGTTCGATAGATGCGGATGGATTTACCCAACCCTGGGTATTCAGACACCTGCGTCATTCTTCAGTCCGTGATGCCTCCAGACTAGGGATCCACACAATCAATCGATTATCGATTAATCGATTGTTAAGAACGTGCTTGAGTAATTTCTTTTTGTTCGATTTTATGTCAGGTCAATATTAAACATGTGTCTTCTCATATTTAATTTAACTGATGAGGTGGTGTCATTCGAAGCATGTTTAATGACTCCCAGTCACAGCTAGAGGGCGCAATCTGACTTTTTTGTGGCGGGTCAGCCAGATAAGGTCATTGACGTGTAGCGGCAAGAGAATGAAGAGAGCTAGGCGAAGTGTTGTGTGGGACCATTTCGACCTGAGTGATGGAAACGCCACCTGTAAACACTGCAATTCGGTGTTTAAATACAATACAACGACAACATCAATGCTCTACCATCTGAACAACGTTCATTCCGGTGTGATGGCTGGACCATCGTCTCAGCAGAAACAACCAACTCTCTCCTCAGTGGTTGCTCGCCGAAGCTGCGACCCATCACGGGCAGAAAAAATAACACAGTCTGTCTGTGCAATGATCGAACAAGATATGATGCCTATCAGCATGGTTGATGGTCAAGGATTCCGTCACATGATGCATTTGCTTGAACCAGCGTATCTTATCCTGTCCCGAGTTACCATCACAAGACGCATCGAGATGAGGTACGAGGAAGCCAAGTCGGAGATGCTAGCGAAGTTAGCTAGCACTGCTACTAAGGTTACATTGACCACCGACTGCTGGACTGCCCTCACGACTGAGAGCTATGTGACCGGACCCTTGCCACTACATCACCGGGGATTGGCGAGTCATCAGTGTGGTGTTGCTCACTAGAAGCCTACCAGGCCGCCATACAGCAGACCACCTCTCTGAACAATTAAAGGAAGCAGTGGAGGAATGGGGGCTTGAAGGAAAAGTGATTGCGTGCGTGCATGACAATGCGAGGAACATCACCGCAGCAAACGACCCCACCAGAGTGCCTTGGTACTCGGTACCGTGCTTCGCACACACACTGCAGCTCGGAGTCAATGATGGATTCAGTGTCTACCTGAAAAGGGTAGTATCTGCTGCTGGCAAGTTAGTGAGCCATTTTAATCACAGTACAGTTGCCACTAAAGCTTTGCAAGACAAGCAGCGCCAAATGGCATTGCCACTCCACAAGCTCATCCAGTCCACCAAGACACGGTGCAATTCTGTGTGTGACATGTTTGACCGGCTACTGGAGCAGCGGTGGGCCGTAGTTGCCGTCCTATCCGACCGGACTGTCACAAAGTTGGACGCCGCTAAAACGCTGGAGCTCAAAGAAGAATACTGGCGCGTAATATAGGACATGGCACCAGTTTTGGCAACACTGAAGTGCGCGACAACAGTGATGTCTGCGGAGCTGGAGGTCTCCATCAGCAATATTTATCCCATCTCTTTCGGCCTCATCGATATGCACCTCCTGAGAAGAGAAGAGGACTGCCCACGAGTGATGGAATTCAAGGAAAAAGTCCGCTCCTCCCTGCTTGAGCGCATGATGGTACGTTTTGTGCATTCTTTCACTATAATTTCCAAAGCATTGCCAAATACATTCCACAGGAGCGTATTAACTTTATAATAAGATATGCTTTGACTGATGAGTGATTTTAAACTTTTTTCAAAATTATATAAACCCAGATCCAGTCCGAGAGGTTCACATCCTCCCCTCCCATGGTCGCAACGATGCTGGACCCTCGCCACAAGCATCTGGGTTTTTTAACACCAGCACAGCGACTGGATGCCAAATCCAAGCTTATTGAGATGGGGGAGGCAGTGGATATGGTCCTCGCAAACCCACTGGCCGAAGGTGTTGCGCCCGACAGAGACTCAGCTGCGCACCGAGTCTCCGCGATGGCACTGCTGTTGGGGGGGAATTACACAACACCGACTGCAACTAACCGCACGGACACGGAGGTTGAGAACTTTTTACGGGAAATTATCCCATCTCTGGATACACAGCCGACAGACTGGTGGAAAGTAAATGCGGGGCGATTTCCCAGACTGGCGAAGCTTGCGCGCCAGTATCTCTGTATCCCAGCAACATCAGTTCCTTCTGAGCGTGTGTTTTCCTCAGCCGGACTGATTGTGTCCCGGTTGCGCTCCCGACTGACACCTGAACATGTGGACAAGCTTATTTTTCTCAACAAGAACAAGTAAGCAAAAAAGTGGACACTGTGAGTTGGAAATAAATTCCTACTTAGTTCTCCTATTTCAAAAAAATCCACATGTTATAGTTTGAGCCACGCTCTTTGACTGTATATTTGCTGAGATTATTTTTATGATCCTGCTCCGCATGTTGATGTTCAGTGTGTTGTATAATTTGTACGCCTTTATATGTTCTGTGCAATACTGTTAATTGTATGCGCTATGTTGCTGTGCAAAATAAAGCTTTATTATTGAATGAACAACGCTTTTTTTTTAATTGTTTTTGTCATAAAAAAGTCTGTTTTTTTTAACGATTAATCGATAATTGATTGTTAACACTTCCAAAGATCGATTAAAGAAAATTCCTAAAATGTACATCCCTACTCCAGACCTCTCTGGACTTTCCCTTTCCAGCTCTTTGTTTACTTCTGGGAACCCAAATCAACATACACATTCTACCTCTGATATTTCAGACCATATGTAAACACTAAAAACTATGTACAAATATTAGAACTCAACTTCAATCCATTTTTCAAATATGTTCAATTACATTATCTAACACATTTTCACACTGGGTTTTAAGGGGGCTGGTTTAACCTGATATTTATTACGTAATAAATATCTAACCAATCAGAAATGAAACACTGAGTCACGTGCACACATGTTCAACAAAACTACTCCAGATTACTGTCTGTAATCTGTCTATATAGCTGTCTCTCTGCTCTTTGCACCGCTGTGCTTGTGTCTCCCTGTCTGTACATCCACCGCTGAAGATGACAGTTGGTTGTCATTTTTCTATTTCCCTAACTGGGGTTGATTTGGGGAAACTTTGGGACACGGTTGAGTCAAGCAGCAACCTCCGGTCTAAAAATATGAGTCCAAAGCGGAAGTGCTAAAAACTGCAATTCATTGAGAATCCACTTGAGGCTGGCTGCAGAAACACGGGAAACATACACACCAATTCAAAGACAATCTTTACAGCAGAGTAAACATGTTACGTAGCTAATTTCTCTATCGGAACAGACTGTATGGGGGTGAATTCTTTTAGATATTGAGATTACGAGTTTCTATTATGAGCATAGACTGTAAATAAAAATGGACAGCGTTGCTCTGCCTCTTCCCGTTGTACGGTTCTGAAGCCAAAAAATCCCACTCCTGGGCGCAGCCATTGTGCAGCCAGAGCCTGTGAAGCCACTGTAACAAGCTCCACCCTACAGCGTAGCGTCATAAGAAGCTGTGTGTCCTTTGAAGTTTCCCTCTACGGCGGCTGTGAATCAGATCTAAACCCAGAAGTAAAACCCTGTTTTTTAACCTCTAATAACTACTGAAAAATAAACTTTTCAGGAAAAAGAGGCCTTGAACACAAAACAGTCAAATACTAACTACATATCACCACAGCATACGGATGTGAGAAACATTCGAACGACGTGTATTTCTTTTTTTAAGTTTGACTGCTCCCCCATTCAAATGAAGGGCCCACACAGTCCTGAGAAATGCTCTGACCTGTAAAATAAGCTGTTTTTGAACAGAGTTTTTTCAGAGTTGAGGATGTTTATTTTCACTCAGATTTACGTTGAAGCTTGATTACACATTACATTTTGTTATATTGTGTGAATTTTAAATATTCCATTTAGAGGCTTTAAACACAAGGTGATGTGTAATGACTCCTCCCCCTTCTTACCTCTTTGTCCATTCTCTCCAGATCCTCCTTGCACAGCGTGTACAGAGGCATCGTTTCGGACATGCTCAGCTGACGTTTTCGACGCGACGGTCCAGGCTGCTCGTCATCTTGGCTGGGTCCGGCCACGTCATCTGGATGACTCTGTGAGGTTCCCCTGGTGTGTGATAACAGCCAAACAGGCTTAAAACAACATTCATGTCGACAGAGTTCACTGCATGGAATCCTGCTGAATTAAAGAAGACTTGAAAGTATTCATTAAGCTCGTCAACTAATTAGGAATATGTTTACTCGTGCAAAAAAGCAACAGGGAAGTTTGGTAGTTTTCCCCTATGGGTTCATACAATCTCTCTGTGCTGGCTGCTTGAAGGTAGAAGCACATGAGAGCAGTTAATAAAAGCAAACTGCAAGGACGATGACTGACGATGGATGCAAAATATGAACACTTAATGTGAAATTAGCTAATGCAACTCAGGTAAATACAGCTTCAGCATAATGATCACAAGGAGGAAAACAGATAACCTTACATTTTAATATCATGTTATTACAATATGTTATGAAAATAAATCAATCAATGAAGTAATTATAAACACTAAGAAGTTATGTTTCTGTGGTTTTTTAGCATTTGATTTTTTTTTTATTTAGACTTTGAGTTTTTCTGAAATTCCGAGTTACAAATTATTGTCAATTGAGTGATCTTGGAATAATTGGACATAATTGGTTTCATCATTTGGCTCCTGATGGCAGGGATTGGTTGGTGTTTTCCCAGGTTTACTCCGGCTGTAGATAGCAGCTTTTTTTACCTCTTTTTTAAGAACACATTATGTATTGATTACCATCGGGACAGAAAGATCATTTTAACCAGCATAACAAAAAGTGGATCTAAATCTGACTACCAACCCCAGCTTTAAGCAGAATGAGACGGAGAGCTATCACAGATGCATTTGCCTTCTTAACTTTCCATGTAAAGGTATTAAACCATCAGGAACCCACACGAAACTCCTTTTATTTACTTCATTACTCAAAAAGCCAGAAAATCATTGATCTGTATTTTGTTCACGACAGTTCCTCGATATGTTATAATGCTACAATTTCATTCAGCTGATGCTTTTGTCAAAAGACAAATACTTCTGAGATAAAGTCAATGCAAGCAAGGATCTATGAGGGAGGGAAAAATGTGAGAAAGCTACAAAAATATTCGCTTTGATTCCTTTTATCATCATCTTCATCAACAAAGTCTAAATGTCATTGCAACAGCCTCAAAATCTGCATCAATGTAGTCATCATAACAAGGAACGAATCATTAAGTTCATGAAGGAGCTGGGTGTGGAGCAAGCAGCAACCTCCGGTCTCAAAATATGAAGCCCATGTGGAAGTGTTATAAACTGCAATTCATCGAGCGTACACTTGATGCTGGCTGCAGAAACACCAGAAACCACATACACACCCATTCAAAGAAGACGATCTTTACAGCAAAAATAAACTTGTTTACAGCCTGGTTCAAAAAATAGCTTAGGTCTACGTAGCTCATTTCTCTATCAGCACACACTGTACGGGGCGAATTATTTTCTAAAGCAACGGTTCAGAAAATATTAAGAATACAAGTTTTTGCCCAAATAAGGACATGACTGACTTGACTGACAGGCCACATAGCTGTTGGCTAGGAGGCTCAAAATCTGCCTCTTTACCTCACACTAAGTTTGGTTGAGTTTAGCATTTCCAATATGGCTCCCACCGATGTTTGGCTTCAAAACAGCGCTCAGGAAAAGATGGGTGACGTCACGGATACTACATCCATTTTTTTTATACAGACTATGGTCTGGAGCCTTTTTCTTGAAGGTGGAAAGATATCAAATGGTGACTCATTCCACCAAAGAAAGACTACAGAGGACAGGATACAGTTCACAAAGTTTGGGTCGGGACCAAGGTTATTATAATTTTGCATTTTTTATTAGCGTGATTTCTAGTTTAGTTGAGTTTTTAGTTTTTGAAAATGTTTAGTTTTAGTTGAGTTTTTATTAGTTTCAGTATTAGTTTGAGTTGAGTTTTTATTAGTTTCAGTATTAGTTTTAGTTGAGTTTTTATTAGTTTCAGTATTAGTTTAAGTTGTTTTTTATTAGTTTCAGTATTAGTTTTAGTTGAGTTTTTATTAGTTTCAGTATTAGTTTGAGTTGAGTTTTTATTAGTTTCAGAATTAGTTTTAGTTGAGTTTTTATTAGTTTCAGTATTAGTTTTAGTTGAGTTTTTATTAGTTTCAGTATTAGTTTTAGTTGAATTTTTATTAGCTTCGGTATTAGTTTTAGTGTAGTTTTTATTAGTTTCAGTATTAGTTTAAGTTGAGTTTTTATTAGTTTCAGTATTAGTTTAAGTTGTGTTTTATTAGTTTCAGTGTTAGTTTTAGTTGAGTTAATGAGTTTCAGTATTAGTCTTAGTTCAGTTTTTATTAGTTTCAGTAATAGTTTTAGTTGAGTTATTATCAGTTTCAGTATTAGTCGGCTGGGTGCTCTACCTTGCATGACAAGGTAAGCTAGGTTAGCTGTCTTGTGTGAGCTTTTCAAATGGACTTTAAGATTAGTGGGATTTCCCCCCTTGAGAAATGTTCCACATATTTTATCACCTTCCACTGCAAGGCACTTCCTCCTAGATACACAGTCATATTCAATGTGATCCCAAATGGGGCTCTGCCGCTTTCTCCAGACTCTCGCTGCCATTAACGCTCTGCTAGCAGGTAAAGTGAGGACGCTCTGCTAGCAGGTAAAGTGTGGACGCTCCGCTAGCAGGTAAAGTGTGGACGCTCTGCTAGCAGGTAAAGTGTGGACGCTCTGCCAGCAGGTAAAGTGTGGACGCTCTGCTTGAAGGTAAAGTGTGGACACTCTGCTAGCAGGTAAAGTTAGGATGCTCTGCTAGCAGGTAAAGTGTGGACGCTCTGCTATTAGGTAAAGTGTGGACGCTCTGCTAGCAGGTAAAGTGAGGATGCTCTGCTATTAGGTAAAGTGTGGACGCTCTGCTTGAAGGTAAAGTGTGGACGCTCTGCTAGCAGGTAAAGTGTGGACGCTCTGCTAGCAGGTAAAGTTTGGACGCTCTGCCAGCAGGTTTAAGTGTGGACGCTCTGCTTGAAGGTAAAGTGTGGACACTCTGCTAGCAGGTAAAGTGAGGACGCTCTGCTAGCAGGTAAAGTGTGGACGCTCTGCTAATAGGTAAAGTGTGGACGCTCTACTAGCAGGTAAAGTGTGGACGCTCTGCTTGAAGGTAAAGTGTGGACACTCTGCTAGCAGGTAAAGTGAGGATGCTCTGCTAGCAGGTTAAGTGTGGACGCTCTGCTTGAAGGTAAAGTGTGGACGCTCTGCTAGCAGGTAAAGTGTGGACGCTCTGCCAGCAGGTAAAGTGTGGACGCTCTGCTTGAAGGTAAAGTGTGGACACTCTGCTAGCAGGTAAAGTGAGGATGCTCTGCTAGCAGGTAAAGTGTGGACGCTCTGCTAATAGGTAAAGTGTGGACGCTCTACTAGCAGGTAAAGTGTGGATGCTCTGCCAGCGGGTAGTGTGGACACGTGCTTGCGCGACTACACCAACTGAAGTTAAACTGGCAGAAAACAAACAAAAATTTATATCCACTCAAAATACTAAGTTTAAATATGAGATTTGATTTGATGTCTTTATTGCGAACATGTCAAAGTAAAACAGAAAAAAACAAAAGAAAAAAACATAAAAGTAGAAAACAAGAAACAGTTATATAAAAGAAACAAAATCAATCAGTTCCATTAGCGAGCACTGACACATTTTACTTTTCATGTGTGAAAAGGAGCAGGAAGAAGTTAAAACTGATCTCATCATACCCCTTCATTCACTATTATCTGGCATTATACTAGAGCACTCCCACAAGTCAAATCTTCATAATCTTCATACTTACATCTACAATCAAAATCAAACCCCTCATGATTATCAACAGTTGTCTTTCTCCTTGTATCTCATGAAAATAATTTCTTTATATCTCTTCTTGAACTGGATTATGTTCTGACATTGTTGTAGCTCCATATTAAGACTGTTCCACAGTTTTACTCAACAGATTGAAATACAAAAACTTCTCCTTGTTGTCCAAACACTCACCATCTTTGATCTTAACTTCTAGATTGACAAAGACGAGCACTAAAGACATTTTCTCTGTGATTTTACTTTATTTTAGTTAGTTTTGTTAACTCACAATACAGTTACAGTTAGTTATCATTTTTGTAAAGCCTTGTTTTATTTTTATTATTTATTATTTTTGTTATTTCATTACCGATAATAACCTTGGTCGGGGTCCTGAGACACAGATAGGGGGTCATGAGATGTCTTCCAGAGGTTTTTTTTTTTTTTTTTAAAGTTATCAAAAAATAGTACATTTTACCCATTATAGTAAAAAGTATCGACATAAATAGTAGCTAACCTTGAAATAAAACCTTGAGGGCACGGACTTAGCCTAATGGTTAAGTTGCATGCCCATGTAGCGGATGGCCCGGATTCGAATTCAGTCTACGGCCTCTTCCCCCCCCCATTTCCCAGTTTCATACACTATCAACTGTCCTCTCCTCTATGAATAAAGGTGTAAAAGCCCAAAAAATATAACTAAAGAATAAATATATGAATGAATAAAACCTTGAAAATAGAAAATGTAATGAGTTTTCTGCCTTTCTTTGTTTCCAGATGACTCCTAAGTTTAGGGTTAGTGAACAGTTAATTATCTAAAGCATCAGTAGCAGTAGGTTAATTCATAACAGCACAGGAAACACAGCCACATGCTCAGATAGGTAGGGTCATTTTCTGCAGACCAGCTAAATGAAGCCACATTAAATCACTTTGAGGGACTTTAGCACCTATATTTTTGGGATCGCGGGCTGAAAAGTTCGGGAACGCCTGGGATACAGCGTAGAGGAATGTTTGGACGGGACCTTTCATCAGCCGGGAGCGAGAGATACTAATGCTCAAAACGTATAATTTTTGTAAAGCACGGGGTACAGAAGTGCAGGTTTGTTGCTGGGATGCAATAATTAGATGAGCAGAAGCTTCTCTTCGATTAAAGAATAATAATCAATATGTGTGATGTTTGACTTAATTGGGGAGAGGAAGCTTCCGTTCTTCCTGTTGGCAGAGCTTAATTAAAAAGATCTCCTGTGATGATTAAATCCAAGTTTATGCAACACCCTGAAAACACCACACTGCCTCTAATCCATGAATTATGTGGCCAATTTCATGCCTGTGCTTAATAATTCGTGTCATCTTTTTAAAAGAAATACATCCAAGTGGCCTGTGAAAAGACAGCTGAAGTCTCTCACAGACAGACTCTCTTTGGCATCCCAACAACAAGCTGACATGTAGGACACAAACACACAAACACACACACGCAGAAACTCCTTATTAGCATCTGTGACTGATGAATGAGTGACAAACAGTGTCAAAGGTCACAGAGAGCTGTGAAGCTGCTCTGCATCTGCAAAATACTACCAGTTTAAAGAAGACATGACTGATAATTTGTATATATATATATATATATATATATATATATATATATATATATATATATATATATATATATATGTATGTATATATATATAAATGTATGAGTCGAAATAGTAATAATAAAGTTTGTTTTCCAAAAGACAGATTTGACCTGGCACATCAAACGTGTCTTTGATTATGTTTTCAATGACCAAGCAAGCAGACAGTAAGAAAATACAAGCTGGAGGCTTTTTTCGACCGTTGGACCCAGGGTCTTGATATATATTGATATCGACTGATATGAAATATTTAATCGTGATAACATCATTATTAATATCGCCCAGCACTGTGTAGCAGATCACAAATGTATTGATTTCCTAACTTCTGTTGTCTGGATGCACCAGCAGATGTTGGTGCAGTGTGACTGAACACTTTACTTAAATATTCAACAGTGGAGATGTGCAAAGTGTTCAGCCATCTGCCATGTTTACAGACCTTTCTTCATATGAGATGTTTGTGATATTTGGAGGCAGGGAGATCCTCTCCTCCACAGGACGAGATGAGCCTCTGAAGGTGCATTCGACCCCAGAACCTCAAACGTTTTGTTGGGGGGGACCTGTCACGCCTATTGTGTGCAGGGACAGCTACATTTCGACCAAGAGGTCTGGGGTCTTTTAGCCCCCAGAACTACTTTCCCCTGAACTAAAAGGATCCTGTGTCCCCATTGTTGTCTGAGTTTCCACTGTGGGCTGAAGTCCCGGGTAGATTGTGCAAATCAGGCCAGTGATGTATGGAGAAAAAAAAGAGTAAATGCACTACACCACCAGACCAGTAGAGGGCAGTAAAACAAAGAGGAATGCCATTCATCACAGATGACACCATAGAAGCAGACGGACAGGCAGGTATCTTTATGAGCAACACAACAGTTAGCCTGTTAGCATGAAGAGACTCAGCTGCGCTGTTTTAGATGGTGCTATATTTCATCACAGATGGATTCACTGAATCAACACGTGAGAGGAGATAAGCGCGAGTAGCAAAGACGTTTCAACACGGCTTTAAAATCCTTTTGAACTCAAAAAGCTGTGGCAGAGATCGGTCGGTGTTTTGGTTTAAACAGAAAACCTGTTAACTGGAGACTTTCAGCCGGATGCGTCCCTCATAAACGTCTTTAGACAATCATTAAATATCTGATGAGGATATTTTGAAATCTTAATAAAAACTAAACTAGTTTGCATTCCCAGGAACTCCCTCTGTGTTTCAACAGCTGTGTAAGCTCCACAAACACTGACACCTTCAGCTGAAGGTCTCCAGTTTACAGGGTCACTTTTAAAACCGTAACATCGGGAGAGACGCATTCACGGTGGGCTGAGAGAAGACTACTGTTACAAGCTGCTAAATCAAGAGAATCACAGCTTCTTCTTTTGAAAAGTACACACACATACAAAAAAGATAGAACAAATAAAAACTAATGAAAGAAAGAGAAATCAAGTGAATCACAGATGTGTGTGATGTTATTGTGGACAGGGGGCAGAATAAAAACACTGCCCTTAATCTACCAACCAGACACGTTCAGCATTGCAGGCCTTGCCCCCCGAAAGTCCCTGGACCTTTGAAAAGTACTACCCCCCTAGCAGGGGCTTTTCAGGGGGGAGATAATCTACCCTTGAACTAAATTTAGACCCAGGTTCCACCGGTCGAAACGCACATAGTTCAGGGGTAAACTTCCTCTGGTCGAAAAAACGCCTTTTACTCCCCTCATATTAATGTTAGCAGACACAGAAATCTTGCTCTGTGTTACCTGCACGTTCAAATAAGCAATTACTCACAGTCTTCAGAACTGCTGTGAAACTTCTTTACTTTCCAGATTTTACTTTTGAATCAGACGAGCTTACGTTTGGATATTTTATTATGGAAATTACACTTTCAGTTATTCTATTCAACTGTTTTCACCTGCTTTGCCCTGATTCATAGCTGGAGGTGACTGCAGACGGATGTCAGTGTTGTAGCGGGGGTAGCCTATGCTCACCTGCTGGATCTTTGAAGGTGTATTTTTACAAAGTCACCATGTGGCAATGCAGTATAGCTTCAGAACAAATCTCAGCATGCAGCCTGTAATTGCTTTCTGATTGTAATATGGAGAGGTGAATAGGTTATGATTTAACATACAGTGACCATCTGAAGTGATTGTTGCAAATTGATCTTGCTTTCAAGAATGATTTCAAAGGTTTATGTAACAGGGTCAGACACAGGGATTCTTTGTTTGTGTGTGTTTTTACTTACTTTTTATTTGCATGTATGTTTCATTAATAATTTTAATAATTGCTGTGTTTTTATGCATTTGTGTAGTTTTTAACTGACTGATTTTATTAGGTTTGAGATGTAGCTTTAACCAGTAGGTGTGTCAAGCAATGACTGGGACCTGGTGAGACATACCTCAACCTTTTAATGAGGTAATCAGTATCAGGTGCGGCGGAGGCTGGGCACAGAAGGAGGACAATATAAGAGGAGCCTCCACTCAGCCACAGGTCAGGAAACGAAACAGAACGATATGGGTATAGCGAGAGACAGTGTAGCCTGGGAGAAGGACGAGACGCAACGGGTGTACTACTACGCAGCAAGGAGACGAGGGATCCCGCATCGAGGAGTGTCAGCAGAGCAGCGAGTGTCCGCCAACGCTATTTCACACAAGCCTGGGTTGGTAGTCGGCAAACCCCGACCCCGGGAAACCATGAGTTTCCCAACCATAGATCGGTTTTGAAGCCAAAATTTCCTGTTCCAGATTGCTGCCATCTTGTACATTTTCTGCAGCCAGAGTCTGCGCAGTAGGGAATTTGTGTGTTTCCATGGTAACAGGCTCCGCCCGAGGTCCTACGGAGTTTCTCTCTACAGCAGCTGTCAATCAAAGTAAACCCGGATGTAAAACCCCGTTTCTTAACCTCTGATAACTAACGAAAAAGAAACTTTTCAGAAAAAAGAGGCTTTGAACACAAAACAGTAAAATAATAACTACATATCACCACAGCATACGGATGTGAGAAACATTCTTACCATGTGTATTTTTTTTTTTTTAAGTTTGACTGCAGCCCCATTCAAATGGATGGGGGAGACAGAGTTTTTGACCTATACTGCAGCCAGGGGGAGCAGTTTTTATGGCAGCCTCACTTCAAGCCGAGCGAGATGACGTCCATTTTATATACAGTCTATGGTCCCGACCAGATTGTAGGCGGCACCGGGACATATTAAAGTGCTGGAGTGACACCAATTTTTACCTGATTAAGTAGAGCAGTTCTACTCATCCAGGTTGTTCTGTCCCCTTAGGTCTCTTTGAAGAGTCGACGTGAGGCAGGCTGCGTTGAGGAGCATCAGAGGTTCAGAGACGTGGAAGGAACGTTCCCATCAGACTTGGACTTTTATTTCCCTTTGTTAAATAGTATTTTGTCGTTTTTACACCTGTTGCCTGTTTTAGAGTCTATTTATAAACATTTTATGTTAATAAGTAAAATCATTGTGTATCCTAGTTTCCTGTCTGATTTTTAACTCTGCTCCCCCTTATTTTAAGAACCTGTTTATTTTAACGAGTGCTAGGCTCACTATTTTCAATCCTAGGTGGCGTTGTTGGCAACTTTTAGTACTTTTAACTTTACAAGTTTTTGCCCAGACACATTTACACTTGCCTCAGATTTTAGCATAGCCTTATTAGATTCTCTACTTGGTAACATAAATGCATTTTAACAATCTAAAGCCAGATTTCCTCAGGCTTCAACTGGATAACACACCCTGCACAGAATCTGGTGTTTTATGATGCATCGTTCTTAGTACTGATCAGTAATGCTGCTTTAACTTTGTTCTCACCTGAGACAAGATTGCTCTCTTTGTTCAGAGAGCAACAAAGACCCTGACGCCTGGAGGTAGGGGGGTAGCCGTGGCACCTGAGGGCCCTTGCGGATCAGCTTCCCAGTGACAGGGTCATAGGTTCGAATCTCAGGGGCCGGAGGTGGAGGTCTGTGTTGAATTGCTGAGGGTTGGAAGATAGGCTTCTGTAAAGAGCCCAGATTGTCGAAGAATGCTGCTGGACTGTTGCTCCTGCAACAGAAAATAAATCAGATTTGGAGACGTCTGCAAGAAAGACTTTAACATGCTGTGGTTAGGGGTGGGCGATAACATGATGTTTTATGGCAGAATCATGATCACAATCTTATCACCATTCTTTATCACCTCTTTTTAAGACTTTTTTGCAAGTTACCAACCAGTACAACCAAACTAATTTCCCTTTGTTAAAAAACATATTCCTAAAGGACATAATATTAACAGAGTGTTAAGGACAAAGTACCTTTTCAAGAGATTTAATGTGTGTGAAATGTTGTTTCAAGGTCAGCCTTTTTTCACTTGCGCAATATTTCTAAAATTAGACACATCCTGTCTCAGAGCGACGCAGAAAAACTAGTCCATGCATTTGTTACCTCTGGGTTAGATTACTGTAACTCCCTCTTATCAGGCTGCCCCAATAAGTCTCTAAAGGCTCTTTGGCTACTTCAAAACGCTGCAGCTCGAGTCCTGACTAGAACTAGGAAGAGAGAGAACATCTCTCCAGTGTTAGCTTCTCTACACTGAATACCCAGAAAATTTAGACTAGAATTTAAAATCCTTCTGACCTACAAAGCTCTCAATGATCAGACATCGTCATATCTTAAAGAGTTCATAGTGTCCTATTACCCTTCTAGAACACTACGCTCCCAACATGCAGGCCTGCTGGTCCTACCCAAAGTCTCTAAAAGTAGTATGGGAGGTAGAACCTTCAGTTATCAGGCCCCTCTCCTTTGGAATCATCTACCAGTCAGGGTCCAGGAGGCAGACACCCTCTCTACTTTTAAGAGTAGGTTTCAAACTTTCATTTTTAATAAAGCTTATAGTTAGAGCTGGATCAGACTTGGACCAGCTCTTAGTTATGCTGCTATAGGCTTAGACTGCTGGGGGAACTGGCACACTGGGATCCTATCTCACCCCCTTCCCCCAACCCCCTCATCACTTACTTTAACTCTGCCTGTCCCATTAAAGTTACTAACCATAGACCTTTCTGGAGTCCCTGAGCTCCCTTGTCTCATAGGTTCCTCTGGATCTCTGCTGCTGTGGACGTGCCAGACTCCAGCTGCTACAACCACTACTCTCTCTCTCTCTCTCTCTCTCTCTCTCTCTCTCTCTCTCTCTCTCTCTCTCTCTCTCTCTCTCTCTCTCTCTCTCTCTCTCTCTCTCTCTCTCTCTCTCTCTCTCTCTCTCTCTCTCTCTCTCTCTCTCTCTCTCTCTCTCTCTCTCTCTCTCTCTCTCTCTCTTCATCTCCCTCTATCCCTCTCTCCAACACGGTCTCAGCAGATGTGTGTCTAACATGAGTCTGGTCCTGCTGGAGGTTTCTGCCTGTTAAAGGAAGTTTGTCCTTGCCACTGTAACTTGCTAAATGCAGCAAATTGCTCTGCTCATGGTGGATTAAGATGAGATCAGACTGAGTCCTGTCTGTAAGATGGGACTGGATCTTATCCTGTCTTGATGTTGGGTCTTTGTTAATAATAGAACATAGAGAACGGTCTAGACCTGTTCTGTTTGGAAGTGTCTGAGGAGAACGTTTGTTGGGATGTGGTCTGAGACAGTGCATTAAAAATGACGTGGACATGCGTGTTTATGAGCGTAGAATTGCAACAGATCGAACGTGTGGATACTACAATCTCTCTGTATTGGCAGAAAGTAGGAATGTTCCAATCCTTCACTATCTGGTAACGTCCTATCGCACACCCCAAACTGTGATCAACATGAACTATGCTTTACCTTGGTGTTCTTGAATAGTCCTCTTTGAGAGGGTACAACTGCTCCTCCACTCTCTCCCAGCGCTCCAGACAGCTCCAAAGCCAGTCAGGGTTGACCACATGGAGGTGCTTACAGCCTTGGGCCTGGCGGACCTTCTCTGTGCCTGAGGAGCAGAAGGTGAAAATACTGAGCTCATGATCGAACGCTAGCTCAACCCTCTGTGGATCTGCAGGATTCAGATCAATGGTTAGACAATAAAGTCTCAGTCCTTTCATTGTGCACTCATTAGTTTTCTTTAAAATCCAAAGTCATGTTTTGTTCAGTGAGGTACACAGAAAGGAGTGTTTCTGCTTGAATAAAATGTTATTGATGTTTAACACAAAGACCATCTTAAAGCTCATTAACCTTAGGTCACTTCAGTCATGCGTGGCTTAAAATCCAATGCTTGTTCACATATTGACGACCACTGTGTGAGCACACATCCTGATCAGTCGCTGTGCACGATTTGTGAAGTGTCACATGTTTATTTCGTATTTCATCGTTGTTTTGAAAGTATAAGTATGTTAGTAGCTGAAAAAACCTGCACATTCCAACAGCTGCACCTTGATTCTAGGGCCATCTGAGCCTACCTGTTAAAGGGTATTTGTCACCATGTGGGTGACAGTATTAATTCTGGCAGCTATTTTAGATTTAGTCTTAGTCTTAAGACGAAAATGCCTGTTAGTTTTAGTTACATTTTAGTTTTTTCCGCCCTTTATAGTTTCAATCTAATTTTAGTCGACGAAAACTCCAAACATATTAATCTTTGTTTTTTGCCGAAACATCTTCACTCTTTAAATAATTCATGTGGTCCATCAGATATTGGTAACAGTGTTGAAATCGTCAACATTTCACTCCTTTAACACTCTTGCTTGTGTAATATCTGAAGTTATATAATTCAGCCTGTCCCTGCTAAAAAGTCAACATTTTGATGTGACCACTGTGACTGTATTTTGATTCTCTTGATTCATAGAAAAATGTCATGAAAGGACTGTATTTCACATATACGACGGTCCCTGAATGCACCTGCAGTGACAGTCGCACTGGACAGACAGTCAGTTCAGGGCGCTCTGAAATGCATCTGCATCTTTCAACAAGGAGTTGAGAGACTCTAGAAAGGTCTATGGTTAGTAACTTTAATGGGACAGGAAGAGTTAACGTAAGAGACAGGAAGAGAGAGGAGAGAGAGGGAAAGACAGGATCCCAGTGTGGCAGTCTACGCCTTTAGCGGCATAACTAAGAGCTGGTCCAACAGTAAAACAGAAACAGATGTCCCCTGGTTGTGTCTTTGTCACTAATGCACACCGGGGGTAAAATTCATCAATGAAGATGAGACAGATGCATGGAGGTAAGGAGAGCTGGTTCATAAAGCACTCCTGCTGCAGGTAGAGACCAAGCTAACACTTTGCCCCTCAAATAATAACGAAAAGATTAGACGCACAGTCGTCAACAAAATCAAAACATACGTTCGTCAGAGTTTTTATTATCAGTGATGCACTTTAGCTCGTCATAGTCTCGTTTTCGTCATGACAAAATGAGTCGTTGACGAACATTTATAGTCATAATTACGTTAACGAAATTAACACTGGTGGGTGATGCATGAATTTGGCTGGAGAGACCTGTGGTGCATGGATGATAACCGCATTAGATTCCTGTAAGAGGCAACATTCGATGTGTTTCCACACCCCAGAACCTCAAACATTTGGTTGGGAGGGACCCGTCATGCCCATTGTGTGCAGGGACAGCTACATTTGACACCATAGAAGCAGACGGACAGGCAGGTATCATTATGAGCAACACGACACTTAGCCTGTTAGCATGAAGATACTCAGCTGGCGCTGTTTTAGATGGTGCTATATTTCATCACAGATGGATTCACTGAATCAACACGTGAGAGGAGATAAGCGCGAGTAGCAAAGACGTTTCAACACGGCTTTAAAATCCTTTTGAACTCAAAAGGCCGTGGCAGAGATCGTCTGGTGTTTTGGTTTAAACAGCGACCCTGTTAACTGGAGACTTTCAGCCGGATGCATCCCTCATAATCATCTTTAGACGATCATCAAATATCTGATGAGGATATTTTGAAATCTTAATTCTAGTAATAAATACTAGAAATACTATAAAAAATCAGACATGTTCAGCATTGCAGGCCGGGCCCCAAAAGTCCCGGTACCTTTGAAAAGTACTACCCCTCAAGCAGGGTGAGATTAAATACCCCTGAACTAAATTTAGACCATGGTTCCACGGGTCAAAAGCATTTTGTTCAGGGGTAAAGTTCCTCCGAAAAATGCCTTCAGACAAACAACTCATGCCTGTTTTTGTGATATTCCTCCAAAAGATACTGACGTTATTAAACTAACATGATGCTCCACAAAAACTAGTCAGCTAGGACAGTCACCAAACAGGGCAGGTCTATGATTAAATAGATGAGGGTTAACTGTACTGGCAACACATGGGCTATTTCTGAAATGAATGTACAATTCTACAAACACAAAATGTAGTTGCAGCAAACTTTTAAGACTGTGACATTTTCTGATGATACTGCCCCGATCCTATCTTTGCCTTATGGGAATCTTTCTGTCTTACTCAGGCACAACACGAGCAGCTAAGGAGTGCCTCTCTCAGAAAGCAAACTAGAACTGGTCTCAATGAAGGCTTGAATCCTCTTTTACTGCTCTTCAGCAGAAGCTGTAATGTTTGTTTGTTGTAATGTATAAATGCACTAAGAAGTAAAACGCAGGTCTGCTGAAGCAGTAACATCTGATGACAGTTAAATACAGAGAGGGGTTAAAAAATACTGGTCTAATCACCACCCATGATAAAATACAACACCTTGTAGCCGTCAGGTTCAGATGACATAGATCAGGCCATACAGATTAATATATTATTTTAGCATCAGCATAATTTGGTCTCAGAAGTGCAAATCAAGTATCCATATAATGTCCTTGTCATCATCTTTTGTTTTTGAAGCGTCGTAAAAAAATAAAAATAAACATCCCTCAGCACGAAATGTCAGACTGCAGTGAACCGTGTTTCTGTCAATCAGGTGAGTCTAATAACAAGAACAGGCTGTTTCAAGGTCCTACGCAGGAATCAGCTCGAACACTGGGAACCACTTATTGTCCCCTTTGGGGGGACTGGAGGAAATCACTGCATTAAAAACAGACATTACCCACCCGAGAGTGACAGGAAATTTCTTCAAAACATGTTTGATACAATAACCTCAGAAAGTGCACTACAATCTGGGCCTATGGCCCCCTCTTGGAAGGAGGCAACCATAGTTGTCATACACAAGGAAGGCAAGGATTCCACTAAATGTGAATCGTACAGGCCTATATCATTGTTGAATACAGACAACGTTCGTGCTCTTAAGCCAAAAATGGCAGCCATTGAAACCCATTCAAACCACGTTTTTTGATCCTGGAATTACTACATCAGAAAAAAAGGTTCTGAGTTACTCATTGTTGTGAACCAAACCACAGGGACCTAAAATTTTGATTTTTACCATAGAACACCAGATGGCGCCATTTTCTTAGTTTTCATCCCTTTGCCAAATTCATGCTACTCTCCCTTTGTCCACTAGGGGCACAAATCCTGCTCTAGAGTACCAAAGGGCAAATGGGTTCAGACTTTTTTGAGTTCACTGCATACCTTGAGATGTCTGGAAGTGGTGTATGTGTGTGTTTAGTGAAATTATTTTGTGTGTGTGGGAATATCTGTAGCCAAAATTGGAGTAATGAATTCCTTATGGGAAAAATGCCCTGATTAAATCCCCACCTAAAAGCATAAAACACTCAAAGTTTGAATGCCATTATTCTGCAGGAAAAAATCATATTTTTTTTCAAAACAGCTTTGACATTGTAGGTTTGCCTTCAAAATCTATGATGTTCAGGGTTTTCAGCTGAATGAACCACTTTTCATGTTTCCACTGTGGGCCAAACTTCATGTAGGTTTTGATTATCATTTTTTTGGCTCTTTTTGGGAATTTTTGCTATAGTTTTACAATTTGGAGCCTTCCATGCAATTTTGAAATTAGATTCAACCAAGGAAGGTCTCTGTGTGTTGATATTGATCCTCAAGATTGATGTATGTATATGTGCATGGTGACAGTAATGTGTGTGTGTGTGTAGGGGGGATCAAATTATAGCCAAAAACCTATAGAGAAAGCTCAATTTTCATGGGTTTTTTCATAACAAAGGATCAGTCACAGACTGGCATATGAAGGGTTAAACTTTTGAAAATAAAATTTGTTTCAATTGATAGTGATGAATGACTTCCATTGAAAGATTTTTTTTCAAAATTAGAAAAAATATATTATTGTATGGCATATTTATAACAGTTTAGACTGCCCACTTTTGGTCAATTTGAGGCCAAAATTGTGACTTTTTGATAAAAAACATGACTTTGCAAAAAAAATAATGCAGTCATTTAATTAGTGTTGTTGTGAGTCATCAACATATGTTAAAATGTGTTGACCCCAAATTTTTTTTTCCAGTTTTCATTGTATTATACAGGAGATAATAATTTAGTGTTTTTTCATCCCCTAAATTCCTCTCTCTGGCACTGTAACACGTGTTAACTAAAGGGTTAATTATAATATTAGTGAATGTTTAGTATGTATCATTAACACTGAAGTTAATTTAAAGATTAAAAAAAAAATTGGAACGATCCATCAATATATGACATATTTATATCAGTTTAAAGCAATGCCCATTTTTGATCGCCTTAAGACCTTCAACGTAACTTTTTTAAACATAGGACATTACATGAAAAATAATGCAGTGATAAAAAAAGTGTTGTTGTAAGTCATCAACATATGTCAAAATGTGTTGACTCAAAAAAAGAATTCCAGTTTTCATTATATTATGCAGGAGCTGATCCATTTTTGGTGATTTTCTTCCCCTAAATTCCTCTCTCTGGCTCTTAAACACGTCGTAACTAAAGGGTTAATTATAATATTAGTGAACATTCAGTATGTCACATTAATACTGAAGTTAATTAAAAGATTTAAAAAAAAATTGGAATGATCCATCAATATATGACATATTTATATCAGTTTAAAGCAATGCTCATTTTTGATCGCCTTAAGACCTTCAAGGTTACGTTTTCCTAGGGCTTACAGAGGTGGATCCAAACACTACACTCTAACCCGCAAAGTGCTGTTAAAGTGAATGGGTTCTTATCAGACCGTTTTGTTCTTGAATGTGGGTGTAGACAGGGTTGTTCCCTATCACCTCTATTGTTTAATATCTGTATTGAACCACTAGCTCAACTCATTAGAGACAACACGGACATAAAGGGACTGACAATGAGTAGAGAACATCATAAATAAATTATCGCTGTACGCAGATGATGTTCTCTTATATCTAACTGAACCTGCAACTACAATCCCTCACCTAAAAGACGTTATTTCCACATATGGGCTCCTCTCAGGCTATAAACTAAATGTAGATAAAACCATAGCTATGGATATAAGTGGTAATATTTCACAATCAGTCAAACTTCAAAGTGGTTTTAAACGGACAAAAGATGGTATTAGATATCTTGGCATTCAGATTCCACGATCATTAAAAAACCTATATGATACAAACTGCAAACCCATAACTCAGAATATTAGTCGGGATCTGGACTGGTGGTCAACTCTTCCACTATCTCTGTTAGGCCGTATTGAAAGCGTACAAATGCATATACTCCCTAAGCTTCTCTACCTGTTTCAGATGCTGCAAAATTGATATTCCTAAATCCACATTTGATAAATTAGATAGACTTAATTCAAAGTTCATTTGGCAGGGACGAAGGCCAAGAGTTAGACTGAAAACACTACAACTTCCTAAATCCCATGGAGGCCTGAAACTTCCAGATCTTAGGCACTACTTCTGGGCTGCACTAGGGATGGGTACCTTTCACATTTGAACCGATACGGTACCGATACCCGGTACCTGGGAATCGGTACCGGTACTCAACGGTACCAATTTCCGGTACTTTTGTGTGTTTATGTGGTAATAAATATTAATTTAAAAAAAAAAAATCTCAAATTTGTTTAATTTAACATATTAATTTAATTTAACAAGAAAGGAACAGAAACAGGATTATATAGGTGATTAGATATATTAGCTGACACATGCTCGTAGCGTCTAATTGCTCTTTCGGGAGTTTATCAATGAACACACGTGAATGCCTGCGGACGGAAAAAGTAAGTTCTCCGTCTCTTTATAATAACAGGACACACAATTTACTTGTTGGGCATTCACGCACAGAGGAACGGTTAGAAACAGGGCAGGTAGTCGGAGCGAGAGGGTCAGTCTCAACCATAGACTGTAGAAAATAAACGTAATACTCTGCCTCGCGGTGAGTGCGCGCGCCCGCCAGCTGCAGGCTCCGTTTGGTACGCTGTCTAAACATCGAAAAAAGTTTTTGTGCTACTCCCTTACAGGGACATTTTTGACTAAACAAAAAAAATGGAATAAAGTCTTGGAACCCACCCCAATTGAGGAATGTCTGTTAAAAGTACAAACTGGAAACAAGGGTAAGAAGATCATATGTCATTTTTATCAAATATTTTCAGGTATGACTTTGATAATACATTGCAGATAAAAAGCAGATAAGAAACCGAAATGAATGTAGTCATACTGGAGAACACGTGAGGAAATATGCACTGAAGCCCATCTTGTAACCAATTCTAATTCACGTGGGGAATTCAAGTGGAAGGTGATAATGAGATTCTTCCGGATGCCAGTTAAAGTGGCTAAAATGGGCCCAGCATATTCTAATATATGTTGGAGAAATTGTAGTAGACAACATGCCGACCATACTCACGTGTTCTGGACATGTGCCAAATTAAAAACATTTTGGGAGGAGGTTTTTAAAGCACTAGAAATTATATTCCATCAAAAGCTTACAAAAGATCCAACAGTAGCACTACTGGGTCGAACACCAAGAGGCATGATGGTAGAGCTGAAAAATATCTCTTACAAATACTTATTACAGCTGTTCTGAAATGTATAACAACTAAATGGCTAAAACCTGACCCTCCGACATATAGTAGATGGACTGAGAAGGTATTGGAAATCTATCACATGGAACGCATAACATACTCCCTAAGACTACAGAAAGAAACATTCATGAAAAGATGAAACCCTGCCATTTCAGTAATGCTTCTAAGCTGAAGCTACGACATACATGTGTACACGCACGCATGCTCACGCACCCGCACACACCCGCACAAACCCACACAAACCCACACAAACCCACACCCACCCACACCCACACAGCCGCATCTGCTTTTTTCTTTTTTTTGTATGTATATTTATATTTTTTACCTTATGACAGAGTTAAGTCATATCTATCTTGCTGGGTTATTTTTATTTTATTGTTGTGCTTATCCTTGTAATCATATAGATACAGCTGTAAACAAAAAAGGAAAAATGAAGAATTGTGAATACTATTGTATAAATTGTTGAATTTGAAATAAAAACTAAAAAAAAAAAAACTCAACCAGACACATGAGGGATAGAGAATAGGGAGTCTTTTCACTGGGCCCCTACGACATTACAGAAATTCATCTCAGGGGTGTCATCATGTGACATTTAACCTTTTGATTAAATTATAATATCTCCTAACCACTCCAAGCCTGAATATGGATTCAGAAAGGCATGAATAATGAGATTGACAGGGACATTTCTTTTACCTATGCTCGTTATTATCTGGAAACTAAAAAAAAGAAAGTATTTTACGTTATGTGCTTAATTGATGCTGAATGTGCCTCCTGGAGCCTGCAGTCATCTGCCTCTGGATTCATTCACTGAGGCTGCAGTTCAAACTTCAGCAAACTCTCATTTCAGCCAGATGTGTTGATCTCCTCCATTTAAAAAGAGCCCCAGTTAAAAGTTGTTTCATTTTGTCCACATTATTATCACTTTATTTATGAATGTACTACGAATATTTTTGTATTTACTTTACTCTGATATGTACAGTGGATTTCAAAAGTCTCCCACCCCTGTTAAAATGCCAGGTTTTGTGATGTAAAAAATTGAGACCAAAATAAATCACGTCAGAACTTTTTCCACCTTTAATGTGACCTATAACGTTAACAATTCAACTGAAATAAAAATTAATATCTTTTAGGGGAAAGAATAAAAAATAAAAATCTAAAATAATGTGGTTGCATAAGTGTACATACCCTCTTATAACTGGGGATGTGGCTGTGTTCAGAATTAACCAATCACATTCAAACGCATGACAAACAGTACTCAGTATACACCTGTCATAATTTAAAGTGACTTTGATTAATCCCAATAAAGATCAGCTGTTCTAGGAGGATTTTCATGACGTTTCCTCAGTTCATCTTACAGCAAAAGCCATGGTCCACAGAGAGCTTCCAAAGCAGCAGAGGGATCTCATTGTTGAAAGGTATCAGTCAGGAGAAGGGTACAAACATGTTCCAAGGCATTAGATATACCATGGACCACAGTGAAGACCGTCATCATCAAGTGGAGAAAATATGGAACAACAGTGACATTACCAAGAACTGGACATCCCTCCAAAACTGATGAAAAGACCAGAAGAAAACTGGTCAGGGAGGCTTCCAAGAGGCCTACAGCAACATTAAAGGAGCTGCAGGGATTTCTGACCAGCACTGTCTGTGTACTACATGTGACAACATCTCTCCTATTCTTCATATGTTTCTGCTATGGGTAGGGTGACAAGACGGAAGACTTTTCTTATGAAGAAAAACATCCAAGCCTGGCAACATGTTTCAAAAACACACATGAAGTCTCCCAAAAGCATCAAATGTTTCATGGTCTGATCAAACCAAGGTTGAACTTTTTGGCCATAATTCCAAAAGGTATGTTTGTCATAAAAACAACACTGCCCATCACATAAAGAACACCAGACCCACAGAGAAGCATGGTGGGGGCAGCATCATGCTTTGGGCCTGTTTTTCTTTAGCTGGAACCAGGGCCTTAGTCAAGGTGGAGGGAAGTATGAACAGTTACAAACACCAGTCAGTTTAAAACAAAACCTCCAGACCTCCATTAGAAAGATGAGGATGAAGAGGAACTTCACCTTTCAACACGACAACAAACCAAAGCATACATCCAAATCAACAACAGCATGGCTTCACCAGAAGAAGATTCAAGTTTTGGAATGGCCCAGCCAGAGTCCAGACCTGAGTCCAGACCTGAATCCAGTTGAATATCTGTGGGGTGGTCTGAAGAGGGCTGTGCATAGGAGATGCCCTCACTATCTGATGGATTTGGAGCTTTTTCATAAAGAAGAATGGACAAATATCACCACGTCAAGATGTGCCATGCTAATAGACTCCTACGAGTGCTGTAATAAAATCAAAAGGTGCTTCAAACAATGATTAGTTAAAGGGTGTGTACACTTATGCAACCACATTATTTTAGATTTTTA
Organism: Notolabrus celidotus; assembly: GCF_009762535.1. Classification (NCBI taxonomy): domain Eukaryota; kingdom Metazoa; phylum Chordata; class Actinopteri; order Labriformes; family Labridae; genus Notolabrus; species Notolabrus celidotus. Next base: position 39,112 of record NC_048287.1, on the reverse strand, counting down.
GTGTTTATATTTTCCCCCTAAAAGATTTTTTTAAGAATTTCAGTTGAATTGTTCATGTTATAGGTCACATTAAAGGTGGAAAAAGTTCTGACATGACTTATCTTGGTCTCATTTCTTTACATCACAAAACCTGGCCTTTTAACAGGGGTGTGCAAACTTTTGCGATCCACTGTATAATGTACTTTGTACGTACTGATTGCAGTTCTCACGGCGTCTTTGTGCTCCACAAGGCCTGAATTAAACGCCCGTTTTAAAGAACTAAGCTTTGTCTGTGTCACCGTGACGAGAGTTACAAAAACTATGCAGTATGTATGACTAGCTACAGGACAGAGCCCGGAACACATTCTCTAAAGGGGATATTTCAGTAAGCATCTTATCTAATGTAAAAGGTACTTTGTGTAATATATACATTTAATAAACGTAATATTATTTACAGAATATATAAAACCCACATTTATGCACTGAGAAATAAACTCAGAGTATGGAGGGATGCATGTGTCAAATAATTCATAGAGCTATTGTTTGTACCCACCAGCTCTTGCTGCGATGAGATGTGTCGTCCGACTTGGATCTTTGGAGCTCAGAAGCAGATTCTTGCCGATCTTGGCCCCTAGTGCTTTGGCGTGGTAGAACTCCCTGGTCCTCTCCATAGGGTAGTTGGTCGGGTACAGGCCACTGAACACAATCATCGTGCCCTCCAGCGTCTTGCTCTTAAGCTCTGGGACAATCTTTCGGATGTCCGGTGTTTCAGGAGCCTCCTTCATCAGGTAGGCCTGGTAACGTGCATAGTACTCTGCGTGGATCCTTTCCAGCACTTCCTCCAGGTAGATCAGGTGATCATCCTGGTCAATATCGATCTCTTCTTCCTCCTCTTCATCTTCCATACTCTGGTCCAACAGCTCCTCGCCCATGGTGACTCCAGATTGTTCGCTATTCTGGGATTCAGTTTCAGGCTCTCTCCGGTCCGAGCAGCCGTTTCCCAGCTCAGGATCAGGGAGCAGAACTCCTGACGGTTCTGGCACATCAGAAGTGGTTTCTTCCTCACAGTGACCTGTACTGTTCCCTTCCTTTGCCCCTTCCCCATCACCAGCTTCATATGTGGCCTTTTCCTGTCCAGATTTTGTTGACTTGATTTCACTGTCGCTCCCTGAAGAGGGAGGCTTCTCTGTTATGGAGTCATTGTCACTGTCACTTGAAAGGTCAAAGTCCAAGTTATTGGACTCATGGCTTGGTACTGATGAGTTCGCACTCTCCTGTGCTTCTCGTGTCAACAGTGTCCTAACGCTCTCTTCATCCTTAACATTAGTTCTGTCGTCCACCTGAGTTTCCCTTAACCCTGGCAAAGACTCTGCCTCAGTTTCTGACCCTTTACCTGATTCATCCACCACGACCCCTGACGGATGTGTGCGTTCATACGATAGCGCTCCCTGAGAAGACGGTGACGTTGAGGACTCTTCCTTTGCAGATGTGTTTTGGTCTTTCTCCTTTTTCCTGGGGCCATTACTCAGCTCGTCCACACCAGGCGTCCCTGCTGGCTCTGCACTCTCTGCTGATCGACTCGCCGGGCCTCCTGAAGGAATACGAGAAGGTGACTGCACAGTATTCATGAACATATGCACCAGAGTTGATAGGTGAGGTAACCGAGCAAGGTCACAGATGAATGGATACTGGTGTCAATAAAGCCAATAACCACCCTGAGAACTGCAAAGTACAGCAGACCTCAATATTATATACATAATTATGGAATGAAGAGAAGAAGGGGATTGCATTTCAGGACATGAAATTTATTCTATGAATTCATTTTGCACATTTTTTTATCTATCTGGTTAAATAATAAAAGAGTCATTCAACTCTCATACATGAAGTCTGTGACCTCCTAGGTTCCTTTAAGCTAGGGCTGGGCAATAATTCGACAACGATAATTATCAGGATATAATTATTCTCAATTTAAATACGACAAATGTTCAATAAATTTCGATATAAATAAACCTGTAATTACACGTCCAAACCACTGGCAAGGGGGGCACTAATGAGTTGGGTGGCAACGCTAGTTGCCACCCAACATTAGACAGAAGAAGAAGACTGCATTGAACAGCCAATCATACTTTACAATGTAACATTCAGTCCAAGGGATAACACTGAGTTTACATCAAGAAGAGCTGTTTGAGCTGCAGCTTTGTGGTGTAAACTCTTCCTCCCCAGCAAATGAGATACCTCTGGGCACAGTGACTAATAATGTCTCCACATGAGTGTGAAACAAGTGATGACTGTCTGCAGCACAGAATGATCCGCAACACAGTGCTGTGTGTTTTTAATGGAGGCAAAGTGGCATGAACTCATTAAATGGAACAGAAACGTGTCGTCTAATCTCTACAAACACACTCATTGATAGTACTCGTTTAAAGAAGTGTACTGTATGACTCCGAACAGTGAGGCTGGAAAGACAGGAGGAAAAGCTAAATAATGTGAGGAGGCAGAGCATGCTAGACCCGCCACGGGTCAGTAGCCTCTAGAACACGAATGCAGCTAAAGACTGTAGACTGTGCATGGTGAAACTTTCAGACAGTGTTTCTGACTTTTATGTAGAACTAAAGAGGCTTTTTTAAACTTCACACAGAAAGAGAACAGAGCTCAGCAGCTCAGTCTGTATCAGTGAAGGAGTTGCTGCTTTCAGCCCTATGCATTCGAACAAGCTAGGCCAGCCAAGGGAACCTGAAGTCATCGTCAAGGGTGCCTCATGCCTCGAGTCAGAAGGCAGTTTGTTCTGGTCTAGTCTCCTTCATAAATGTTTAAAACTCAACAAGTAATCCATGAACCGACCAGTCAGGGTCTGGGAGGCAGACACCCTCTCTACTTTTAATTGCAGGCTTCTAACTTTACTTTTTGATAAAGCTTATAGTTAGAGCTGGATCAGACCTTAGTTATGCTGCTACAGGCTAAAGGCTTATTTATACTTCTGCGTCTCCCCTACACAGCAGAGGCTGACGCGGACATGAGCCCCACATATGTCGGTGTGTCCGTGTCGCGCAGCAATTCTCCTCCTAAGCGCTTGAGGGCAGTGTGGTCTCTCTGATAGCCGGTCACCTGCTTATGGCCCCGCTACGATCTCTGTTTACTTTTCCACAGAGATTCAAAGCGTGTTATGTTAAAGGGATATTTCAGTTTTTTTGAAGTGGGGTCGTATGAGTTACATTACATTAGTGCTCCTGTTAGCCACAATGCATGCCGGTGAGCTCTTCCCCTTTAATGAGAAAATTCCCAGAGGACCGGCAGGCAAGCTAGGCTACTTTCTCTGTGGACGGGGCCTCCTATTTCGCGTAATTTCGCCAAAGTTAAGAAAATATGGTCCAGGCACTCATCACAATGCAAATGCATGCACCAGTAGAAAAAATTGGAGCTATTCAGTTTGCCTTTTGTTTTGGCACTATTTTCGGACGCACCTCAAGACCTGTGTTCTTTCGCTGCATGAGCACGGGTACTCTGTAAACTCTGGTTCATAGAGGTATCCTCTTGTGTCCACAAAAATCGGCATGTCATTGTCGCTATCAGAATCACTCATTTTTGCAGTTTGTAGTTTTTGATCCTAAAAGTGTCTGCTAAAAATGCTACGTGCTTGTTGATCCAAACAGCTGATCGGCGTGTATCCGTGCTGATGCAGCGGAAGAACACTGAAGTATCCCTTTAATCTACAGCTGATACATGTTGCTGTTTATCATACAGACAAGATTACATGAAGAATAGAGAGGAGGAGATGAAATACACGGCCGATGAGCAGCCGATGTCCTGGAAGTGCTGTAAATGGGAAACACAGCAACACCGAGCGGACCAATCACAGGGCTTGCGGTTCGCGTCGATTCTACGGGTCGTTACATTTTGGAGGAGGTGCACTTCAGCTAAGTGTGTAGGCCTCTGCGTAGGTACGGGAGCAACGCGGACCCCCGGCGTAGGCTACGCCGTCGATTCGACGCAGAAGTATAAATCAGCCTTTGTTTCTCCCTCTCTCTCCTCTCTCATCACTTACTTTAATTCTCCCTGTCCCATTAAAGTTACTAATCATAGACCTTTCTGGAGTCCCTGAGCTCTCTTGTCTCATAGGTTCCTCTGGAACTCTGCCGTAGATGACCTGCTGCTTTGTGCGTGCCAGACTCCCGCTGCTACAACTACAACTATCCGTCTCACCACTATCATCTCTCTCTCCAACTCGGTCTCAGCAGATGTGTGTCTTACATGAGTCTGGTCCTGCTGGAGGTTTCTGCCTGTTAAAGGAAGTTTGTCCTTGCCACTGTAACTTGCTAAATGCTGCAAAGTGCTCTGCTCATGGTGAATTAAGATGAGATCAGACTGAGTCCTGTCTGTAAGATGGGACTGGATCTTATCCTGTCTTGATGTTGGGTCTTTGTTAATAATAGAACATAGAGTGGTCTAGACCTGCTCTGTTTGGAAAGAGTCTGAGGAGAACGTTTGTTTTGATTTGGCGCTATATAAATAAAGATTGATTGATTGACAAACAAACCAGTTTCTCTTATTTATTCTTTGGTTTTGTTGAGTTAATGATGTCCTTTATACTGACATGTGTTTGCTATTTATGAGATTACTGTAGCATGTCCTGATAAAGTCCGCTTTCAAAGTGAGGCATTTAAAGAAAACATGTATATTTACATTGAAATCAAATCAGCTTCAGTCTAAACGTAGTCTGTATTAAACTACATCAGAAAAAACTCTGCTTCTATTTGAGTGTATCAACAATAAGGGCCACTAAAGCCTGGCAGCTGTTGTAACATGGGAATAGTGCAACCAGGAGTTATCACTAATTGATGTGACAGCCTGAGTGTGGGTGTAAATAGGGGGGATCCTACAACAGCCCCAAGGGAGACACTCCGGCTGGCTCCAAACAGATTGTTTCCTGTAATAACTATGAAGGGATTCAAACAGAGTTTTTCTGAGGATTCCCTTCACATGTTAAACACGGACACAAAGAGTATTATTACTGGAACCCTTACTGACAACTTCTCCTAGCATGGGCTGATGATTCATGAAAGACTTTGTCGATAAAGGTGTGTGGACTTCACTTGAATGCATCTCCACAACAAATGAAACAAATGGAATAAACTGTGATATAATGAGTCTGTCAATACAAGGTTGAACGTTGGCCTTTCCCCAATAGGTGAGCTAACATTAGACGATTTTTTTGGCCAGAGGAACTTTACCCAGAACTACGTGCATTTGGGCCGGTGGACCCAGGGTCTAAATTTAGTTCAGGGGTAGATAATCTCCCCCCTAAAAAGACCCTGCTAGGGGGGTAGTACTTTTGAAAGGTCCAGGGACTTTCGGGGAACAGGGCCTGCAATGCTGAATGTGTCTGATTGGTAGATTAACCACAGTGTTTTTAATCCGCCCGCCGTCCATCATGCACATCTGAGATTGACTTGATTTCTCTTTCTTTCATTCGTTTTTAGTTTCATTAGATTCTCTTGATTTAGCAGCTTGTAACAGTAGTCTTCTCTCAGCCCACCGTGAATGCGTCTCTCCCGGTGTTCCAGTTTTAGAAGTGACCCTGTAAACTGGAGACCTTCAGCTGAACGTGTCAGTGTTTGTGGAGTTTACACAGCTGTTGAAACACAGAGGGAGTTCCTGAGAATGCAAACTAGTTTAGTTTTTATTAAGATTTCAAAATATCCTCATCAGATATTTAATGATCTTCTAAAGACATTTATGAGGGATGCATCCGGCTGAAAGTCTCCAGTTAACAGGGTCGCTGTTTACACCAAAACACCGGCCGATCTCTGACGTAGCTTTTTTAGTTCAAAAGGATTTTTTAAACGCCTTTGCTACTCGCGCTTATCTCCTCTCACGTGTTGATTCAGTGAATCCATCTGTGATGAAATATAGCACCATCTAAAACAGCGCCAACTGAGTCTCTTCATGCTAACAGGCTAAGTGTTGTGTTGCTCATAATGATACCTGCCTGTCCGTCTGCTTCTATGGGGTCATCTGTGATGAATGGCATTCCTCTTTGTTGTACTGCCTCTACTGGTCTAGTGGTGTAGTGCATTTACTTTTATTTTCTCCATACGTCACTGGCCTGATTTGCACAATCTAGCCGGGACTTCAGCCCACGGTGGAAACGCAAACAACAATGGGGGCACAGGAATCTTTAAGTTCAGGGGAAAGTAGTTCTGGGGGCTAAAAGACTCAGGAACTCTTGGTCGAAATGTACCTTAACACTTATAGCTTGTTGTATTAGCAGTGGACTGTACCAGGTTAAGTATGAGGCTAGTACTATGAGTAAAATGTATTTGAAATCTAAGTAGAACTCAAATAAGGAGCGCTCTTCAAACTCAAATATATTTATATGGAATTAAAAGAGGTCCCAGTGCAACACTGATCTGAGTCTAAGTCCTCGTATCACATTCAGTTTCTGTCAGAGCCAAAGGAAAGTAAACCCTGTGCCTTTATTTCAGTGGAAGTAATGGACTGTGTAACATCCAACATTTGCACTCTGAACTGAGGAGGGCAGACGAGGAATAGTGACTCAACTGGTCTCACTTGCTTGGTCACTGCATCTAGAAGTGCTTCTCTCAGGGATCTGCACACAGCAACAGAAACTAATCAGTGCACAGTGTATGTTTGGTTGTCCACTTGATCTTCAGTGTTGCGTAAACTGCCTGCAATATTCTCAAAGATGTGTAGGCACAGTACCTTTCTTTGCCATCTGAGCCTCCCTCGATCCAGGGGGAGCGTTGATGTCTCCTGTGCCCTGGAAGTAGATGTATTTCTTCACAGTGATGAGGTTAGGTGCAAACTTCCACACATCCTCCCGGTCATCAATTATGCAGACCATTGAGTCACCACAAGGGAAAAGATTCCTGCAGGAAAAGTGCACACAGCAGTTAAAAACAGCACAGGCTTCTGACAGACGTACAAACTTGTCCTGATAAAAGCAGCTGATCTGAATTCATCTCAAAGTATCGACAGATTCTTTTCTGCCATGAATCAAAACAAGATGCATTTCATTTTATGTTTTTGTGCTCCTGTTTTGATATACAAAGAAGATGTCACTGATTGCTGTTCATAAGTAACACTGAGAGGGAGCAGATCTCTACTCTTTCTGCTCATCCATAACCACTGACAGTGACGACAGAAAGTCCATGGTACAAACGCTAAGGGGGCTAAGGAACGGCGCCATTATTACCTTGTTAAAAAGCCAAATGAGTCATGCAGTAGGTTTAGTCTGCAAAAAAAACACAGGGCTGCAGGATGTGCAATCTGCCAAGAATAATATTGTCTTTCTTTCCATCATTGTGCCAGAAATGTATGATGCTAACTTTATCATGCACAAGATCAGAGACATTTTTATGGTGCATTTCCAATTCATTTGTCCTTGTCTCAACTGAAAACACACCACACTTATTACATTTACCATTTTAACTAAAACACTACAGAAGACAACGTCAGCAGCCGACACACCAGGCAGGAGAGTAACAGAGGCCGGCACTGACTGTCACCGTTACTGTCACACTACCAGGAACAAAGAAACACCTACAACCTGAAACAAGACCACACACTGACCAGCATTATCTTTCCAACAAAGATAGCTCCCTTTGATCCCCTCTGCTAAGCTGTGATAGGCTAGTACTTGAATAACCATTTCAAAACATCAACAACTAGGGATGTCCCGATCAGCTGTTCTGGCCCCCGATCCCGATCTGATTGTTATATTGAATATTTGCCGATACAAAGTCCTGATACGATACTTCTGTTTGCCTAGATAATAGTTGCACAAGAGATGAGAGCGTTAAGCTGCACTGTTTTTTTTTCTTTTAACAAAAATAAGTCATTAAACAAATAACTAAAACATGTCTTATGTTTATTCCATTTAACGTAATCTAGCTAGCATTGTTGTAAACTCATAATCTGTTTTACAAGCTGTGCTGTATGAGACCAAGAAACTGGTGTGCATCATTACAGCACGCTTAAACCCAAGGCTGCTCTGGACGCGACTCTAACGAGACAGAGCGTGATTCAAAACTGCAGCATCCGGCTGCGAGACGGATAATGTAAATATTCGAAACACGCCCGGTTGCATGCCACTAGCTACAGAGGGGCACGCCGGTATGGAAAACGGCAGCTGCCGCTAACCACGAGGATTCTAATGCTAATGTAACAGACTGTCCTGTATTTGGTTCATGCGTTTGCCTTCGCGTATAGCTTTTTTCTGTGCCGTGTCTTGCGGTGCACATGTGAGTTCTACATCAATATTCGATTTATTATCTCCTCATTATGTAAACACAGTTAAGCAAACTCAGAACACTTAATTACACTCACGCCTTCAACTGAATATTGTGTTCAGTGACAGCGGACGTAAATGATCAGATGAGATGATCAGCTCAAATGCTGATTACCGATCAATTAAAAAACGTCCAGATCGGCTCTGATCCGATAGTTGAAATGGAACGGGACATCCCTAAAATGGACAGGTCTCCCTTTTTTTCTCCGCCGCCGGACTGATTATGACCCGGTTGCACTCCTGGCTGACACCTGACCACGTTCACATGCTGATTTTTCTCAAGAAGAACTAGTAGGAAGAAAACTGGACACTGGGGGTCTGAATTATGTTTCTGTTCAGTTGTCCTGTTACAGTTAATCCACATGTTGTAGTCTGAGCCTTCACTCTATGACTCCACGTCTGCGGAGATTACTTATAAGCCTGCTCCTCACGTTGATATTCAGATTGTTAACGTTTTGAACACCTAAATATGATGTAGCCGTTTAATACTGTCAGTTATATACATTGTGTCATGAAGGAAATTTTGATTTAGGGATAAATGCATTTGGCATTGTTTTTGACATGGAAAACATTGTTTGCAGGTTCTGCACAATACCTGTCATTGCGCAGCATCTTCTTTTTTTATAGCCAAAATAAATCCACACAACTGACGGGCTGCCCCTCGTTGGTACTAACCTTTCTGCAGTGTCAGTTTATGTGGAGCCTGGGCCCACTTTGCGACAGGTTAAAGTGCAACATTGACTTCTCTCCCTGCTCTGCTCTGCTACACTCCACTCCACTCGCAAGTCACGTTGAGCAGTCAAATTGCAGCCTTTGCAGTTAGAAATCGCGTTTTATCATATCGAGATTTTATCGCAAATACAATTAATTGTTCAGCCCTAATCCCTATCAACCACTGATTGGAGGCATGGATCTACTCTGAAGAGTCAGGGGGGGTCAGGGTGACGGTCTTTCATCTGCATCGTTTTATGTCACGAATCGCTCAGTTACACAACATTTCTACCTGCCACCACGGCTGCATTGCTGTTTGGGGAATTGAATCTCTGTTGTGTGTGAATTAAAACCAAAACATGTGTATGAAAAAACAAAACACACATTTCAATCAATGAGACCTGCATCGAAAAACCTGGATCGTGGCAGAGCGTGACACCAGTGATGGTACTGAAAGCTGTACACACACAGGAGTGACTGATGTACAACTGGTTTCACCTTGATTATGTTTTTCCTTTGCTTTAAACAACCCTGCATAAAAATGCATCTAGATGGGTCAGGTGTGTAACTAACTCACCTGCCCACAGTTTGTGTTGCTCTCTCCTTTAACAGAGGCCAGGTCTTACCTTAGATTTCCTGTCTTGGAGAAAGGATCGATGCATTCATCTCTGGAAAGGATCCGATGAGAGAAAAGCTTCTTTTCAGGGTCCAGAAAACCTAAACAAGAGAAAAATACAAAACTACAATTACATTTCTCTTGTCTGAAATCTTTAACTTAACCATCTTCCTTTTCTTTCCAAAAGAACCTCCTAAAATTAGACCAACCTCCCAGGCTTTCTAATAAAGCTGCAAAAGAATAAAGCTATAGTTGAAACTCAAGGAATCTCCCGTGTCTGGTCTGAGAAAAGCAGCTCGAAGCTGGAGCACTTCTTTAAAACAGGCCAACCGCAAGCAGCAGCAGGGGTAGTCGTAAATCCAATTGAGAATGCATTAATCATTCATCATATGGAGGTAGAACAGAGGGAGAAGGAGGCTGCTTGAATTATATGCAGTATGATGACAGTATGCAGCCTGAATACCAAAAAAAAGCATATATAATATGGACATAAAATAAATGCATTCAGAGTCTTTCTTCCTACACCTCAACCTAATCTAGCCTTGAATCATGGACTGACACATCAGCTACCAGCCAAATGATGCTGAAGCTATGCTGAGGATGGGAGGATTGGTAAAAAGCCAAAACATGAAGTGGCTTTATAACATTCTAAAATGTAACCCCCTTACTCAACTTAAAAAAAAATGTTAGCTATGAATGACCTTTACAGATATCTTCAAATAAGATACTACATAACAGGATAATGCATTCACTTAAAGTTTGGAGTACGGTTAGAAAAACACTCAAGGGACCGGAGTCAATCTCAAGAGCCATGCCGATTGTGTCAATATCAAGTTTCCTCCCTCTACATGGGACAGATGGCTCAGACAATGGGCTGATGGAGGTCTAAGCACAACTAATCAGCTATTTGAGAGAAAATAATTGAAATCATTTACCCAACTTCAAGAAAAGTTTTTGCTACATCTGTTCGACCTTTACAGATATCTTCAAATAAGACACTACATAACAGGTCACCAAGAAAGAGACAGTCAGTAAAAACCCAAACAAAATAGAAGAAGACTTTATCAGTATTTCAAAAAAAGGCTTCCCAACTAAAAAGCATGTTTCTAATTTATATAAAAGGCTTACAGCTGACCTCTCTTAAAACACCTGGAACATCAAAAGAAAAATGGGAACTAGAGTTAAATGTTATAACTAAAGATGGTGTGCGGGAATATCTCTGTGCTAACAGCCACAGAGGAATCAGCAGCCAACTATGGAAAGAATTTGATTGTAAAATGAAAAAGAGGTATTTTCACACACTGTATGTTATTTCTTTGTATGTAAAAGAGCCCTCAGTGGCATTATGCTGGATGCAGTGTGGAAAATAGGGGACCACACACATATCTTTTGGGACTGCCCTAAAATTCAGGAATTCTGGATGAATGTCAAAGGACAAATCGATAAAAGCAAGTTTTTAAAAGTAAACTTAAGACTAAACTTTTTAATCTAGCTTTTAATTTGGAGTAATTTGTTTTTAGCCCTGGACTGCATTATTATTATTACTATTTGAATCATTGCTTCTACATTTATATATCTTATTTAGTTATTTATTTATTTATTTATTTTATTCCCTGTATTCATCTCATCTTGTCAACGCTACCTTACTTTTAACTTTTATTTCCACTCTTACCTATTTTATCAGTTTTGCTGTATTGATTTTATTTTATTTGTACATATTTTATTTATAATCCTGCCTTTTATCATTTTACCATTGCAGTTGTTTACTGTCTGTTATTTTGTGAAGCTCTTTGGGCTGCATGTTTATATGTATGAAAGGTGCTATATAAATGAAGTTGAGTTGAGTTGAGCTAATATTTTACTTGTCAATGTGCCCTTGGATCCCCTGATATTTTTGTTGAGAGTTTTACTCAAAGGTTTATATAACAGAGATCGGAGGTACATAATACATATATTTATGTTAATTTCCCCAAAAAGGATTACTATTAACTGGAAGGACACAAAGCCACCAAAAACTGCTCTGTAGTAACAGAGACTAAAGCAGGTCTACATCATGGAACAGATGACAGAAAATCTGCAATTGGAGACAAACTTTTTTATGCAAAGATGGAACTGAGTTCATATTTATTTGGACATGTAACCATGCGATCTGCATGACGGAGCTGAGCTCAGCATAGAGCGTGGTTATATGGGTGGCTCTGACCCATTCAGTTCTATGTATTTAATTTATATACATTTTTTTTTATTGTATTCATTTATTTTGTATAATTATATAATTATTATTATTATTATTATTATTATTCATTATATAGATGGTAAGTAATGTAGAAACTGTATGTCAAGCTGTGAAAAATCAAAATAAACAGTTAAAAAATTTTTTAAATAAAATGTAACACCCTCACTTATTTAAATGACTCAGACCTTACATTCACAGCAGTGAGCAGACATCAGCTGGGATACTAAACATGAGCAGACACTTCCCTCTCATGGACAAAACAAGGCAGTACAAGAAGAAGACTATGTTAGACTTTGATATAAAATAATCTCTGGATTAATATGATCGGTGCCTGCAATGTGGGAAAGATCTGAAAACAATAAAAATTCCTTTACCTGCAATAGTATGTGCATAAAGGCGGCTCCCAAAAGTGAAGACGTGTAACTCATAGAGTTTGGCAATTTTTTCCAGGAATTCTTTGCAGTGTGGGCGTAGTCGAGTGTGAAGCATTGGATCTCCTCGCCCGAGCTGGAAGTGGAAAATGCCCTGAGGGAAGTCAAAAGAGTTTTAATTACCAACACATTCAATCCAGTATCTTTAAGAATAGATTTTAAGATTATTTTATTGTTTTATATATCTCTTAATGGTCTTGCTCCTTATTATTTATCAGATTTGCTTTTATCATATGAGCCAGTGAGAGCCCTCAGGTCATCAGGTAGTGGACTTTTAATGGTACCAAAAGTTGGAACAAAGACTCATGGTGAGGCAGCCATTTATCATCACGGCCCTCGCCTTTGGAACACCCTACCTGAAGATCTGAGGGCTGCACACTTTTTTATATATATTTTTTTCATTTATTCTATTTGAAGTTGTTTTTATGCATAGCACTTTGTGTTACAATGTCATTGTATGAAAAGCGCTTTATAAATAAAGTCTGATTGATTGAATTCAAAAGAATCGCACACTTCACATGACACTGGGTTCTGCCTGATTACTGAGACTAACGCACGGAGAAATAACGCAATAAACCTGCAAAGGAGAGAAGACGATCTCTGTTACAACACAGTTAGCCTCCAGTTTGACTATTACTGGGATTTTTTTGGTCGCTGTGTTTGGGTCTGTTCAGTTCTGTCAGCCAAAACCATCTTTTAAGTGCATTAAAGTTTAATTTCTATCTGATACAAGCATTGTTGACGATGTGCTTGAACTGCATCCAACACGCATAGGGCTCCTTTCTATGGTATACAATAAGCTAACATCTATAAGACACAATCCCCTGGACAAAATAAAGGCTGCCTGGGAACGTGACCTGAACCTCACACTGTCAGAAAATCTGTGGGAATCTATCCTCAGGCTCATTAACTCAACATCTTTCTGTGCCCGCCACTGCCTACTGCAGTTTAAAGTCATTCACAGAGCTCACATATATAAAAGGTGGAGGGATGCTGCCCCGCCCACCCACAGCCAGTGGCTGAAAGACCTTATGATTTGTTTAGACCTTGAGAAGATTCGCTACTCGGTCACTGGCGGTAACAAAAAATTCAAAAAGATAAGGGGACCTTTCCTGGACCACATTACGAAACTCCCATCATTTTAAATAAGCACCCTCCTCTTCTAGTCTTTTTCTTTTTGAATAATACATCTGTGATACATTAAACTCATACAATTTGAATCCTTAATGTCTGTCTGTCAAACTTTTTCACTTTTCCGTTACTTGTCTACTTTGTAGGATACACAGTAGGATATTTAATTTTATTTCCTTTTTATTTTTTGTTTCTCTATGTCATTCTCTTTATTTCAGGCTTCATGAAACCCGAATTCAAGCACTTTGTCCTTTAAAGCTGGGGTTGGTAGTCTCGGAAAACTAGCATGAATTTGAATGTAGCATGTCTTCAGGACTCTGTCTAACCCCTCCCCCCCTTCCCCTCGGAGCACCTCCAAAACGACGCCAGATTCATCACCATATGATCATGACTGATTCAAAACCGGTCCTCACCAAAACATTCTCATAGTGAAAGTTAAAAACACAAACAAACATGGCTGCTGTTAGTACTCACAACTGTCATGCTAGCATTATCCAGTTGTACTGGTGACACGATATCAGGATGAAAGTTATAACACATATATAATACTGTAACAGCTCTACTGTTCGTTAAACGTGTTCAGTGTAGATGTTCTTAATTCCTACAGTGTTAACAGTTAGTGAAGGCAGCATCAAGGAGAGGGTATGTGAGAGAGTGTGCGAGGGCGAGCGGGAGAGAGGAGAGACAAGAGGAGAAGTTTTTCATTCATTCAAACATTGATTGTTGTTTTGTTGGTTGGCGTGATCACGGCCAACAGTGACCGGTTAGTAAAGATCAATGTGTTCACGAATCGGCTTGTCATCACTACAGTGTCCGGACGGACGCTACAGCACATCTACATTTCTGTAGGACTTACTGAATGTCATTAATAGGGATGCACGATATATCGGCATTAATATCGGTATCGGCCGATGTTTGTCATTTTTTAACATATCGGCATCGGTCTGATGAGTAAAATTGGGACGATATTAACAACCGATGTTTATTTCCGTCTAGTTGCTGTTTGTGTGGGATTTGGCCATGTGGTATCTGTTTGGGCATGTGACAGTGACACTGCAACACGGAATTGTGGGGAGTGAAACTAAAAGGAAGAAAAAATGTCAGCGGTGTGGTCGTTTTTTACGGTGTCGATTGAAGATACTCGAAAAGCAGTATGCAACACTTGCAAAGTCGAGGTAATGCGAGGGGGATGCCGCGTCAAGTCATTCAACACAACAAATTTAATATGTCACTTGAAAAACCGCCATCCAGAAGTTCACAAACAATGGCAGGAAGCTAACGCTACTAACGTTAGCCAGAAGGCAAAAACAACAGCAGCAGCCGCAGTTGGGAGCCCTATACAGCAAGTACTCGACCAAACCAAGAAATTTGCCAAGGACAGCGCAAAAGCCAGGTCAATAACGAATAAGGTAATGGAAATGATTGCTCTTGACGACCAGCCATTTTCCATAGTGGAGGACAGAGGATTTCGGCGGTTGATGGAGCATATTGAACCCCGCTACAGCCTTCCAAGTCGGCGCTACTTTTCCGACGTTTCCCTCCCTGCTTTGCACGAAGTCGTGGCCACGCATATCCACAAATTGTTGGACAATGTGACTGACATTAGTTTCACTACGGATATATGGAGTTCGGATGTAAGTCAGATGAGTATGTTGAGCCTTACTGCTCAGTGGATTGATGAAAACTTTGAAATGAAGAGAGCTGTTTTGCATGCACAAGAGTTTGCAGGATCGCATACTGGGGCTGCCATCGCTAGCGCATTTGACTCCATGTTTGCTCAGTGGAAAATTAAAAAAGACAATGTGCATGTTGTGCTTCGCGACAATGCTCGGAATATGCAGAAGGCAATGGACGAGTGCGGCGTTAAAAGCCTGGGCTGCATGGCTCATACGCTGCAGCTAGCAGTGCATAACGGAGTGTTAAGCCAGAGGAGCATCTCTGACTGTGTGGCTATTGGAAGGAAAATAGTCGGACATTTTCGCCACTCTCAACTCGCCACCTCTCGACTGAGAATCATACAGCAAGAGTTAGGCATGAAACCCAAGATGCTACAACAAGATGTCACAACCAGGTGGAATAGTACTTTTTATATGATGAAAAGTTTACTGGATCAGAAGCGCGCACTTGGTGTGTATGGAGCAGATCATGAGCTGCCTGCTTGTTTCAGCGCATATCAGTGGGGCCTCGTTGAAAACATGACCATGCTTCTCACTCCATTTGATCAATTAACGAGGGAGATCAGCTCACACTTGGCTACTGCTGCGGACGTGATTCCCTCTGTTGTGGCGCTGAAACGTTTGCTGAGCAAGACGGCTGACACAGACAGTGGCGTCGGCACAGCAAAGAGCACTCTACTGGAAGCTGTGAACGAGCGATTTGGAAGCGCTTTCTCCGAGCCGCTTTACTACTTGGCAACGATCCTTGACCCTAGGTACAAAGACCATTATTTTGACACGGTCACCAAGCAAGCGGCTGTAAATATGCTCCAGAAGCAAGTGGACAAAATGACGCACAGCGACAGAACTACGGAGACACCGGACACAGAAGAACCTCAAGAGAAGAAGATAAGAACAAGCGACGAGGGTGGAAATACGCTGCTTGACATGTATGATGAAATTCTGGAGGAAAACTTGATCATGGAACAGCACGCAGGCCTGACGAGCCGCACAAGTGTGCAGGTATAGTATTATCAGATCCTGTCTCTTATTCAAATAATGAAGCCTGTTAGAATCCTTTGTGTAATGATTTTGTATTTTTTATTAATGTGCTGTACATTCTATAGAGTTACTAGTCAATTTAATTAAATAAAAAAAAACTAATTGTTAAGAAATACCGTATTTAGTAATGCTTCTCTGCCCTCTTGTGGTCGACCTTTAGCACTGGTCATCTGCTCAGAGCAAAGTTCAACAAAGCTCTTAAGAGGAAAATGTTGTAATGTCCAGATTGCTGGTAATTTATCAGACATACATAGTAATACACTTGTCTACATTTCTGTAGGTGCATGGCTATTTGAGTGAGGCCCCCATCCCCAGAAATGAGAGCCCACTGAAGTATTGGAAAAGCAACTTGTCTCGCTTTCCTGCCCTGGCCAAAGCAGCATGCAAGTACCTTTCAGCTCCATGTACAAGTGTGGACAGCGAACGTCTCTTCTCTGCTGCATCACACATTGTTGATGAAAAAAGAAACAGGATCCAGTGTGAGAAAGCAGAAATGCTTCTCTTTGTCAAAAAAAACCTGCCTTTGCTGATGAAGGAGGCCTAGACTTTAACCTACAGTGTCATGTGGAAACCCTGTTTCAGTGTTTGGGACATTAATTTGAGTACATTGTGGCTGCTATATTAAGTTGGTAAATGTACACAGACTACCATGTCTTTTGAGTTAGTTATGTCACAGTTCTAATATTTTGATTTAGCATTTTTATAGATAGGACTTGAAATTGACTTGCACTAATTTGCACCTGTATAGTGTTTTTTATGTCTGCTTGGTGGAAACATTGTTTCAGTGTTGGGACATTTACTTGAAAATTACAGTGCAAGTTGGAACTGACAGTCAGGACATGTTTTTGATTTAGCCTTTTCACAGATTTGAGTTGAAATGCAGTGGAGCTTAAAACTTGTTTTGCAATTTAATAAATGCCTGGTTGCCATGAATACTGGTAAGTTTGTTAAGGTAACTTTGTCAGGATTTTATTTTGATTTATGATCATTTTTGTAATTTATGATCCAGACATTCTCACAGGAGTTTTGTGAGTTGAGGGGTTTAATTACACACTTGCTACAAGTTGTGAGGGTTGCTAAAAAGTAACACTGTTGGTTACTTGTGTTTTATGGTAGCCCTGTAACCTTCTTATTTAGAAGTGAAACACCTTTTGAAAATAAAGGAAGACATTCAAGAATTCTGTTTGCATGATTTTAAGTCTGTACAAAATTTTGTCATCTCAGAAACTTTATTTTTTTTAACATATATCGATATCGGTAAATATCGGTTATCGGACATAACAGAAATATTAATATCGGATATCGGTATCGGCCAACATTTTCATATCGGTGCATCCCTAGTCATTAACTCTTTTGCTTGTCAGAGTCCCCGTGGTGAGAGCTTTTTAGACTCTGATCCGGACTACAGTCCTGAGCAAAGCACCTCATCGGGTCAGAGGGGACAGGCCCGAGGTTGAGTGAGAGGGGCAGTAAACAGAGTTAGGGGAAGCGGAGGCAGGGGATGGGGACTCGTAGTACACGCTGGGGAAATGTACGCGCAGGAGGTGGGCAGGACGGGATTTGATTGGTTTAAAATTTTGGGACCCAAAAAACGGTGATTGGTTGGTATTTTCCCAGGTTTATCCAAGATGGCACCACGGACGGTCGCCCTGGTACTGCGCTCTCTCGTACTTGTTGCGTTTTTCTCTTTTATTGTATCTTTATGCTCCGCTTCTCTGGTTTCTTTTACCAGAGAAGAACTTATTAACACTGGACAGTCCACTGCTGAACTTTTTACACCGGTTTTCATTGAACCTGGAAGTTACACAGAGATTCTTGCTGGTGGAGCCGCAGCTCTCTATGGTCTTTGCCGGAGACGCCGGCGCCGGGGCAAGCGAGCAGGCGCGCTCGTCAGACTGAGACAGCAGGGGTTACGCAGTGCGCTCCCGTCCATTCACCTGGCGAATGTCCGCTCCCTGGCAACTAGATGGATGAACTGCTGCTCCTCAACTCAAGAAACACAGACTTTTGAGATGACAGTGGACTTCAGGAGAAGCCCCCCCCCCCACTCCCCCCCCCCTCACCATCCTGAACAGCACTGTGTCTACTGTGGACTCTTTCAGGTTCCTGGGATCCACTATTTCCCGGGACCTGAGGTGGACCTCCCACATAGACACTATCAGAAAAAAGGCCCAGCAGAGGATGTTCAACCTGCCCCAGGAGCTGCTGATCATGTTCTACACCTCCATCATCCAGTCTGTTCTGTGCACCTCCATCACTGTCTGGTTTGGCTCTGCAAACCAAACTAGACAAACACAGACTGCAACGGACTATAAGGACTGCAGAAAAAATCATCGGTGTCGACCTGCCCCCCATCCAGGACTTGTACCGGTCCCGGGCCAGGAAACGGGCAGGTAGCATCACCGCTGACCCCTCACACCCTGGACACAAATTCTTCAAACTCCTCCCCTCCGGCAGGCGCTACAGATCACTGTGCGCCAAAACAACCCGCCATAAGAACAGTTTCTTCCCCCAGGCTGTCACTCTGATGAACACTAAACCATAACAGTGTCATACCTGTCAGATAAACACTCTCTGTAAATATACATGTAGATACACAATGCAACAATTCTCCAAGCAGAATTCCATATTTCAATTTTTTGTACTATTTAACTTCTATTTTTATAATGTAAAACTACCTCTGCAACTCACCACTGCACTTTATCATATTATTTTAGCCTGTACATATTAGTCAAGCCTATTTGTTGTTTCTTTGTATTTATAGCTAATGTTATTGTTATTATATTTTTTATTTTATTTTTTATTGTAGTTCTTATTCTTATTCTTATTCTTATTCTTATGCCTTGTACAAGAGAGCACAGTTTACTAAAGTCAAATTCCTTGTGTGTTCAAGCATACTTGGCGAATAAAGCTGATTCTGATTCTGATTCTGATTTACTCCGGCTGTAGATGGCAGCTTTTATTTCACCCTTTTTTAAGAACACATTATGTATTGATTGCCATCTATCGACATAAAGATCATTTTAACCAGTATAACAAAAAGTGTATCTAAATCTGACTACCAACCCCAGCTTTAACTCCAGAATTTGATACACAGTAACATGAACATCTGGCAGTAGACAGGGATTTGAGGGAACAAGGGAGGGGGTTACTGATTCTTTTCTGTATCTTCCCTCATTCCAAGAGCTCACTGCACTGTATTAATCTGAAAAAACTAATGAAAATATTGTTGAGCAAAAAAAGAAAGTTTAATTTCTAGACATTCCCGGTGTAATGTATTTCATAAAATAAATATATGTTATTAAAACAAGGTGTGGCTACTGGGAGAAACATGTTTGGCCTCTTTTACTTCCAGGTATTCACTTCACTGTTGATTCCTCCGCCAAACAAGCACATGTGTAACTTTCATACAGAGGACAGGTTTTGAGTCCTGCCCTCTTCATTTCTAAATCTGACAAATAGTGACCCGTCACAGTGAGGTAAATCTGTGTTGCCCACTAGGTCCTACCACCTGTAGTGCAAAATTGGCTCTGTGTTTCAGCCAATGTCTTCTCCATACCTTTGCACACTGTTGGAATAACCTCAGTGCAGAGAATGTGCAGGAGGGTACTTTGTAACAAGGATCAAGTTTTTTCATAGGGTGACGAAGGCCCACATCTCCAGACATCAAAAAAAGCTGCTAATCCTGAGCACAGGAGTCTGTTTTTATGTTTTTTTGTTTCTCTGAACCAGTGGGCTGCGTATGATGGAAAGCAAAGGGCTGCTGTTTTTTGAATGACGACGTTACCTGCTGGGGTATCCTCACAAACATAGCTGATTAAGACTGGAATGTAATGCATGGAAGCAAGTTATGTGCAAAATCCAAAAATACCGCAATTCAGATGTGCATACTGGACGGTTGATGCTGTACAGAACAATGCTTATTACCCAGCTCCTCACTTAAGATTATTTTATTGATTTAAATGATTTATGTTTACAGTTTTTAAAAATAGTCCCAGTGATTCTATGTCAGTGATCGTTCCATGGTGGATTCTTCTCTGCCTGTTGCGGTGGATTGAACATGAGAGAGTCTTCATTCAGCTCTCCTTCTTCTCTGAGCTCTGTGGTTCACACACCTTTAAAAATAAACTAATGTCACAACTTTGAACCCTGCTGCTATCATCACCACCGCTCATGGTTTAACTTTCTTTGGAGAGATCGCTAACCTAAAGTTTCTCTCACCTGCTCCACTCCTTCATCAGGTTGATGGACAGGATCCAATATGGAAACGTCTGTAGCCTGCTGATTTAGCATGCTAACCTAAGCTAACGTTTTAGCCACAACGGAAGCTAACGGTTTCCCCTCACCTTACTGTCTATGGTGTCAACAAGCAGAAGCTAAATGTGTCTGAACTCTTTTCTGTGGATTGATTTGACATGAAGTGTGATCAGTTTGTCTCTGGTGTTGATCATGTTAGTGAAAGTTAATAACCGTCGTCAAGGGGTTTTGACCAATCAGAATCAAGCATCTTACACAGCTGGAACATAAGTAAGAGAGCCAGGTAATAATATATTGATAATTGTGTCATTCCTACCAAGAACACGTGTCAGAAACACAGACAGGTTTGAACAAATGCAATGTTCAGTTATTGATCATTAGAAGAGAGAAATGAGTTCAAGAAGTTTGTTTGGCCTTTAAAATATATATAAACATAACTTTAGTTTGTTTACAAGAAAACCCCAGAGGGCTCCTTTAAGGTTCCCGTCAGAAAGGTCGGGTACAATGTGGCCACACACTTTTAACGTAAAGCCTCAGATCTGTACAGCTTCAAACATTAACCCTCTGTGCATCACATCAAGTTTTAGTGTAAGAGTCTGAAACAGTGACATGATGGAGTAATACCTTGTTGGACATACGCTGGCAGTGCTGTTCAGTAGTGTGGATAAGGGTCTGGTCCAGATCCACCATCAGGACCAGCTTTTTGTTCCGCTGGAGTCTCTGCTGGTCTTCTCTGCCCAGCTGTTCTGCTTGCTGTTGGAATGCACAAAAACGATAAATGAGATATCTCAAGATTTCAAGGAAACAACACAAACCTAATCATCAATAACTTTTATTTATCAATCTGTTTATATCAGGCACCTCTCGTATGATTTCATGTCTTTATATTTTGATCATTTCACCTTTGTGATTTAGTTCTCCTTTCATTCTCCAAATACTACAGCTTTATGCACTATATCTATCCTTTATTTTTGTGTACCCATTATTTTAGCCAGATTGTAGAAGACTTATACATTTGACTGTAAAAAGAGAGCAGAATGTGATTATTTTTATATCGAAATCTCTTCTAAAGGACAGAATGAGCAGAGGGATAAAGGTACAGCTTTGCCCACAGGAGGCGCCAAATTCAGCACAAACTGAAAGTTTCTCAAGGGAGCTTTAAGTTTATGTCTAGAGGTTAGAATATAGTTTAAGGCTTAGTGTTTGCTAGGGGTGTAAGCAATTAATCCAGTATAGATGAATTGATTGTAAAGAACGCACTCGAACACATTATTTGTTTTCGATTGTCTATCACGTGGAACAAACATCATGTGGTCTCATGTTTGTTATCTAGTTCAAATTTTAGTCACTTTTTATTTTATTCATGTATTTATTTATTTATTTATAAATGTATTTATTTATTTATTTATTTATTCATTGTCTAGTTCAAATTTTAGTCAAATTTTATTTTACTTATTTATTTATTGTATAGCATCTTATCTTTTAATGGTCTAATATTTTAGTGTTTTATTATCTTAGAAATGTATTTTATTTTGGTGAGTTTATTTCCTGTGTTGAGTTTTAACATCTTATTTTACCTCCAGTGTTTCCTCATTAAGATAAGCCACTTCTTTTTCATTTCTCATTTATTTATTTTATTTTTATTGTTGTTATTATTATTATTGTTGCATATATTGTGTTCATAACCTTAGAATTGTGGGGTGGGTCTGGGGTTGGGGCTTGGGTTGGGAGGATGGGGGGTCTTTTTATTTTTTTATTTATAAATCTCTCTTTTTTTCCCTTTTTAATGAATTCTATTTAAAGTTGTTTTTATGCACAGCACTTTTTGTTACAATGTCATTATATTAAAAGCGCTTTATAAATAAAGTCTGATTGATTGATTGATTGATTGATTGATTGATTGATTGATTGATTGATTGATTGATTGATTGATTGATTGATTGATATAAAGCTGTTTTAAATGTCTCTGTTAAATACACTACATGTGTGTCCAGTGTTGTTTTATAAGGGACAGTGATTTGGTCTACATGTTTTTAAAGATTTCCACATGAGAAACTGAAAAGCTCTTACAAACATCCCTACAAGGATTAAACTTAATCTGAAGATTTGCTCTCGCATGGAAATGAGCACAGACAAAGGTTTCATGATGTGAAGTCTGCTCTACTGGCTGCCTGTGCTTTCAGGTATCTCCATCATATGACTCACCTCTGAGCTGACCATCAGCTCGGGGACACTGTGCACCATGGAGACCGTTGCTGTGGAGATGGGGATTTGCTGGTTCCCATTTGTGCTCTGCAGTCTATGAAAGACAGAGAAAGAGTGGGAGTCGTACAGTTTGTGGTTAATGTATCGCTCACATCTCTCTCACGTTACAACCAAAAAAAAACACAGTCCAGTCCTTCTAGTCCATTTTAAAGAACGAGTGTACAAATGTCTTTGTGCAAAAATATGTCAAAGTTTACACATGCTTAAAATGATATTAAACTCTGGTATCTCTATCACTCCAATGTGTAACACACCAGGGTTGGTTCTGTCAGCTGAGGAAGGACCAGAGACAAAAGGTGGATTGAGAGACATTCAGTTTCAAGTGTATGATGTACAACACTCAATTTTTTTGCCAGATAAAACACTTCAATATAAGAGATGAAGATGAAATACTTGAAATATCCAAGGGTTCTGTGTATAAAATCCAGGGTGGATCTTTTTTAGCACCCAAAGACTATTTAAGATTTAAGATACATTGTTCTGGGCAGGTTCAATAAACCATATCGAGGGTTTTTCTTTCTTTCTTTCTTTCTTTCTTTATTGATTCATTCATCATTCATATTGTTATTATTATTATTATTATTATTATTATTATTATCAAAACATAAAGGCAAACAAAACAAGGAGCTATTATAGCACTACTTTCTGAAAATACACTTTATTGTTAATTAAATAATTCCATATATGTTCTTTCATAGTTTTGATGTCTTCATTATTAATCTACAGTGTTTACAATAATTCAAAAAAATAAAAAACGTCAGATGAGAAGGTGTTTCCAAACTTTTGACTGGTAGTAAGTGTACATTGTTCTGGGCAGGATCAATAAACCATAGAGGGTTTTCTTTCTTTCTTTATCATTATTAGGGCCCGCGCACCGACAAGGTCGGCGAAGGCCCTTTTGAAACCCTAAGGATTATTATTAGGGCCCGAGCACCGACAAGGTCGGCGAAGGCCCTCTTGTAACCCTAAGGATTATTCTTTTTTTTATTTCTTTCTTCCGTATTTTGAATTTCCAATTTGCTTGCCTTAACGCGGCCCAAAAGTCCCCAACCGTTGCACATGGACCAGGCCTGGTGAAAATTTGATATTTTGGTGGTCCCGAAAAAAAATTCCCCAAAATGGCTAAACGGCGCCCCCTTGAAGTTGAAAATTTGAAAAGGCCAGCCCCATAATACGGTTCAAAATACATGCATTAAAAACTTTTGGGATAGGTATCATGCCAAGACCTACAAAAAATCCTCTTAACGTCATGGTGAAGACGGTCAAAAGTTATCAGACAGAATTTCTCTAAGTCAATTGGTGTGGGCGTGGCACCTCGCTACATTTGGAGGACATTTTGAAAAACTCTGAACAGTTATATCTCTCATATGCAATAATGGATCAGGCCCAGACCGGTCATGCATGATAAGTGCCACAGCCTGAACGCCTCTATAGGCAAATATTCAACAATATCATATAGCGCCCCCTACTGGCAGCAGAAAATCACATGTCCTACAGTTTTTGTCCAATCAACTCCTGCTTCGCTCACAATGTTGTTTTCACACTGCAGATGAACATTTGTCAAAAGGAATCTTCCTAAGTCAATGGATGTGGGCGTGGCCACGCCTCAAACTCTGATGTCTCGCCATGAAACAGGAAATACTTATAGCTCCTTCATACAGTGTTCAATTTGTTTGAACTTACATACACATGATCAGGGTCCATCCCTCAACACACCTATGGACTCATTTATCTACTACAGCCATAGCGCCACCCACAGGAAATGCGTTGTACTGACATTTACATACAATCTCCGATCTCTTCCAAATTTGACATGTTTCATCATGGACCCAGCCTGAACTCATCTACATACACATGTTTGTCATATGAATAGCGTCACCTAATGGACACAAGCAGTATTTACTCTCAGAACATGTTTTTAACATGCTTGTGATCACAACTCTTTCTATAATGATCTGTGATGAACAATCCATCAGAACTTAATTAAAGACACAGCAGCACCTACTGGTGACAGGCGGTACTGCAATGTACACTATGCTGATAGCTGCACAGGTAAGCTCACAGTTTCAGCCTAGGCAGCACAGCAACACCTGCAGCACATCAGGCGGTGCCTTAAATCAGGCAGTAGTGCACATCTGAGACTCGCGCTCATCAGGCGGTGCTTGAACGAGGGCCTGCACATCGCCGCTTGCGGTTTTAATTATTATTATTATTATTATTATTATTATTATCAAAACATAAAGGCAAACAAATCAAGGAGCTATGACAGCATACTTTCTGAAAATACCCTGACATAACAAAAACCCTTTTAGACAAAGGTACAGGATCTGGTTTTTTTTCCACTTTAAATGGTACCAGTCCAGTAAAACCTCTGGATGTTCTGGATGAGACCCTTCACAGATGGTTTGAAGTGCAATCCTTGGTCAGAACTTTCTAAAAGGGTTCAAAGTGGAACCAAAAAAAATGAAAGGCGCAAGCGGCGATGAACGGGCCCTCGCACACCTGCAGCCACCGCCTCATGTGAGCCCCTGCTTTCAAGGGCTGGCCCCTTGAAATTTGAAAATTGAAGGTGGCCCTATTGAGCCATTTTTGGGAATTTTTCACGGGAGCACCACAGTATCTAAATTTTTGCCAGGCCTGACGCATGTGCAACTATTAGTGAGTTTCGGGGCATGATGAAGGCTCCAAAAAGGCAATTTACTTTGAGGGTAGAAAGAAAGAATAAAAAATTCCTTGGGTTCCAATAGGGCCTTCGCCGACCATGTCGGTGGTCGTGCCCTAAAAATTCCTAGGGTTCCAATAGGGCCTTCGCCGACCATGTCGGTGCTAGGGCTCTAAAAGTTCCCAAACTGATTTCTGAGTTTGAAGTTATGCCTTCCTGTTTATCAGGTTTGAGCATCATAAACTCTAACAAAGCAAACTTCAAGGTGTTGATGTCACTGAAATTCCCAGAACAGTCCCTTAATACCTGCTGCAATTTGATACCAGTATTAATGTCTCTATTATCAGATAATCACATCCTTACCACAGGGACACAGAGCCTGCAGTCAGAGGACTTGTCTCTGTGTGACCTCTAGTGTCCTCTGATGGTATTAAAACTGGTTTAGATCAGGAGTGGTTTTACAGGCACATTATTAGGCCTGCTTCTGAAAAGGTCTCTCAATAATAAGTGTTAAATGCATGGTGTTTACTCTAAAGATCACATTGCAGAAGTTAACTTCACATGTTTCAGTGTGCTGTATGGGTCACAGTGTGAACAAACATGTCAGGAACATGTGAAGAACAGACAGAAACAAAGTGTAAAGAGTGACTGCTAGGGATGTAAGGATACACTCAACCCACGATTCCATTCCAATCCAAATTTTTGATTCACGATACGATTCACTCACAAGTCTCTAACGGTTTTCAAGAAAACTGGATTCAACTCTTAATTTAAATAACTTCTATTTTATTTCAGTCCTCAGATATGGACAGATGGGATATATATTTATTCTCATATATTTCTTTTTAAACAAAGTCATCCTTTTTCATTTTTAAGGTGTGTTGTTACTCAAATAAAACCACTGCACACTTTTTTTCAGCACCTTGCAAAAAAACTAAAATGGCCGTACAAAAATACCTTGTCGGAAAATTTCACAACAATTATAGAGAAATGGAAAGTGAATAATTATCAAATGAAAATATCAAATATTAAAACAAATTAGAGATAGACCAATATGTTTTTTTCAGGGCAGATACCGATACTGATTATTCGTAGTCAAGGAGGCCGATAACCGATATTTGGAGCCGATATTGATTTGCAGTAAAAGGGGAAATATTGGCGTCAAAATTTTGAATAATACAAACTCCAACACTTAACTTTGTTTAAATGCCTTTAAGCACATTAAACAGCTTTTCATATTTGCAATATGTAAGGTGTTTTTCATCTTAGACAATAGACATCTTTTTTTTTTTATTCTAACAAACAGTGCAGGGAGCTCCCGGGCTCAGCAGCATGTCTTATAAAGTTCAATGAAAACTTAGACAAATAAATAGCTCCTACAGTAAATAACGTTTTAAAATTTAAATATAACTGAAATGTTAATCTTTCACTTATCTTTGTATTATGGGGGTATTTCATTGTGGATTTACTGCAGCAGGACAAATGAACAGAATCAGATTTCAGACTCGGTGTCCAGTTTTCTCGTTCTTACCCAGAAAAATAAGCATTTAGACGCGGTCAGGTGTCAGCCGGGAGCGCAACCGTGTCAGAATCAGTCCGGCAGCAGAGAAAAAAAGTGAGCGAGCGTCTCCGCTGTGAGCAACACTTTCAGTCAGCTGATTCTGAAACATGCTTTAAACTTAAAACACCTCCACTCAGCGAGTGACGATAGAGCAGCGCAAGAGACTTGTTGAACAAGCAGAGTATAATGCAGATAGCGCCTTCTACTGTTTAAAAATAATATCCAGATACAAATTTTGTTGAATGGATTTTAATCCACTCTTATTTGTAGCAATTTTTTACCGTCTTGCGATATATCCTTACATCCCTAGTGACTGCTTTGTGTTTCCTTACTGAGTCAGATCCTGGCCACATTCAGCACATAAACCCTTCATTACTATTGGATGGCTGCATTCCTCCACTCTGATGATTACACCCCTGAAAAAGAAGAAGAAAAACATTATTGTGAACACTTAAGTTTCATTTTATGTATCAGGAGAGGCTTTTTAGTTCATTATTGAATAGATTTAAACACATTATTAGGTGAATGTACAAATTACTTGCGAGCCTCAAAACTATATATTGAGATGCTCTTACTAAACACCTTGTAAATCTTGCCCACATGCTTTTGTTTACAGTATTGAACAGCTTGATATAAAGTATGTAAGTCAATCCTGGGCAAGTCACTTCTAGGGCCCTATGATTTCCACGTTCACGGATCACTGACGGAATCAAGGAATTGGCCAATAATAACGGAAGCTACTGTTAAACGCGGAATATTGCGGAAATTGACATAATGTGACTGAAATGCTGTCATCATGAGGAGAATGAACGTTTGTCTGGGGAAATGTTTCCGGGGACCGCTCATTCTTGGCCCCGCCCGTGCATCTCCTCACAAACAACTGGCAGCACTGTTTTTGTTTCTTCGGTTGTTACTGTTTGTCTACCTGTCTTTCTCTCTGCTAATACATATCTGTACAATTTGTTTGTTTGTGTCATGAAGGAAAATTTGATTCAGGGGAAAAAACACATTTGACATGGAATAACTTCTACATTTTTTAATGATTAATCGATAATTGATCTTTAAAATTTCTGAAGATCGATCACGGACAATAATTGAAATTGACATCCCTACTGTTCATTAATGTCCGGTATTAAAATCTCCGATGTAAGCACTCCGATATAAGCAATCCATTCCAGACTCTGCTCCAGCACTTCTATCCAGCAGCGCCCGAATCCAGCATGCAGAGCCCACGTTATCACAACAACAGCGTATGCTATGAGTAGGAGTGTTGTCGGCCATGTGGCAGTTTCTTACATTTAAGTCTGAAAAACATGTTGCAGCTGAGTGCAAAACTTGTCATGCACAAGTTTCCCGTGGTGGCACAGAAACGGGGAAGTTTAATACGACCCACCTCAATGCGCATTGAAGCAGCATTACAAAAAACAGCATGAGAACGTTCGCAATCTACCTCTGTGAGGCCGCTATTGAACGTAAGAACAATCGTTACATTACTGGAGTGCGTCTAATCTTTAGAAATAAAAGTGAAGCATTCTGTGACAGACTGAGTTATTATCTGAGGGGCTCAGTGTTAGCTTGGCAATACCTGCAGCAGGTGTGCTTTATGAACCAGCTCTCCCTGCCTCCATGCCTATGCTCCATGCATGTCTCACTTTCATTAATGATTTTTACCCCCCTGGTGTGCGTTAGCGACAAAGACACAACCGGGGGACGCTTGTTTACTATTTGACGTTTGACGTTTTTTGCCGCTCTCACTGTAAAAAGCTCCCGTCTAGAGCTTGATTTAATCCAGTTTGGTGAAACATCAGACACATTTAGTAAATTTGGATCAACTTCTTGTCATCAACAATGCAGATGCATTTCACAGTGCCATGAACGGACTGTCAAGTGCCTCTGTCACTGCGAGGTGCATTCAGGGACCGTCGTAAAAGTGCAATACAACCCTTATATTGTGTCCGTGGCATTTTTATTTGAATCAAGAGAATCAAAATATCTTCATAGTGGTCACATCAAGATTTTTTTCTTTTTACTTTTTAGCAGTGAGCGGCTGAATCATTAACTTAAGATATTACACAAAAGTGTTTGATTTATTGTTCTCTGTTTGAGTAATATCACTTGATCAAGCCTTTTCTAGCATTCCATACTTCAAAATAAAAGTATGTATGATTTGTGCTGATATTGTATCGGGTCGATATTGGTATCGGCCAAAATTCAAGGCTGCAATATCGGTATCGCATCGGAAGTGAAAAGGTTGTATTGGGACACCCCTACTTTATGTATTATCTAGTTCAAATTTTTGTCACTCTTTATTTCATTTTATTTATTATTATTTGTTTGTCTTTCTCTCTGCCGTTACTTATCTTTACCAATTGTTTGTTTCATTAAGTGGGTTTTAATTAGTATTGTATGATGCTGTTATCAAAATATTTGAATTTGTAAAATTGAAAAACTATAAATAATTTTTTTTTTTTTAAATAACAATAATGATAAGAAATGATAATACATAGCATTTGTTTTTATGTAATCACTTCACTCCTATTGAGGCATTTTAAATATGGGTGTATAGAAGAGAAATGGAGATTAGTTGTGCTCATTTAAATGCATACTGGTAGCACCATCCCTCTTATCAGGCTGCCCCAATAAGTCTCTAAAGATTCTTCAGCTAGTTCAAAACGCCGCAGCTCGAGTATTGACTAAAACTAGGAAGAGGGAGCACATTTCTCCAGTGTTAGCTTCTCTACACTGGCTCCCAATAAAATGTAGAATAGAATTTAAAATCCTTCTTTTAACCTACAAAGCCCTTAAAAATCAGGCACCCTCGTATCTTAAAGAGCTCATAGTGCCCTATTACCCCTCTAGAACTCTACGCTCCCAACATGCAGGCTTGCTAGTTGTACCTAAAGTCTCTAAAAGTAGTGTGGGAGGTAGAACCTTCAGTTATCAGGCCCCTCTCCTTTGGAATCATCTACCAGTCAGGGTCCGGGAGGCAGACACCCTCTCCACTTTTAAGAGTAGACTTAAAACTTTCCTTTTTGATAAAGCTTATAGTTAAGCTGGATCAGGCTTGGACCAGCTTTTGTCATGCTGCTATAGGCCTAGACTGCCGGGGGAACTGGCACACTGACACACTGGGATCCTAGCTCACCTTCTTCCCCCCAACCCCCTCATCACTTACTTTAACTCTGCCTGTCCCATTAAAGTTACTAACCATAGACCTTTCTGGAGTCCCTGAGCTCTCTTGTCTCGTAGATTCCTCTGAGCTGCCGTAGACGTCCTCCTGCTGTGGACGATCTGGACTCCAGCTGATACGGACGTGCTGGACTCCAGCGGCAACAGCTTCTACGACTCGTCTCATCACTATCACCTCTCTCTTACTCCCCTCTATCTGTCTTTCCAGACCCAACTCAGTCGAGGCATGATGGCTGTCTAACATGAGTCTGGTTCTGCCTGAGGTTTCTGCCTGTTAAAAGGAAGTTTTTCCTCACCACTGTAACTAGCTAAATACTGCGATGTGCAATGCTCATGATGGATTAAGGTGGGGTCATTTGACATAGTGTGGTCTAGACCTCCTATGTTTGTAAAAGCGTCTTGAGATAACGTTTGTTGTGATTTGGCGCTATACAAATAAAGATTGATTGATTGATTGATTGACCACTTGCTCCAAAGCACGTGCTGCTTCTCACTAATTTGTGTTATTATTATATTTTGTTATTTTGGGACTATAAGTGGACAGGTAGGAACAGGTAGAAGCAGGTAGGAGGTGGTGGTGCAACAGCGAGTAACTTTGAAAACTACAAACAGCTCTCTGTCAGACCACCTCAGTCTGTGTCCACATTAGAGATGTGACGTTCGCAAACGCGTCGTTCTTTAGAACAGCTCTTTTAAGTGTACGATGAGAGCCGATTCGCAGTTGCGAGCCGTTCATTTGGGAGCCATTTTCATATGCAGATTGCCCACGCTGCCTTCACGTATTCACCTGCTTGCGCCATGAGTCTTTTGTTTACACTTATTGTCTACACTTTGTTATTGTTTACATTGTTTTGATGTGGATTCAAGTCAAGGAGCTGAGCTCCTGTTTTTAAAGTAGTTCAGGTGAAGAAACACCAGGTGGTGTAGTACAATTTTGCATTCACATTTTCATAATGTCATAATTTTAATTCTAGTTGTATTTATATTTTTTATATACATATATATTTATACTATTTTTTTTTTCTGTATTGTTGAAATGTTCTTGTGTGGAAAATTTTGCAGTAAAGTTGTTTTGCACGGAAGTTATCTGTAGCCTGCATAGTTTTTATAGAGAAACACTTTATTTTATATTCTAAATAGTGATCTCACTGTGGAAGCATAGGGATATGGCATCATCTGTTTACAATGCCAAATGAAATTATAATCAATATTTCAGAATAATTCCCACCAATAGAGTATATATATTGGTGGGATGTGTGAGTTTGAATTGTTCTGATCCAAACATTATATTATAACTGCTACCAGTGATTGTTTCCTTGATAAAAACGAGTTACCCCTGGTTGACTTCTAAAACATAAATATATATATCAATGAGCCATTTGAAAGGAACGGCTCCTCAAGATCCGGTTCCCTTCAAAGAGCCATAAATCCCATCTCAAGTCCACATTTAGCACATGCGAGTATATTTGCATCAAGGCGTACAACACGACACAGCGCCGTACGTGATCTCCCTTCAAAATAAAAGCTCACGAGTGTTTTGCTGGTGAATTTAATGAAACAAAGTAACAGTGGCGCAGATACAGAAACATTAATTGATGGCAACAAATATGCTTTGACTTATATTGGATATGCACACTATTTTTTCAGTCTTTAACAGTTAAGAAACAGCTTCTTCTGTTTTATATATAATTTATTTTGAAAGTTTTGACCAAACGTCTCCTTTGTATTCACAGACTTGACAAGTAAGTGCTGTTTGAGTGCGGCTAACAAACAAGCTAACGTCAACACACCTACATATAAAGCAATGTTAGCTTGTTAGCTAGCTACTGCGGTACTGAGGGTGAAGTCGGGAACACGCAGAGCGGTACGAACCCCACAGCTGACAGGCAGCAGAGAGACTCACCCGGGGGGGATGACTTGACCCAGCTGACAGCAGAGCTCCTTTACTGCTCCAGCACGGTCCGATTTCACCTTCTTCACTGGCAGCCTGGGAGCTTCTGCCCCCTTCTCTTGAGGTATGGGGGCACACAGAGCAAGCACGGAATCCACCTTAACAAGTGACCCGGGCTTGACTTTCCACTCGAGGAGCCGCAGAGGGAGAGCTCCAGTCGGCCAGCGTATCTCTGCCACCTGCACCACGGGGCCCTGCGCCGCTGCACCGCCGCCTGAATCTGCTGGAGGTTCCTCCATCTGCCCTTCACGACCAAAACCTCCTTAGTTTTCAGCAACAGTCCTCTTAAATCCTACGCACTGGACCCCGCAGTATCCCGTGTACCATTAACACGTGTAAACTAACAGCTGCAAAGGAAATTAAAAGAAGCGCGCTCCCTGTGAGAGCACTGGAGCTTCCACTGTCAGCTCGGTTCGCTCTTCCCGCCCGTAAACAGGAAAGCGCAATACTGCAGCGATACAGCTTCCGGTAGACAGACCGGAGACATTAGACTGACGCACCGACCAGCTTTTCAAAATAAGATAAGATAAGATATACTTTATTTGTCCCCCGTTGGGGGAAATTCTTTAGATACAACAGCTTACAACACAGGACAGGGGAATACAACAATGTACTAACATAGTTAAAAAATATAATAACAATAATAATAGAAATTACAAGGATAAAATATAATATAATAAAATAAAATAAAATAAAGTAAAATTAAAATAAAATATGGCAACTATTACAGATATATACACACTATGTACACTTCTATCTGATAAATAGAAAAGGTAAGTTATTGCAAGATATTACTTTATTGATCCCGGGGGGGAATTCAGTTGTTGCAGCAACCCAGACATATGTACAATCAAGAATAAGTTTCAATACGTAAAATAAAATAAGTAAAAATCAAAATAGATAAATAAAGATAGAATACAATTTAGGTATATACAAATGTTACAAATGGAATTTAGATAAATACAAATGTTACAAATGGATTAAATAGAAGTAATTACAGGCAGTATTAAAAATGTTTCAGTAGTGACAGGTTGACATGGTGAGATTATGGTTGGTAATGACAGATTAAGCAATATGATAAATAAATATGGGTATATAATATGACCATAAGTTGTAGTAAACAATAATAATGTAATATAATAATATAATATAGCAAGATAATTATATAAAATAATGTAATATACATTATAATGTCATCAGCAGTTGGTACAGGATGAGATGATGGAGTGTGACAGACAATGCAGGGATGGTATGGATCTATTCATGGTGGGGGGGGGTCAGTGGTCAGCATGGTGCAGTCTGTGGCCTTCATTACTGTTTAACAGTCTAATGGCGGTAGGCACAAAGGAGCGCCTGAAGCGTTTAGTCTTGCACGGTGGTGGGATGATGCGCTGACTGAACGAGCTCCCCATCAGCCACAGCTCATCATGGAGAGGGTTAGAGGGTTGTCCAAGATGACTCGCAGTTTGTCCATCAACCTCCTCTCAGCAACTGACTTCAGACTGTCCAGCTCTAGACCAACCACAGAGCGGGCCTTCTTTACCAGCTTGTTGAGCTTGCTGGCCTCACCCGTCTTGATGCCTCCCCCCCAGCACACCACAGAAAGACCCACCAAAACACTAAAGCCATGAAGTTTATTCAAGCACATTAGAAACAACAATCTCACTGGATAAACTATCAGATTACACCTCTGACTATTTTTGGGTAGTATTTTGATTTATATATTTTACCTTTTTAATCTCGCTTTTAACTCAATCTTAATATTATAATAGTTTTATTTATTTACTTTTTTATAATTGTTTTTATTCACATTTAATCTTGTACACATGACACAAAACAAATAAACAATAAAACACAGGGGACAATTAAATTAACAGTAACACAAAACAAAAAAGAAACAAAAACAAGATCCACAAACAGAACAGAAAAAAATATGAAAATATGAGTCCAATGCGGAAGTGCTAAAAACTGCATCGAGGATCTGCTTGAGGATGGCTCAGGAAGTACCGGAAACCACATACACACCAATTCAAAAAAGACGATCTTTACAGCAGAAATAAACATGTTTACAGCCTTGTTCAAAAGACGAGTGTAGTCTGGATAGCTCATTTCTCGATCG
The DNA here is from genome assembly GCF_009762535.1 of Notolabrus celidotus. Lineage (NCBI taxonomy): Eukaryota > Metazoa > Chordata > Actinopteri > Labriformes > Labridae > Notolabrus > Notolabrus celidotus. The sequence continues at coordinate 4,979 of NC_048287.1, read as the reverse complement.
GCACACACTGTACGGGGGTGAATTTTTTTCTAGCGCGGCAATGTCTAAGATATTGAGATTACGAGTCTTCAAACGAGAGGCACAGCTGACTTGATTGACAGGTGGGAACACTGTAGCTGTTGGCTAAGAGGCTCAAAGCCCGCCTCTTAACATCACAATCGCTCGATAACAGCAATATGGCTGCCACCGCTGATTGGCCTCAAAACAGCTCTTCAGAAACAAATGGGGGACGTCACGGATACTAAATCCATTATTTATACAGTCTATGGATCAAAATACTAAAGCCATGGAGTTTATTCAAGCACATTAGGAACAACTATCTCACTATCTACTAGTGGTGGACAAAGTACACGTCTTCATTACTTAAGTCAAAGTATAGATCCTCCTGGTCAAATATTGCTCCAATACAAGTGAAAGTTTTTCAGTCAGATTATTACTTGAGTTAAAGTACTGAAGTACTTGCTTTTAAAAATACTTAAGTATTCAAAATAATTCTTAAAAAAATCTCAAAACTTTTTTTTTTCAAAATAAATTAGTGCAGTCAAGAATACATAAGAGTACATTCTGTTACATTATGTTTATTTAGAAACCATTACTTGAAATCTCTAAAAACTATACCATGGAATAAAAACAGACACTAAGTTACTCCAAGCACAGACACCTTAGTTTGAAATGTTCATCTGGAATGAAACAAACGTTACGTAGCTCAACACGCTTTCTCAGGTTGGACAGTGAATGTTTGTATGTTTGGGCAGAGTGGGAAACAGGGAGAACATTTCAAACCATACGTATCATTCTTCATTTCAAAAACCTCTAACACGGGCTGAAGATATGGACATGGTTGCTCAGGTGGAGAATTATAGCCATCATTACCACCTCTACATGAACTGTCTGATCTGAGTGAAGTCTGCTCTGTGTTTGCTCCACGTTCAACCGTGGAGACGCACGATATACAGGTACGGCTAAACCACTGAGACAAACAGAACTACACAAACACAGTTTACTGTCTTAGGATCAGATTTCAGAAAAGATAAGGAGATTCATGAGCTGACTTCAAAGATAAAGTAGTGAGTAACTAAAGAACTGATAGAAATGTAGTGGAGTCAAAAGTACAATAATTGTCTTCTAAATGTAGTGGAGTAAAAGTAATAAGTTCCCCCCAAAAAATAACACTTAAGTAAATTACAGATACTCAAAAAATGTACTTAAGTACAGTACTCAAGTAAACAGTACCTTGTTACTGTCCACCCCTTGGAACTACCATCTCACACATCTCACATCTACTGAAACTGCACTTTTGTCAGTAACAGAATCGTTGCATATGGCTAAAGCAGTGGGTCAGTCCTCATTTCTCATGCTGCTGGATCTGTCTGCTGCTTTTGACGCAGTAAACCACCAAATCCACCCCTCCGGGTCTGCCCTCCAGTGGTGCAAGTCCTACCTCACAGGGAGATCTTTTAGAGTATCATGGAGAGGAGAAGTGTCCAATATGCATGGCTTATCAACAGGGGTACCTCAAGGGTCAGTGCTTGGTCCCCTCCTGTTCTCAATATACACCACATCACTTGGTGCAGTGATCCGCTCCCATGACTTTTCCTATCACTGCTATGCAGATGATACACAGCTTTTCCTGTCTTTTCCACCTGACGACACAACTGTCTCAGCTCGGATCTCATCCCGCCTTGCTGACATTTCTAAATGGATCAGGGAACGTCACCTAAAGCTCAACCTGTACAAGACTGAGCTTATTATCATTCCAGCCAGTCACACAGTTAAACCTCTGCAAATGATCCAGAACGCAGCAGCACGTCTGGTCTTCAACCAGCCTAAGACAGCTGATGTCACTCCCCTGCTCATTTCGCTACACTGGCTTCCAGTTGCAGCTCGCATCAGATACAAAACTCTAATCATGACTTACAAAGCAGTGACCAAAACCGCTCCAGTTTACCTGGAACCCCTCATCCAGGTCTACTCACCCGCTACGCTCAGTCTCTGAAAAGCGCCTAGTGCTTCCAGCACATAGACCTCAAAATCACTAGCTCGACTCTTCTCTTCTGTTGTCCCTAAATGGTGGAATGAATTGGCCAACTCCATTCGATCTGCAGAGTCCCTCTCTACTTTCAAAAGACAGCTAAAGACCCAGCTCTTTAGGAAGCACTATGCACTTAGCTGGACTGTTCTCCAATGTTGTCCCCAGTGGCAGATCATGTCGTCCAGCTACAATTGACTCACACTTTCCTGCTCTACTCTGGGAATCTGTGTTCAGCTCTTGAGTGACCCAGCACTTGGTACTTTGGTCATTATTGTGGTGATGTTAATTGTTGATGATGATAATGGAAGGTCTTAAATGGTTTGGTTGCCTCATTGTAGATGTTCCTTATTTAAAAAAAAAATATATATATTATTATTTACTTGTGTGCATTGCCTTTACACTGCTTGGCAGTACCAGCACCCAAATTGACTTGAAGCACTTTGTTACCCGTACTGATCTTGTTTCCTCTTGTCTAGATCTTTGCTTGTGTTGTTCTTGTTCTCGTATGTACGTCGCTTTGGATAAAAGCGTCTGCTTAATGACATTGTAACATTGTAACATTGTACATGCTCCCACTCGGTCAGATCTGCTCCCACTCGGTCAGATCATTCGGCACTACGGTCTCAATTTCTACTGTTACGCTGATGATACTCAGCTCTATCTCAGCACCTCACCATCCACCCAGCTTCCCCTCAGTCTCTAGTCAACTGCCTCCACGCCACAAAAACCTGGATGACAACTAAACTTCTCAAAGCTAACAGTAAAAAGACAGAGCTCATGGTTGTGGCCCCCAAGCCACTGCTCAGGAAGGTTAGAGATCTCCTCCTCCTTTTGGATGGCTGTTCCATCTCCCCATCTCCTGAAATCAGCAACCTGGGTGTCATTCTTGACTCCACCCTATCCTTCCAGTCACACATCAAATCTGTCACCAAGGCTGTTTTCGAAATGGCCTACCACATACTACTTACTAATGTAGTAGGCAGTAGGTACTGCCTACTACATACTGCGTTTGAATTTAGAATCAGAATCAGAATCAGGATCGGCTTTATTGGCCAGGTATGCTTGAACACACAAGGAATTTGACGTTCCTAACAGATTTGCCTCACTTAGCAACACACCTGCTAAGACTGTAAAGCCTCAGAAGGCTAGCACTCTGGTCATTGGAGACTCCATAGTCAGAAACGTGAACTTAGCAAGGCCAGCGGTGTTAGTCAAATGTCTCCCTGGGGCCAAAGCGGGTGATATCGAGGCAAATTTAAAACTGCTGGCAAAGGCTAAACATAGATTCAGAAAGATCATAATTCATGTTGGCGTTAACGACTCCCGGCGACGCGAGTCAGAAATAACGAAGCTTAATGTGGGGTCGGTGTGTGCTTTAGCTAAAACGATGTCTGACTCAGTAATTTTCTCTGGACCCCTTCCTACTCAGCCCGGTGATGAGTTGTTTAGCCGCACCTCATCACTCAGCCACTGGCCGTTGGGTTGGTGTCCGCAGAACGGCGTGGGATTCATTGATAACTGGAGATCGTTTTGGGGCAAACCTGGTCTGATTAGCCGAGATGGCATTCATCCTACTTCGGATGGTGCCGTCCATTTAACGAGAAACATGGCAGATTTTATTAGTTTAGAAAAGTGACAACCCAGAGTGCAGACCAGGAAGCAAAGCTGCAGTCCTACACGCTCCTCTGCACTTCCTTTGGGGAGCCACTGTTTATATCACATAAAGGCTGTTTCCGAAATCGCCTACTATACTAGCAGTACGTACTGATTTGTCCAAAATTCAGTATGTAGTAAGTAGTATGTGAACAAGAGCAAAATCTGCAGTATGCCAAAACTCCCCGGATGTCTACTGATTCGGGAAAATATCTCAGTGTGCATCGGACCAGTCTTCCTCGCGTACTGTTTCCCATAATGCACAGCGCTCGTTCTGCTTTTTCTTTTTCCTCATTTTTTGACGGGAGGAAATCCGTTTTTGGGTGCTGTGAAAGTTATCAAATTACATATAAACCACTTCCTAACTTTTTAAATCATAAATGGATGCTAAATAAGCTTTTTATTTATCGGCTTCGCTGTTGTTTACTTCCGCTTTCCGAAACCGGAAATCCAGCGAAGTCTGGCTCAGCATGCTGCATGACAGATCGAACAGAACAGTCATACTACATACTAAATTCAAACGCAGTATGTAGTAGGCAATACCTACTGCCTACTACATTAGTAAGTGGTATGTAGCAGGCCGTTTCGGAAACAGCCAGAGACTGTGTCTGTCCCCCGACTGAGACCCTTCTTGTTAAACAATCCAAACATCAAAGGAGTAAAGCAAAACAATCTGATTAAAATTAGAACCTTGAATGCAGCTGAACAGAATAATATTAAAATTAAATGTGGTTTACTGAATGTTAGATCACTGTCTGCTTGTCATAGACACTGCTGGAGCAGCCTGCTCCTCCTAGCCCCACCCCCTCTGCTCTCTCCTGCTCACACACCTGCAACCTGTTGGTAATCACCCCCTAGTATATAAGCCAGCCAGTTCCGTTGCTGGTTGCCAGATTGTTATGTGTGCTCCTGCCTGTTTGTGTTTTGGCCTGCTGTGTTTTCTTTTGTCTCCTTAGAAATTTGACCACTGCCTGTTGGCCTGTTTTGCGATTTGCCTGCCGTGAATAAATCAATTTTCTTCCTTAAATCTGCTCTTGGGTCCTTCCTGAACTGTGACACTGCTAACGCTGTTTTCATAAACGAGATTATATCAGATAATCTCTTTGATATATTCTCACTAACTGAAACCTGGCTGGGTGAGAATGAATACCTTAGTTTAAATGAAGCCACTCCTAGTCACCTTAATGCTCAAAACCCTCGAGTAATTGGCCGAGGCGGTGGAGTGGCAGCTATTTTTAATTCTAGTTTTCAGATTAACCCTAGACCCAAACTGGGCTGTTGCTCCTTTGAAGGC